>NC_141388.1:11668585-12071085 GCF_017979445.1 Akebia trifoliata | reverse complement strand
CCTGAGTGGGGAAATCTAGAGTTTTCGGGAGAATGGGTTGGTGTTGGTTTTGCTGTTGGTGGTGATGGTGAGAAGGCTTGGGAGTTGGTGGGGTGAAGAGGTTTAGAAGGTCTGAGCAGAGGAGAAAGAGTGGTAACCCTAGCAGAAGAAGCTGCACTCGATCCATTTGATCCTACAGTTTGATCTCAGAGAGACACTGTGAGAGAGAGAGAGAGAGACTTAAAAATTAAAATGTAATTTTATTTTTTTAAAAAAATATAGCTGCTAATGGCACCCCAGATTTTACTTATTACATCCAATTAACATTAAAAAAACAAAATAGGTTCCCAAAATGTGCCCAACTTTTGCAAAAATTCCAATTCCAGAATACTGTTCATTTTAACTGGCAAAACATATTTTTGAGCGAAGTCCCTGATAGGTATTCTAATTTGACGATCTCACTGATAAAAAATTGACAAACTTATTGGTAAAGAACAAATATCCTTGATTTTAAAGAAACAATCTCACTGGGAAAAAAAAATGATGATCTTGCCGTAAATTTAAAGACAAATGTCCTTTTTTAATAATAAGATTGTTGGTAATTATCAACAAGTTTGACACTTTTTATCAGTGAGATCGTCACTTTAAATTAAAATAACAATCAATGAACTCACTTGAAAATATGTTTTAGAAATTAAAATGAAAAGTATACTGAACTCATAATTTCGTCATATTTAACACACGAAATGCTAAGTCAATAGTTGAGAGTAAGTAAATGCCAATAGAAACTCTCTCTCTCTCTCTCTCAAGATTTTTATTTGTTCGTTGACTTATGTTAACATGTGCCCTTAGGACACGTTAAAGTGCATTAAATGCACCTTGAAAATGCACTCTATTTTTTTATACCAAAAAATACCCCTAGATGCTAATTCCCAAGCCATTGGATTTAGGATTTTATTCGAACTTTAATTATAGGGTCAGGATCCCTTGACTCTTAAGAATGACTTATGAAAAAAACACATAATCCTAATCCTTTAAATGCAAAATCCAATGATTTTGAGATTTATCCTTAGGATAAGTATCCTCCGAGATTTGTGTTATCAAGATACTCATATATCTCAATCATCGGATTTTGTTTTTAAAGGGTTGTGATCATGTGTTTTTTTCATGAATCATTCTTAGGAGTCGACGGATCCCAACCCTTAATTATAATAGCAAACAACTCTTGAAGGTTTCAAATGTGTTATAATCTTTGTAATGTTGAGGTAATAAACTCTTGTAATGTTTGAATGGTGTGTTTTAATTTTTAGTGTTGAGATAAATAATTTAAGTAAAAGTTAGGCTGCCAATGGTTCTCCAAAAAAAATATGATTAAAATTTTAAAAATATTATATATAATTTCTATGGAAGTTCTGTAAATAAAACGTTTTCTTAAAAATTCTTGCAAAATCGAGAATGAAGTTTTCACTTTGTACATGTGAAGCTCTCCCAACGTCCTCCTCACTCACTCTTCTCGATATGTGATAAATGCATAAAATTATGATTTTGACTCTCAATATATTATGATTATTTAATATTAATTATTATTGAAAATTTTTGTTTGGTAGTTGATAGTTTAAATTTATATTTTCTCAGAAAATATTGATTAATTAAACTTTGACAAGGAATTTTCATTTGTAATTTTAATTATGTGAAATTTCATCGGTGTTTAACATTTTCATAGAGAATTTTTCTATATTTTACATTAAAAGTATTGCAAACTATGTTAATTAGCTAAAATCAGATTTACTAAAATATTATCTAAAGATATTGAAAAAATGTAATTTTATATTCCTTACATCCAAGTTATTCTTTTGTGGGGGTCTCAAGCAAAGAAAAAAACATTTTTTTTTTTTGGTAGATTATAATCAGAATCTATAAAATGTGCAATTAAACAAATATATCATAAATCTTTATTAGAAATCCATAAATAATAAGTTAGACAATTTTTTTTTTTCAAGAATATTTTAAATTAATTAATTTTGAGTTTTTTAAATCAGGTCTATTTTGGGCTTTTTATTATTATTACTATTATTTTGGAAGAGCTTCCAAGATTTGGCCCAGACCGAATTGATCTAGGACAATCTGGGCTTTTAAGGGATAGACCCGGATCGATTCGAATCTAGGCTGATCTGGGCTAGGGCCCCAAAACAATCAGGCCGGATAGAGTGTCAAACTCGCAAGCTTTGTTGCACCCCTATTCTAGGCCGAAACAGAGAAGTCCACATTTGTGGGTGATTTATCTTGAGAGAATCATGGTTTCAGGCTCTATTAGTGTATTTGGCTCAGCTCAGATGTTTAACGAGTTAACTCAAATTAACAACTCGTGAGTGGACTTGAATGAGTTAAATAAAAATGAATTAAAATTATGAATGATATTATAAAATAAAATAAAAAAATTAAATAATAGTTTCACTCAATTGAGTTTCTAATCTGAGTAGGTGCATTTTCGATCTGACTCAACCAACTATACATGATGCATTTTGAGTTGATTCAATGAGTTGGTTCCATCAAATTCTGGGACCCAGCCACCTCAAAATTGAATCAATTCGAGTCCACTCGACCAGTTGAAAATGGTGTGGTAATATCATATACTACATGAAAACTGAAAATTTTGATAAGAAAATTCGATGGGCCAAAGCCCAAAAATTTTAGAAATCAAATTTCGACGGCCCAAGGCCGTTGAAATTTTTTTGTTCCCTAATTCGATTGCTTAGAGTCATCGAATTTCTCCCATTCTCCATTAATGTGACAATTTCGATCTGTCGAAAAAAAAAAAATCAACAATGAAAATTTCCAAGATAAAAGAACAAAACAAACACACAAGATTTACATAGTCTGGTAAATTGCGTCCACAGAGGAGAGGAAGAAAAATCCACTCTCAATGATAAAGATTACAAACTCTTTATCCATAGCTGCAAGGAACCTCACAAAGCAAAATATATAAATAAATCTTACTCGAAAATACAATATATACCCAAAAAAAATTCACCGCGAGGGCCTGTGTGGGACCAATCGAGTAGACTGAGCTAGGACATTTCCATCTTGCTCCAAGCCTCGACCCGTCGAGGCCACTCCACACCGAGAAAGGTCCCTTTTGATGTTGTCTTGCCTCTTGAAGTCCAAGCCCAATAAGAATACTATACATCTCACAACAAGTTATTTATTAATGTTAGGGATTCTTGATATCAATTATTAAATTGTAGATGGTTGGTTGAAAAATTGTTTGATATTCTTGCTTTAGATCATCAATTGTAGGTTGACAAAACTTAATGTCAACTTAAAATGAAGAGTTTCTCTTGATTGTTGACTTAAAGAGGTGATCGATAATATTGTGGGGAGTAATATTTTCAACATGGATGGGTCTCAATTGGGTCATTATTGATTCAGGCTAGACCGAAACCTTATAGTTTTTACTTAGAAAGTGATAATATAACTATATAGTATATAGAACGAACAAATTGATTCAATGTAGACTCCATCATGGCATGCTTGATCATTGGCGATAATCTCTATGGACCTTTATATGAACAAAGAAACGTGAGTGGGCATCTAGATGTGGATTTGCACAACGGCATAGGCGGAATTTAGAGCTGTGTTTAACATACATAACAAATAGGGCTGCAACTTGGGCGGGCTGGTCCAAACTCAACCTGGGTTTAACCCGATTGAGGGGTGAGCCTGGGTTCTAATATGTCAACCCGACCTCAATTCGGATTGAGCTCGGGTTGAGGGATTGAGCAACCAGGCTCAACCCAAATCGATGTCTATATACTAATATACAAATATTTTTAATGTGGACAATTGGATATTATTAATGTGGGCTTTGATTAAGTATGATTTGTTTAAATATTCTCTCAATGATGGATTTGGAGGTTGCACGTGATTTTATTTACTATAGATTTTATATTTTTATGTTGTATTTTTTTATAGAATAATGTTGAAGTAACATTAAAATGTACATCTTACGTGGATGTGTGTCAGAACCATAGATGATTTCATCAAGCTCTCACTCATATCATGATGAAAAACATCTATGGTTCTGACACACATCCCCGTCAAAAATTTCCCCCACGATGTACATTTCAATGTTACTCTAGCACGACTCCCTTTTTTTTAAGATGTAAAATTTATTTATTGATTAAAATAAAATTAGGGATATTCAACAAATCAAACCCATCCAAAATTACATAACTCAGGCTAACCCAAGCACAATCCGATTTTAGAAGATTAAGTTTGTGTTGAGTTTGGGTTAGTGAACTCAGGCCTGATGGTAAGGTTGAATTGAGCTCAGGTTGAGGATTCTATAACTTGGGTTGAGCCTAGGTTCACCCTCCAACCCGCTCAGACTGCAACCCTAATAACAAACTTAATATGGACCGGATTTTAGGCACAATGGACTTCAATTTTTTCCATCATCACAAGCATAATGTTAAGATGCATTGAAATAAATATTGCAATTAGGGGGCCCACATAAAGCAGATTTTTGATAGGTAGGGCAACTGTGGATCCTAAAATATGTGTCACGTGTATGAGTGCCTCGTCAAAATTGTTGTCTTAGACACCGACCACTTCATAATGAGTCCGTGGGACTATAAATCCATGATCCGTGTAAAGAAATATGCGTATGTAACACATGATTTTTAAGTTGAAAAGAGAAATTCTATTTCCATGCCAATTTTTTATTGTAACACACACTTCTCATTTTTTTTCCTTAGGGATTTTTCCCAAAACGTACTCAACTTATGTCCAAATTTCAGTTTTGAGATACTTTTCATTTTAATTTCCAAAATATGCATTTCGAGTGAATTCATCACTTTTATAATCAATGAATTCATAAGTATGTTTACGAATTTGTAGATATTGAAAGTGACGAACTCATGAGTTTGTAGGTTATAAAAATGTCAAACCCATGTTTTGGGAAATAAAATGAAACTGCAATCAACTTGAAATTTCGTCATATTTAGCACATGAAACAAAGATTCACATTTTTTTCTTATTTGAACATATATCTTCGGGTGGGAGTACACATTATGTTTTCTTCACCGTCCACACCCATTTTCTTTTTCTACAAACCTTATCATGAGAGAGGAAATAAGGGTAAGAGGTAGGCCAATAATATGCAAAAGAGTCATGTTGGAGTAACCTCAAGGTTGAACCTCATATCGCACATCCTGACGTGAAAGTAGATAGGAACCATAAATGCTTTTTCACTCGTATCTCAAGAAAAATAACTATGATTCTCATATACTTTCACATCAAGGTGTGCGATGTGAGGTCCAATCTTAAGGCCACTTTAGCATTATTCCATGCAAAAGTATTGTCTACCTTATTTAATTCTTATGGTCCATGATATAAAGAAGTCATCCTTATTAGGTCTCCTCTCTCTCTTTATATATATATATATATAGGGTGACATTCGGAGGCCCTAAAGAGAGCCAAACATTGTGCCAAACATATTTTCAATATATGAGTTAGAGGTTTTAGAATGGACTGATATTTTGTGAGGATGATCTCTATGATAAGGAGGTCATCCTCATCAAAAATCAGCTTATTCTAAAACTTTTAACCTCATCAAAAGTGATTTATAAAAATTTGACGGTCCACAATTCTTTAACCAAAGTGATTTTTGGTGAGGATGATCTCTTCACCATAGAGATCATCCTCACAAAAAATCAACTCATTCTAAAACTTCTAACCCCTATATTAAAAAAAATTGGCTCTTTTTAAGGCCTCAAAACGCTTCTTATATATATATTCTTAGAGTCGTATTGGAGTGACTTCAAGATTGGACCTCATATTGCACATCTTGATGTGAAAGTGGATATGAACCATAGATACTTTTCACTTGTATCTCAAGAAAATCTTATATTGTTCCTATACACTTTCACATCAGAGTGTGCGATTTGAAGTCCAATCTTGAGATCACTTCAACATTATTCATTCTTTTATATTGATCTTCAAGGGCATGATAAAAGGAGCCCCTTATTGACAAACATGATGGCATAAATTTGGTTCATCATTTTTTTTTTCTCTTTTCAATTTTTCTTTCATTTATATAGGAAAAAATATATATATTATATTTTTGAATAATGCTTAACGATGATGAAGTATAATGGTTTAAAACAAGTTGATGTACGTATTATGTGTTTTTTCTAATGTTAATGTGTATGGGATGTTGCGTGAATGTTAGATTATGCATTATGCAGTGTATTATGCAGGTATTTTTTTTATCAAGAAAATTTCAAATGCCCATTTTTAAAAGGAGATGCTGCTATAAATTAATTTAAATTGAAAATAATTATTTTTATAATTTTTTAATATAAATTTATTTTATATATATATATATATATATAGGGAATGTTCAGCACCCTAAGTTTTACCACACAATTTAACAAACGTTTTTTGTCCTACATGGGTTAGAAGTTTTGGAATGGGCTGATTTTTGGTGAGGATGATCTCTATGATTAGAAGATCATCCTCCCCACAAATCAGCCCATTCCGAAATGTTTAGCCCCATGTTTACACGTTGAAAATCGTGGACCGTCCATTTTTTGTAAACCATTTTTGATGGGTTAGAAGTTTTGGAATGAGCTGATTTTTGGTGAGGATGATCTCCTCACCATAGAGATCATCCTCACCAAAAATCAGCCCATTCCAAAACTTCTAACCCATGCAAGACAAAACGCGTTTGTTAAAGTGTGTGGTAAAGCTTAGGGTGCTGAACGGGACCCAAATATATATATATATATATATTTATTAAGGTATTTTGATCATTTTTAATATATTCTGAGTGTATTATCAACATCAAGGGTATTCTAGTTATTTTACCAGAATCCAACAATAAAAAACTGTCAAACGAACAGACTTTTCTGATTTCTGTACTTCTGTAACGAACAAATTTTTGTTGGATGTGACTTTTGGGTTTTTGCTTCTTCCAAAAATCAGTTTCTGGAGCTGAAGCTTGCTTCTGTACAAACTAAATATAGTATAATTTCAACAATCTGATGTACTATGTAGAGTGTCATAATGAAAATATGGAGTGGTAATAAAAATTCTTAAAAAAAAAAAAAAATTAGCCGCCTATTGACCCTTACAAAACAGAAGATTTATTTAAGATATTCCTTATAACCGTGCATGTCACATGACATCACATAAACTAGACACTGATCTGTTTTTATCATATAAACATCACTAGCTTTTCTAATGGATATTATTATGGACTAACGTGGCTCATTTGAAGTTCAACAAAAACAAATAAGAACAATCCAAGAAACAAACAATTTCGACTTTCCTTCCCCACCAAAAAAAGTTAAAACTTTTTTGGGCACTAGTGACAACTGAGGCCCACGCCCACTCCTCCACTAGTCAGAATAGATCAACCTAACATGAAATAGGCCAATAGAGTGAATCTAAAATGAAACTAAGGGAGTGTTGGTTCAAAATCTAAAGTTTGATTCTCGATCTTAATTCGATTATAGAATCTAATGGTACATTTGACCTGGATTACAAAAGCAATTTGTCCATGATCAAAATGAAAAATAATGCATGATTCATTTATTTTACTTTATATGACCTTAAATTTAGGGAAAATTACCATTTTGTAAGTTAAATACGACGAAATTTCAATTCCGGATAACTATTCATTTTAATTCCCAAAACGTGAACATTGAGATCATAGATTTTTCAAGTGACGATTTCACAAGTTTAAAGTGACAATCTCGCTAATATTTTCTTTTCCAAAGTGACAATCTCACTGGTTTATATAGTGACAAACTCACTAAAAATAGCGAACTTACGAGATTGTCACTTGAAACTTACGAGATTGGGAATTGAAATGAACAGTGAGCCGGAATTGAAATTTCTTCAAAAGTCAATCACATTTTGAAAATTTTCTTTAAAATTTACAAGATTGTATTTGATAATTGAATATTGGACTTTCTGACCTTAGGCGAAAGTATGGCTGTGATAGGATAGATTTTCTGAAGATTAGAATATGTTTCTTAAGGGATGCACTCTATTGGAACCTACAACCACGTCATCATTGTACCAAGTTAACTCGTCCGAGTCATCTGCATTGGAATAGAGGAAAGATTCTATTGCGATGCCTATTACTGCTACTGTTACCACAATTCATAGGTAAATAAACAATGAATTAACACACATCTTGGCGTGGTGTTAGTAAAAGTTGGTGTTGCAATAAATTGCTTAGAGTAAACATGTTAAGTACTATTTTCAAGCTCATAATATCGGATGTAGTCCACCACCTTTTAATGAGACTAATTTATCAAAAATCAATTTGATTAATAATTTTTTAACTATTAGATTTTGAGCATTGTAAATAATGCAAAATGAATTGATCCACTTGTATGCCACATGAACTGATGTTACTTAAGGTGTCAAATTACTGCCAATGTAGGGGATGAAGAAGACATAATTTTGGAGGCGAAGAGATTATTGTGACTTGCATAATAATCGATGCCTTTCATCTAAGAATGCATTACACATTTTAGATCATTGAATGAGAAAAGTATTTCAGTTATTTATCATCTTAAAATAACAACTTTAGAACATACAAGAAGGGATTCATAATTTTCGAACTCCAATACCCTCTTGTGCAAATTGGGGCTCACCTCTCTCTCTCTCTTCTTCGTATCTCATCTGTCTTGCGTGATAACCCCTGAACAATCATCTCCTCGATTTATAGATGAGTGTTCGATCAGGGACAGAGCCAAGATTTTGCTCGTGTGGGGGCAACTAAGAGCAAAATTTTTTTTGTAAAGGTATAGTGGTGGATTATTTTATCTATCGTTAATATCAGTCACTAAACTTCTAAAATTCTTGAGGGAATAAGTGCTCCCATTGTAAATCCGCCCGTGTCCGATCCAGCTCACTTTATTTTCTCTATACACACATTCAAAGTTTAATATGCCTTTCACACCAAAAAAAAAACAAATTTTTTTTTTTTTCAAATAAAACCCAACGTTTTTTCATTTATAATTTAGTAGATGATGAAAAATGCTCAAAAGAAACTAATAAAATGTCCATAATCAAATTGACCTTCTATTGTTTGAGTCCGTCCACCAATACCAAATGATGTGGCTAAGCTTTATGGGATTAATGGGCCATACATGTGGCCAGCATAAACATTAGGTCATGATGTCGTTTGTCTCTCTAAATTTTAGTTTCCTTAGTGTTTTAGTTAAACGTGGTTTTTTTTTACAATGGAAATTCAACTTTATTTTAAAAAATAAGATCAAACGAGAATAACGTGGATCACATTGAAATGGTCTTCATTAGAAAAATCTACCTAACAAGTGACTTGACCCAACCAAGCTTTGTCGGGTCAAAAGTCCAAGGGTCCAATTCCAACTCTCAGTTTGACCATTAGAATATAGTTCCTCGTTTTCCCACAGCCGTCCAACTTGCAAACGAAGACCTTCAAGCTAAGGTACGATATGATTTAATCATCATTAAGTAATGGGTCGGGATTCATATAAACATAAAGCAACTCATATATCCACAAATCAACACAGTTGTCGAATAAAAACATAATGGACGACGCAGATTGCATCCAAAAGACTAATAAACTCACATGCATAGAGTTTCAATTGAAACTATGAGTTATTACAAACACCTCCCTGAAATCATCCAATGCAAAAAAATTCAGGAAATCTACTTCTTTTTCTCTGTTTTCCATTGACGATGCCTTAACCCTCTCCATCAGAAATTCCTTCAAATCCAATGATGTTGATGCCCGAACCCTCTCTATCTCCATTGTTCTCTTCTCTCATCTTAAACAACGACGACAGACTTGAAGAACTCGATTTCTGATTCAAACGAACATGTATTTTGCATAATTTACTTAAAATAGTGGAGACTTTTATAATAAAAAAAATATTTTTGAAATCATGTTTCTGCTATAATTCTCACTTACTCCATTAATGTCGGGAACTCGATTTTTTCATTGAAGAAGTCCATATTCCAGCATTAAATGCCCTAACAACTATAGCTATTGGTCTCTCCAACAAATCAAATACCTGAAATCCCCCAAAAAAATTCAACAAAACACAACACTCCTACATCTCTCAATATTGCTTGGTTTCTCTCTGAATCTTTATATTTTTAAATCTATTTTCTTACTTAAAAAACTCAAATCATTCATTCAAAATCTTTCTCAGACGCATTAAAGGAGCATTTTTTGTCCATGTTCCTTGTTTCCCCTTCATGGGTTTTGTCAAACTTAGTTGAAAGACCCTATTTTTCTTGTGAAAATGCTATATTTAGCACCCCAAAAGGTACTTTTGTGCAATTTCTTCTATGTTTCTTTAATGAGTATTTTCCCAAATATTTGAAAATTTTGTTAAGAGATTCAATGGTGAAAAACTCCGTTTTGTGCATATAAGGTAAGGATCTTCAATTGTTTTATCTTATATTTTCTTCATGAAAACAACTTCATAATTTCTTGGTAGTTTGTTTAATTGAGTCCTTAATTCCTCAATCTATTTATCTAATCTTTCTTATACTAGTCTCAAATCTGTTAATGGACAGTTTCCATTGCCAATGTATTTTTTCATTGTAACTTTGTATGTGTATTTTAAATCAGCAATATCAATGTTTCTTATTGTTAGCTTCTATTTTTTTTATTCATTCCCAAATTATTATCTTGGATTACATTTTAGGATAATTATCGAATCAACCAAATTTTGTATCTATTTATAAAGGGGTTGGATTAGAGATTAGTTTGTGATATGTTTAATATCTTGGTTATTTGCTTAATTGCTTCGTTGATTCCTCCCTATATTTGTTCAACATTTGTGAGATATTTGGGATAAATAAATAATCAGAATATTGTATAGCGTTTGATTCTCTTTTAAATTTAGTTTCAAGTCCACACCCAAAATATACAAATAAACTATTGTTCATTGATCACATTTTGTAGGGAAGAAGAGAGAAAAGAAGATAAAAGAAGACGGTCTATAACAAATAGAAACAAATTACAGTTAAATATATTTGGGTTATTTTCCATCTATGGTATCCAACGATGCCAACTTTATAAAAGTTGGATTTGTAGATTAAAAGTTATATTAATTTTATAAAATTACAGTTGAAAAGTATAAAAAACATAACCAGTATCAAATTTATTTGGAGATTCAAAGTATGGTTTGTAGAATATAGACCCCTTTTATAATATGTTAGAGTAGGATTTTCATTGACAAGTCTATATTTTGAGGATTTAAAGTTCGATCAAAGGTGCTCTTAGATAATTATTTTGTTGCCTATGATTTTAACCTTTTAATTCTCATGTTGTGTTGTGAGCAAATAAAAATAACTTCCATCTATTTTAGGTTTTCAGATTTTTGAAATTAAATAGATAATACATGTATGAAGCATATGCCGCATATTTTTCATTTATCAAATTTTTTTATTTTTCTAAAATTGCTTGGCTTCTTATAGGTTTTGAAGAATGCCATCTTAATTAACCATCAAAGACCTACAAAGTTTATGATCAGGAGTAAAATTTACAAATTAAATAATAAAAAATTTACACATGATTTCTTTACATAATCTAAGAGTTACTCCTCTAGTTGTGTAGTCCAGATCAATAACTAGCCACGTGTATGTAAGATTATTTTTTAGTAGGATGAGGGATTGTTAGTTGCATATTTTGTTAATATTATCCCCGTAACTTCTCTGATAAAAAATAAACATGCATAGTATAAACAAACATGCATGCCTACAAGCATACATACCCACAACCACTCATAATGATGGTGGACCTAACGTTGATATATTTTGTCAATAGTATATGTATAATAGCATCTACTAAAAACAAGACGAACTACAAGGGAAGTAAAGTGACTATGTTCATGCAACATCAATTTATGTTTGAGTCAAAATTGAAGTAGATAATGTAAAAAATGTATAAAAAAATTTATCATAATAGTGACATATATATACCTCATTTGTATTAAGAAAAGAATTATGAGTTTTCTTGAAATCTATGGAAAGTCAGGTCCATCTTGTATATGAGATTTTTTTTTGTCTTGGGTATGTTTGAGAAATCCAATAATCTATTTTAGTTTTTTTTAGTCTGTAGTTGTAATATTTCATTTTAATTTTTCATGTTGGTTAATATTTTATGATGTTTACCCAACTTCTCTCTTTTCTTTCTTTTCATATTATCTCATTAAGTGTTTGAGACATCAATAGAAATAAAAATTTTATGTGCTTGTGACAAATAAAATTTTCAAGTATGTATTTCTGAAACTTCAAGAAATCCAAATCGTCATTATCTTAAATATTCAAATATGATAAGTTTTAATTATTTAACATACGCTTTGGTAAGAAATTATTGAAAATTTTATGAATTCTTTTGTTTGTCTCTTCCAGGTTGGAAATGACAATGATTGTAAATATTAGATTTTAATGGATAAACTAAAATGGTGTAGATGTTGGTGTGAATCTTGTAAATTAATAAGTATCATATCAAACAAAAATGGCAATAAAGGAATTTGTTATTATTGTTGCCCTAAATCAATTGTAAGATTTTATTTAATTTATTTGCACTGAATCAACATGTAGTTTAAAATGAATTTTTTTTATATCAAATTATGTCTTCTTATATAATTTTTTTTTCATTCGGAAAAAAATAATTGTGATTTTTTCATATGGGATAAGGAATTGAAGACTAATGCATTAACAAACGTAGAAGAAGGTGAAGAAATTGCAGAAGGAAAAAAAATCAAGACTTTGTGACAATATTGTATATCTTTGTAATAATTTGAAAGAAAAATTAGAAATTGATAACTATAATATATATTTGTAATTTTTATAATTTATATATAAAGTAACCGTTTAAAATCACTTGATATGAACCACTTAATGATATATTATGGGTCTATTTTACTTGCATTGCTTGATCTTCTTTAGATGATTTACATTATTTTTTTTTTCTTTATAAGTCTTGTATTTGATTGATTGAAAATAAGATTTTGTTTCCACAAGTTTGTGAGATTGATATTTTTGGAGGTTAGTTGATATTTTAGTGTCTCGTGTTCCATTAAAAGTCATATTATAAAAAACCTCATATACAAAATGCATAAAAATCCTAGACATGGCGAAAATTAAAAATAGTGGCAGAACACAATTCAGGAAAATGGATTAGAAGGAAATGAATTGCTTCAACAATTATTTAAAATACGAGAATCTTTGGTGCCTACGTATAATTGAACAACTTTTTTTGTTGATATGAATACCATTAGACGAAGCAAAAACATCAATGCATTCTTTGATGGATTCGTTAATTCGATAACAAATCTCAAAAAATTTATTGTGAAGAATGAGGAACCATTGAAGGATATTGTGAAAAAAAAAGTTGTCAAGATTATGAGATAGAACACAAGTTTCGATGTGTTAATGATAATGACTTGCTTTTGAAACATGCATCAAAAATTTATACGAAAAGTATATTTAAAAAAATTAAATGAAAAATAGGTCCAAATTTTCTAATATAAAGTTAAAAGAAAAAAAAAAGTAAAGAAGGATTTCAGATGTTTTTAGTGAAAATTAAGTTTGGTGAGTTTGATGACTTTGTTTTGAAAATAAATTTGGATACCTACGAGGGTACAAGTGAATGGAAAAAAATTCAAATTTATTTGAATTAGTTGTCGACATTTTTTAAAGGTGTTCGCACACATTGACATTGATATCATACCGTTACACTTAATTATTAAGAGATGGAGACAAGGGACTAACAAATTTATGGTGATGGATGCACAAGTAACTATGAATGAGAATGAACCATCAAAAGCATTAAGATATGGCCATATGTATAAATAGACTAATACATTGGCCAATTATGCATTACCTTCAATGAAAGTATATACCTTTTCCACGGATATCATAAATGAAATGTTCAAATAAATTTATGCAATTTGAATTGAAAAAATGACAGAACCTTGTTCCAACAATTGAATAGGCACGTGAAAAAGTAAAATATAACTTACCTCAATTGTTTCTTTAAGACCTAAATATGTCGTAAATAAAGGGTAGAAAGAAGGATGAGAAGGGAAAATAAAATGTTCATACTACGAGTAGGTTGAAAAATAATATTGAGTTAAGACAACAAAAAAAGAAAAGAAAATGTGCATTCTAGCATAAACTTGGACACAATAAGCAAATATGTTCTATAAACCCAAATAAAAAGAAAAAAAAAATTATACTCAAGGTAAGGTAATTGTAGTTATAATTATAAACTAATGACTTAATTTAAAACATTTAATTGAATAAATTATAACATAGTCTTATTTATAATTTTTCTCTAAAATTGATAATATAGAAAAATTAAGCCAAGACATGAAGAACAATCACGAGGCTTTTTCTTTGCATTAGACACTTGATAAATTTACTTTTATATGTTTATGAGCATTCTTATCTCTCCATCCTTATGCTTGATTTCATTTTTCTTTTGAAATGTCCCTTAATTTTATGTGAAATGATGTTTATTTTGTCGTTAATTATTCTGATTTAATTTACACAAAAATATTATTATTTGATAATTGGTATGCAAGATTGAAGGGATGACTATGAGGGAATGATTATGAGAAAGGCTAAGGGGAATGTTAAGTAGATGGTTGTGACGAAAGTTGGGTGAAAGGTTGAAGGGATGGCTGTGAAGAAGGCTGAGTGGAAGGCTATGAGGAAGGCTATGTGGAAAGTTGAGAGGAAGACTAAGTGGATGACAGTGAAAAAGGCTAAGTGGATGGATAAGTGGAAGGATGAAGGGCAATAACAACAATCTAAATAATTTAAGAAATTAGTATGTAATAAGTAAAAGTTGGGGTGCCAACAACAACTCTCTCATATTATATTAAAATAAGTTTAGAATTTAAAATGATAAATTTGGAAAGTTATGAGTCTATAATATGACTTTAATGCCAATGATTTTATCTCCTTCAAATTTTATGTTTTAGGCATGCTATGAGTTTGTGGTATGAATTGAAGTCTATTGTAAAATGGTATATGTAAAATTTACTTTAAAGATTATTCTTAATTTTTTTGTTTGATTGAGGTCATCCGGGTAACTTTTCAACTTTATTATGACGTTATTGTGGGTTCAATATTTTTGGGATGCAGGGGGACACATTGTGTTTATCTTGACTTAAGAAGTTGAAAGACGAATGCATTGTAGAGTATAAGAGAGCTGCTTGCATGAAATGGGACAAGACTAATTATTTTTATTTAATATTCTTTAATCAACTTCATTTCATTACTATTTAGATTATTTCTCATTGCTGGTTGAATTGAAAAAACAACTTATAAGGGATTTTTTTATGCATCTTGTATATAAGATTTTTTAGTCTTAGGTATGTCTAAGATTTTTTATGCATATTGTATATGAGATTTTTTATGCAATATCACCCATAGTGATAGAAAATGTACAGAAGAGTCTACTTACGAGTTTTTTTTTTCATTAATAAAACTATGTTTAGTTTGCAACATTTAGTATTTAGGAAAATATTTTTGGCCTTAAAAAATATCATGTAGCAACAAAATATTTTTTTTAAATGTTGTAAATCTAACAAGAACGAAAACTTTTTGTTTTGTATACGTTTTTTTTATTAGTAATCCATAGGCCTTCATACAAAAGGCACATAATAAATTTTTTATGCATCTTGTATATTAGATTTTTTAATCTTAGGCATGTCTGGGATTATATTAGATTTTTTAATCTTAAGCATGTCTGGGATTTTTTGTGCATATTGTATATGAGATTTTTTAAAACAGGACTTTTAATGGAACAAGAGACACTAAAATCTCAACAAATTTTCAAAGACTTATAAAGAAGAAAACCTGTGGAAGTAAAATCTCGTTTTCAATTAATCAAATGCAAGACTTATAAAGAAGAAAAGTCATGGAAATCGTCTAAAAAAGATCAAACACTGCAAGTAAAATAGATCCATAATATACCATTAACTGGTCATATCAAGTGGTTTTGAACGATTAATTTAAATACAAATTCTAAAAATTACAGATATCTATTCTAGTTCCCCAATTTTTAATTTATCTAATTTTTCTTTCAAATTATTATAAAAATCTACAATATTGTCACAAAGGTTTACGATTTTTTTTTTCTCTGTAATTTATTCACCCTCATCTACGTTTGTTGATGCATTAGTCTTTTACTCCTCATCCCACATGAAAAAATCGCGATCATCTTTTTCCTAACATCTTTATTATCTTGTTTGTTTTAGAATACATGAATGTGAGTCCTTATAAACATTTGAATTTATATCTATGTATGTTTATTTTCATATTTATTTTTATGCTTATTACTTGTTTTATTTGTAATATCATATTGTCTATCTAAATGGATGTAAAAATCTCATGTGTGTGTGGTGAAGGCCCTTGTCAAGTTTGTATATCAAGAACTTTAAGAAATCTAGATCATTTATATATAAAATGTCCAAATGCAGTAACTTTATAATTTTTTTTAATGATATTTCATTTAAAATCATATATCGATATCTAAAATGCAATATTTATTTGTTTGTTTATTTCAGATTGAAAATAGTAAATGATATAGATTTTGGATTTGGTTGGATGAATTGAGATGGTGTAATAGGGATGTGGACCATGCAAACTATTAACAACTACATCCAACAAAACTGGTAACAAAGGACGGAGATTTTATTGTTGTCCTAAATCAAGGATAAGATATTAGTTAAATGTGGTATAACATAAGAATGATATAATTCAATATCATATTATGGATTAATATATTTAATTTTTACGTTATTTTTATTATAGCTGATACAAAATGGTTGTAGCTTATTCACGTGGTATGAGGGGTCGAATGTTGTTTCATCAACAAACGTGAAGGAAGACGAAGAAAAAATTGAGTGCAAAAATAAAAAGATTGAGGAAATTTGGACCAACATTGTACACCTATACAAGAATTTGAAAGAAAAAATAGATCTAAAAAAAGATAAATAGAATTTTATGTAATTCAAAATTTGTGTACAATGAATTGTGTTTCTAATTTAAAATACCAAACCAGATTATATTTTACATGTATGCTCTTTTTATTATGTGTGATGTAAAGTAGTAGTTAAAATAGTCGAACATATAGTATTATGTGATTACAACGGTTGAAAATGGTAATATAGTTAATTTACCAGCTTTTAGCATTAAGTAATAAACATTATTATGTGATTATAATGCTTAATTTGAATTAGATCAGCACAATTCAAACCGGTAAACAGACAGTAACCTCAACACTTAAATTTAACGCTTATATAGTTTCAACAACTATAATATTTTAGCACTTAATTTGTTCAGTTTAACAAACGACCCTTAAGTCACCCTTTCTCAAATCATAAACAGTTAATGTCCCCTATCAAATACGTAATCATAGTTAGACTTCAAAGTAGCCGACTCATATATTACACGTACCTCCTCTACATGTGCGGGACCCATTTTAGAGTTTTTAGTCCACGTGAGCCTGAAACACCATAGAAGCATCTCCAACAAATTAATTGTTGGTAAAAAAAAAAATCACACGTGCCAGACCACAAACTCTGTCAACTAACCGACACCTAGTTCCGTCAATAAAAAAGACTTCACATGAACCCCTTTAAAACCTTAATCTCAGAATATTATATATAAATATAAATAAATATATATATGGATTAGGATCCGTATACACATAAAGCTACAACATGTTTTGTCTTATATGGGAAAAAAATGTTTGGAATGGGCTGATTTTTTGTGAGGATGATCTCTATGGTGAGGAGATCATCCTTGCCAAAAACCAGCCCATTATGAAACTTCTAGTCCCATGTTTACAAGTTGAAAAATTTTAGGCCGTCCAATTTTTGTAAATCAATTTTGATGGGGTTAGAAGTTTTAGAATGGAATGATTTTTTGCAAGGATGATCCCCTCACCACAGAGATCATCCCCACAAAAAATCAGCCCATTCCGAACATTTTTGCCCATATAAGACAAAAATGTTGTAGCTTTATGTGTCTACGGAACCCCACCCTATATATATATATATAGGGTCCCGTTCGGCACCCTAAGTTTTACCATACACTTTAACAAACGCGTTTTGTCTTACATGGGTTAGAAGTTTCGGAATGAGCTGATTTTTGGTGATGATGATCTCTATGATGAGGAGATCATCCTCACCAAAAATCAGCTCATTCCAAAACTTCTAACCCCATCAAAATTGATTTACAAAAAATGGACGGTCCACAATTTTTCAACGTGTAAACATGGGGCTAAACATTTCTAAATGGGCTGATTTTTGGGGAGGATGATCTTCTAATCATAGAGATCATCCTCACCAAAAATCAGCTCATTCCAAAACTTCTAACCCATGTAGGACAAAAAACGTTTGTTAAAGTGTGTGGTAAAACTTAGGGTGCTGAACATTTCCCATATATATATATATATATATATATAGAAATCAAATCCATGCTCTTTAAACCAACTTACAAAAGAGAGAGAGAGAGAGAGAGAGAGAGAGAGAGAGAGAGGACAAGAGACAACAAGCACAAATGTGAGGCTCTTCTTCAAGGAGAAGAGAAACCCCACCGCACTATTATCTTCTTCTTCACCTCTCAAGTCAGAGAGACCCCTAGAACTAAAAGCCTTTTGTTTCTCTTCATTTGGGGTCTCTAATAGCGAGTTGGGTCTTATCAGAATGCGGTCTAAGACCTTTCCCTCGCGTATTTCCTTGACCCAAAACTGGAATCATGTTTTTGTTCCCAAATTCGATTGTTTAGAGTCATCAAATTTCTCCCATCTTCCATTAATTTGACAATTTCAATCTGTCGAAACAAAAATTCAACAATGAAAAATTCGAGGGTCTTAGAGCGTCTACTTTTTTCCATGTTGTGATAGTTATTATTTTATTATCCATATTAGCCATGAATGGAGTTGTTTGAGGGGAGCACTTACGACCATGGGTTGTGATTAATAACATCCAGCATGGCATTGGGACCCATTTCGATACATCATCACTTCCCTCAAATCTCTCATTATCATCTAATAGTCATAGTGATGAGTAGTTCTTTTGGTTTGAAACAAATTTCTTATTAGCAATTTTGATAAGTGGAGGTTATTTCAAACTTTTTTTTTCCATCCAAACCAAGGATGGTTTACCATACTCACTACAGTCATGAAAGTGGATATCTTATGATATAGCTGATGATCATGATGGTGATGATAATATAAAGTTCTATAACATCCAAGATTTTAAGATAGTGTAAATAACTAGATGCATTAAATCTCCTGTGAGATTCTTATTAAATAAAGAGATAGGTACAAATAATTATATAACTTTCCTTCTACAATCACATATTCCTTTGAATAAGGAACATGTAATTGGTTATGTTGTGCAAAAACGTAATAAGTGTTGAGATAAAAGATCAAAACAAACACACAAGATTTATGTGATTTGATAAATTGGTTACGTCCACATAAGAGAGAGAGAGAGAGAGAGAGAGAGAAATCCACTATCAACGATAAAGATTACAAACTCTTTATCCATAGCTACAAGGAACCTCACAAAGCAAAAAAATACAAAGAAACACTACTTGAAAATATAATATATACCAAAAAAAAATTCACCTCGAGGGGCGTGTGGGACCAATTGAGTAGCCTGACCTGGGACCTTTCCTTCTTACTCCAGGCCTTGACCCTTCGAGGCCACTCCACATCGAGAAAGGTCCCTTTTTATGTTGTCTTGCCTCTTGAAGTCCAAGCCCAATAAGAATACTAGACATCGTACAACAAGTTATTTATTAATATTAGGGATTCTTGATATCAATTATTAAATTGTAGATGGTTTGTTGAAAAATTGTTCGATATTCTTGCTTTAGACATCAATTGTAGGTTGACAAATCTTAATGTCAACTGAAAATGAAGAGTTTCTCTTGATTGTTGACTCAAAGAGGTGATCGATAATATTGTGTAGAAGATGGGAGTAATATTTTCAACACAGATGGGTGTCAATTGGGTCATTATTGATTTACGTTAGACCGAAACTTTATAGTTTTTACTTAGAAAGTGATAATATAACTATATAGCATACAAAACGAACAATTTGATTCAATGTAGACTCCATCATGGCATGCTTGATCATTGGCGATAATCACTATGGACCTTTACATGAACAAAGAAATGTGAGTGCGCTTCTAGATATGGATTTGCACAATGGCATAGGCCGAATTTAGAGTTGTGTTTTACATACATAACAAATAGGGCTGCAACTTGGGCGGGTTAGTCCAAACTCAACCTGGATTCAACCCAATTGAGGGGTGAGCTTGAGTTCCAATATGTCAACCCGAACTCAATTTGGGTTGAGCTCAGGTTGAGGGATCAAGCAACCTTGCTCAACCCAAACCCGATGTCTATATACTAATATACAAATATTTTTAATGTGGACAATTGGATATGTGGGCTTTTATTAAGTATGGTTTGTCTAAATATTCTCTATGGTTTGTATTTTTGTTTTTTTTTGTTTTTAGAATAATGCTGAAATAACATTAAAATGTACATCATGAGAGACATTTATGATATGGATGTGTGTCAGAACCATAGATGTGTTCATCGAACCCTCACTTGTATTTCGATGAAAAACATCTATGATTCTGACACACATCCTCGTCAAATATATCCCTCACGATGTAGATTCCAGCACGACTCTTTTTTTTAAGATGTAAAATTTATTTATTGATTAAAATAAAATTAGGGATATTCAACAAGTCAACCCGTCCAACCCGCCCAAAATTACCTAACTTAGGCTAACCCAAACACAACCCGATTTTAGAAGATTGAGCTTGTGTTGAGCTTGGGTTAGTGAGCTCAGGCCCAATGGTGGGCTTGAGTTGAGCTCGGATTGAGGGCTCTTTAACTTGGGTTGAGCCTAGGTTCACTCTCCAACCCGTCCCAAGTTGCAGCCCTAATAACAAACTTAATATGGACCGGATTTTAGGCAAAATGGACTTCAATTTTTTAAATAATCACAAGCATAATGTTAAGATGTATTGAAATAAATATTGCAATTAGGCGGTCCATATAAAGCAGATTTTTGATAGGTTGGTCCACTAAAAGTGGGCAACTATTGAGATCCTAAAATATGTGTCACGTGTATGAGAGCCGCGTCAAAATTGTTGTCTTAGACACCAACCATAGATAATGAGTTCGAGGGACTATAAATCCATGATCCATGTAAAGAAATATGCGTATGTAACACATGATTTCTTTTTCTTTTATTTTTAAGGTGAAAAGAGAAATTCTTTTTCCACGCCAATTTTTTATTGCAACACACTTCTCATTTTTTTTCCTTGGGGATTTTTCCCAAAACGTGCTTAACTTATGTTCAAATTTCAGTTTCGGGATACTGTTCATTTCAATTCCCTAAACATGCATTTCAGATGAATTCGTCACTTTTATAATCAATGAATTCGTTGGTATGTCTATGAATTTGTAGATATTAAAAGTGACGAACTCATGAGTTCGTAGGTTATATAAAATGATGAACGCATGTTTTGGGATTAAAATGAAAGTGCAATGAACTCAAAATTTCGTCATATTTAGCACACGAAATAGAGATTCACCTGTTTTCTTATTTGAATAGATATCTTAAGGTGGGGATGCACATTATGTTTTGTTCACTATCCACACCCATTTTCTTCTTTTACAAACCTTATCATGAGAGAGGGAATAAGGGTAAGGGCCAATAATATGCAAAAGAGTTATGTTGGAGTGACCTCAAGATTGAACCTCATATTGCACATCCTGACATGAAAGTGAATAGGAACCATAAATGCTTTTTCACTTGTATCTCCTGGAAAGTAACAATGATTCCCATACACTTTTACGTCAAGGTGTACAATGTGAGGTCCAATTTTAAGGTCACTTTAGCATTATTCTATACAAAATTATTGTCCACCTTATTTAATTCTTATGGTCAATGATATAAAGAAGTCATCCTTATTAGGTCTCCTCTTTCCCTCTTTCTTTTGGTAGTTTTTATTTATGTTCTTTATATATATATTTCGAAAACTCTGTTTCTTACGTGAGAATTGACATGAGAACGCATCTGCACCGTTGTTATCTCTCCATCCAACGTCTGAGAAACATCAGTTTCTCATATGTTTTTGAAAACGTCCGTCGAACCGTCCCCTATATATATATATATATATATATATATATACATACATATATGGATCAGGATTCGTGTACACACATATCTACTCATATATTTATTTATGTTCTTTATTTGTCCTATGTGGGATAAAAGTTTCAGATTGAGTTGATTTTTGGTGAGGATAATCTCTATGACGAGGAGATCATCATCACCAAAAATCAGCTTAATCTGAAACTTTTAACCTCATATTTATGAATTGAAGAATTGTGGACCGTTCATTTTTTGTAAAATCACTTTTGTAAAATCGTGGAGATCATCCTCACTAAAAATCAGCTCAATTCGAAACTTTTAGTTACATAGGACAAAACACGTTGTAGATATATGAGTAGATATATGTGTACACGGAACCCGACCCTACATATATATTCTCTTAGAGTCGTACTGGAGTGACCTCAAGATTGCACATCTTGACATGAAAGTGGATATGAACCATAGATACTTTTCACTTGTATCTCGAGAAAATCTTATATTATTTTCATACACTTTCACATTAGAGTGTGTGATTTGATGTCCAATCTTGAGGTCACTTCAACATTATTCATTCTCTTATATTGATCTTCAAGGACATGATAAAAGGAGTCCCTCTCAATGACAAAATTTTGATCCTTCATTTTTTTTTTTTCTCTTTTCAATTTTTCTTTCATTTATTTATAATATATATATATATTATATATATATATGAACTATAATCATATATTTATGAATGATAGAAATTTATTAACTAAAGATAGTATAATTCCAACAATTTCAACAATCTCATGTACTATGTAGAGTGTCATAATGAAAATATGGTGTGGCAATAAAAATTCTCATAAAAAAAAAATTAATAATAATAATAAATTAGCCGCCTATTTATTTGAGATATTCCTTATAACTGTGCATCTCACGTGCCATCACATCAACTTCAACATCAACATGAGTAGACACTCTTACGATGATAATTTGATATGTTTTTATCATATAAACATCACTTGCTTTTCTAATGGATGTTATTGACTAACGTGGCTCATTTGAACTTCAACAAAAACAAGTAAGAACAATCCATGAAACAAGCAATATCGACTTTTCTTCCCCCACCTAAAAGTTAAAACTTTTATGGGCACTAGTGACTACTGAGGCCCACTCCCACTCCTCCATTGGTCTCCGAATAAATCAACCTAACATGAAATAGACTAATAGTGTGAATCTATAAAGGCTCCAGTTCCATTCGACCGGCCATGAAATGAAACTAAGGGAGTGTTTGTTTCAAAATCTAAAATTTGATTCTCGATTATAATTCGATTATAGAATCAAATGGTAAATTTGACCTGGATTACAAAAGCAATTTATCCTCAATCAAAATGAAAAATAATGCACGATTCATTTTTTTATATTTTATAGGACCTTAAAATTTAGAGAAATTTACCATTTTGTAAGTTAAATATGATGAAATTCCAATTCCAGATAACTATTCATTTTAATTCCCAAAACGTGAACATCAAGATTACGGGTTTTTCAAGTGACGATCTCACAAGTTTAAAGTGACAATCTCACTGGTTTGTATAGTGACAAACTCACTAGAAGCAGCGAACCTACAAGATATTGTCACTTGAAACTTACGAGATTGGGAATTGAAATGAACAGTGAGCCGGAATCGAAATTTCTTCAAAAGTCAATCACAATTTTGGGAAGTTTCTTTAAAATTTACAAGATTGTATTTGATAATTGAATATTGGACTTTCTGACCTTAGGCAATAGTATGGCAGTGATGGGATAGATTTTCTGAAGATTAGAATATGTTTCTTAGGGGATGCACTCTATTGGAACCTACAACCATGTCATCATTGTACCAAGTTAACTCGTCCAAGTCATCTGCATTGGAATAGAGAAAAGATTCTATTGCCACGCCTACTATTGCTCCAGCTACCACAATGAATTAACGCACATCTTAGGGTGCCGTTAGTTAAAGTTGGTGTTGCAATAGAAGCTCTCTTTGGAATATTGGGTCAGATAAATTGCTTAGAGAAAACATGTTAAGTACTATTTTCAAGCTCATTACATAGGATGTGGTCCTCCTTTTAAGGAGACTAATTTATCAAAAATCAACTTGATTAGTAATTTTTAACTATTAGATTTTGAACATTATAAATAATGCAAAATGAATTGATCCATGTGTATGCCATATGAACTGATCCGTAAGGTGTTAAATTACAGCCAATGTAGGGGATGAAAAAGACGTAAGTTTGAAGGTGAAGAGATTATTGTGACTCATATAATAATCGATGCCTTTTATCTAAGAATGCATTACACATTTTAGATCATTGAATGAGAAAAGTATTTTAGTTATTTATCATCTTTGAGGCTTAAAATAATTACTTTAGAATATAAAAGATGGGATTCATAATTTTCAAACTCCAATACCCTCTTTTGCAGAGTTGGGCTCACCTCTCTTTCTCTCTCTCTCATTTTTTTTTTTTTTTTTGGTCTTCTTATGTCATCAAACTTGTGTGATAACCCTTGAACAATGATCTCCTCTATTTATAGATGAGTGTTCGATCAGGGGTGGAGTTATGATTTTGCCCATGTGGGGGCTATTAAGAGTTTAAAAAAAAAATTATAAGAAATTTTGAGTGAAAAAAATATTTTGTGAGGGCAATAGTGACGGATTTTTTTATCCATCGTTAATATCTATTGTAATATCTCATTAATCGATAGACTTTTAAAATTTTTGAGGGGGTAAGCATCCTCCATTGTAAATCCGCCCCTCTATCCGATCCAACTCACTCTATTTCCTCTGTACACACATTCAAAGTTTAACATGCCTTTCACACCCAAAAACAATTTTTTATTTTATTTTCAATAAAACCCAACGTTTTTTAATTTATGGATTAATGGTCCATACATACTCCACGTCGGTCATGACGTTATTTGTCTCTCTAAATTTTAGTTTCATGTCTTAGTTAAACGTGTTTTTTTTTTTTACAAATTTTAATAAGGTAAAACGAGAAGAACGTGGACCAAATTCTAGTGGTCTTCATTAGAGAAATCTGCCTAACAAGTCGCTTGACCCCGTCAAGCTTTGTCAGGTCAAAAGTCCAATTATCCAATTCCAAGTCCCAGTTTGACCGTTAGAATATAGTTCCTCGTTTTCCCACAGCCGTCCAACTTGCAAACGAAGACCTTCAAATCAAACTGAGGTACGATGATTCAAGCATCATTAATTGATTAACCATATATTCTCTAGATAGCTGCTATTGTCACACCTACTTTTATTAATGCCACATCAATTCTTATATAAATGAATTGCTCACAAATGATGTGGCATTGGTAAAAGTTAGTGTGGTAATAGTAATTCTTTATTTTTATTATATCTTAAATTAGATAGATTTACCTGACAGACTTAATTGTTGCACTTTTATTTTAAAAACTACTTCTAAGTCCTCACAACTACTTTATCAAGTTTCTTACCCAACAAATTTTTACTCGGGATCCACGTCAAAAAATTCAAATTGAGCTGGTTAATTTGTTCATAAACATATCTTGGAGTAAATCCTAATCGCAATAATTTGTGGCAACTAAAAATATGATATGATGCCACATGATTATATAAGACAAAATTCTAAGAACTTTCAAAAATAAAATACAATTAATTGTTGTTTTAATTTAAAATTTGAGTGTTTAAAGTCATCATTTCAACACTTTCAATCAAGCTCAAAAAGGATTTATATTTTTCGGTTGAATTTGAGTTTTTCCATGAAATTTAAAAGGTTGCTATGTTAAATTGCCAATTTGATAATTCATGTGGGCTTAACAATCCTTAGCAAGATTTGAAATCTTACTAAGTTAGTCATGCTAACCCAATTCATAAAGTAAGGTTGGTTCAATAACAAACTTGATAAATTTGGAGAGTAGGGGAGTTTTGTAATAAAATTGCAGCAGATAGGTTTGCCACATAAATCTCTCTTTAAAGTAATTAATTTAATGTATCTATATAATAAAGGGTTAGAATCCCTTTACTCCTAAGAATGACTCATGAAAAAAAGACATGATCCCAATCCTTTAAATGTAAAATCCAACGGGTGATATTTATCCTTGGGATAGGTATTTCTGAGATTTGTGTTTCCAATCATAAATCTCAACCGTTGGATTTTGCATTTAAAGGGTTGGGATCATGTTTTTTTTCATGAGTAATAATTAGGATCCAACGAATCCCAAACTTATAAATAAAATACAATTGTAGGACTCACTTTTTTGTTTTGTTGTGTTTTGTTTTTTTTTTTTTTGGGGGGGGGGGGGGGGGGGTTCTTTCATCCAGTTAAGATAAACATCCCATCGCACTATAGATTTTATGAGATCCACTTTATTATTTTTCTTATTCATTCCCTTTAACTTCATTATATTTCTTCTTCACTCCTTTAACTCACCTTATACTTTATTGTTTTTCATATTTTCTCCTTTAACCTCAATCTTTTTTTAATAATACTTCCCAATTTTTTTTTTTTTACCTCCTTAAATAAACTAAGAAGGTACAGTAATAAAAATCTTATTTTATATTAAACAATATCAATATTTCAAATATAAATGGAATTTAATCAATTTGTAAATAATAAACATAAAGATGGTTTGGAGCCTCTAACAATGAAGTAGAATATGAAGTGATGCTCGGAGGACTGAAGATGGCTCGAAGTTGAACTTTAGATTTATTCAGACTCCTAGTTAATGGTTGAGCATTGCAGAGGGAAATATTAGGCTAAGGACGAGAGAATGGCCAAATATTTGGGCTCGTCCGAGAGGAAATGAGACAATTCAAAAAGGTAAAGATAACAAGGATATAAAGAGATGAGAACCAACATGCGGATTAAATGGCATATGTGACATCGATGCTCGGGGATACAGAAGTTCAAACTATCCTGATTGAATTCCAAGGTAGACTGAGTACGGAGTCTGACAAAGGTAAAGGATTGCATGCAGATAAATGAGAGTTTGAGCTAGAAGGACGAAATAATGAGCTATCTAAGCTCGGGGGCACTATCAGAAGATAAGAAGGAGGCATGAAAGCTGAAAAAGAAAGCAAGTCGATATCTCATAGTGAATAGAGAATTATACTAAATGTCATAAAGGGACCCACACTTGAGATGTCTAAGCGCAGAAGAAGCACAGCTGGTCCTGGGAGAGATACATAAATGTGTTTATGATAACTCAGTGGCACTACTGGTCATACATGCAAGAGGATGCAAAAAACTACATTCAGAAATGCGACAAGTGTCAAAGGCATGCTTGGATGATTTATCAGTTGTCAGAAGAACTTCATCCGATCATCAATCCCTGGCCATTTGCTATATGGGGACTAGACATCATGAGGTCGTTCCCCCAAGCTAGGGAAATAAAAGGACTTCCTGCTCGTAGGGACAAACTATTTTACTAAATGGATATAGGCCATACCGTTGACTCAGATTAAATAGGAAGACGTGATCAAGTTCATATGGGAACAAATCATAACAAGGTTTAAGATACCTTATGATGTGGTAACTAATAATGGAAAACAATTCAAAGGCAATCATGCCATGGCCCATTATCAGGAATACGAAATTCAGAGGTTGAACTCTACACCAAGATATCCATAAGAAAACAGGCAAGTTGAGATGTTGAAAAAAACAATATTGAATAACTTGATGAAGAAGCTGGACGAGCTATATAGCATTCTATGGGCCTACCGAATCACCACACAAAAGGATAGGGGTATATCTCTATTTGCCTTAATGTACAGGAAAGAAGCGATAATTCCAACAGAGGTATAAGTTCCAACATGACAGACAAAGGTAGTTGGGGTTATCACCAAAACCTCAACTAAATGGACAAAACAAGGAGAAAGGTACTGAAAATACTCAGATGGTATCATCAAGAGCTAAGAAGGTCTTATGATCGAAAGATGTGTAGAAAAATATTCAAGCTTATCGACAAGCTCGAAAAGGCGGTGGCATACCATCTGAAGATTATGGTCGGCGATTCAATCGAGTCAACTTGAAACTCTTTTAATTTAAGAAGGTACTATCAGTACGAGTCAGTAGTTCAACATCAGGAATTTGCTTGATTTTTAGGCAGGAATTTACTTTCTAGTTTGGTAAGAGTATTAGCTAATTTTGTTTTACAAGGATTTTGAATTTTGTTCATACGAATTTTGAGGGGAGACACTCATTTTATTTTTTTAATTATTTTACTAAGATATTATTATATGGAAGTTTTATTGGCAAAAAGGCATCATCTGAATGGTAGTCTAACTTAAAAGGTCGGTAAGTAAGGAAATCGAATTTCACTCTATGAGGTGAGTGAAGCAAAAATTTATCTAAAAAGATCGATTTTCACTTTATGAGGTGAGTGAAGAAAAAATTTATGTAAGGTAAACATGTCAGTTCTCTAGGAAATCGAGCTTCACTCTATGAGGTGAGTGAAGCAACAATTTATCTAAAGGAAAAAAAAGGTCAGTTGGTAAGGAAACCGAGCTTCACTCCATGAAATGAGTGAAGTAGAAATTTATCGAAGACAAAAAGGTCGATGATAAGGAAACCGAGCTTCACTCTATTTGGTGAGTGAAACAAAAAAAATTTTAAGACAAAAATAGTCGATTGGTAAGGAAACTAAGCTTCACTTTATGAGGTAAGTGAAGCAAAAATTTATCTAAAGCAAAAAGGTCGATTAGTAAGGAAGCTAAGCTTTATTCTATGAGGTGAGTGAAACAACAATTCTTCTAAGGCAAAAAAGGTCAGCTGGTTGAGGTACCCGACCCGTGTACAATAGGATAAGTCCCTTGGCTTATGCGTTTCAGGTCAGGGTTGTACATAAACAAAAAAAAAAAAAAATTATCTAAGTATGCAAGCTCAGACAAAATGGACACATCAAGTTTTGCAAGAAGATAAATTTCCATTAATATAAACAGGGGCGGTACATAAGAAAAAAGAAAAATTACAAAAGCCTAGACCTCGACCTGGTCGGTAGGCAATGTAGCCCGATTAGGAGATATTACATTGTTAGGGTTAGAAGTAGTAGTAGGAGTCGGAGCATCCTCTAAGGATAGAATCGAAGTAGGGGCCTTGCTTGTCCTGAGCTCCAACAGAGCAGCCTCTAATTGAGCAATAAGAGCACATTATTCGTTAAGAGCATCCTCCTACCTTTTAACATTAGTGTTAAGCTTTGTATGGAGGTCAGTTTTCTACTTCTTCAACTTGGTCGCCTTCTCCACCTTTTATCTTCTTTCAGCCTTTCAAGCCGACCCTCGAAGGCTAGGGTCGCCTGAGCCAACTGGCCTTTGTTGTTCTCTAGTTGGGTTCGGAGGCTTTCCACATAACCCTTTAGGTCAACCACCTCCTTTGACCTCACCTTCAGGAAGGAGCATGAAAAGTGAGAGCTTTGGAGCGTATCTGATCATCCCCAGGCCAAGGTGAAAACACTCTGCTGCACCTGCAAAGCAGAACGATATAATGTTAGAAAAGAACAAAAAGGAAGCATAGGAATATAAAATAAAAAAAAATGGAAACAAAAGCTAGGTGGCCGTAGAGCTCATTAATAAAAGACACAAGGTCCTTATCCAGAAGGTTGGAGGTCACCTTCTTGTCAAAGAGGATGATGCCCCCCTTCTATGAGTCCCTGGCTAGTGGCTAAGCCTCCACAAGGATCTTCACTATGAGACCGTCTCCTTTGGTGGGATCCCTTGGGCAAGAGGTCCCCCAGCCTTGTGGGCCACGTTGGAAGGGATCAGGGTGACGTCCTAATTTTTTAAGGTAGAATTCCTCTTATGCCTTTTGCTCTACTATTCAGAGCCGATTTAGGTGACTTGGTCGACCAGGCCACCACTCCCTAAGTGGGAGATAGTTTGAGAAAGAACAAAATGGATGAAGGCTCGATCGATGACAAACCAATAATAAGGGTAGGAGCAGGCTCTGGAAGGATAGTAGGGCACTTTCGGGCAAAAAGTTTCTCAATAAAAAGCTGGGAAGACATTTCATCATCGATTTGTGTATTAAAAGAAAACCAGAGGTTGATAGAAGAAGAGGGGATCGAAGAAAGGACAGTGGTCTGACGGGCTCGGGAGGATCCTTCCCTGGGTTGAGAGGAGGTGATGATTGGAAGAAAAAAAGATAGAGAGAGGTTAATTTTCTTCGGAACTCTTTGTCCTTGAGGATGGATTCAAGAATGGGAGCTTCAGACGGATTCTTGCCCTTGATATTTGTAAAAAATCAAGACAAAACAATTAGTTCGAGCTTGGAATCGTAAATAAAGAAATGTCAAATTAAAAACTTGTGAAGGAACCTTACCCTGTCCAATTGAAATAATGTTTTTTTTAGGGTAAGGGTAGACTACCCCTCAGCATATTCCTAGGAGCCCGAAAGTCTGACAAGGTAGAGGAATCACTCCTTGTCAATTTCAGGGAGCTAGAACAGTACCTCCCGACCCTATCTCTTCAGCAAGTAGTAGAATGCAGGCCTATCAGGGCATTGGACAACTTGTACTACACTTAGATGTCCTCTAAGCTGGGGTTTTAGTTCTTGGGGAGTCGAGAGTTCATAAACTCAATCATAAAGATTAAACGAAAAAAATCCCTCATCATTTGCCTAAGGGTTTTGTGATAAAAATTGAGAACCTCTCAAATTAGTGGGGAAAAGGGAACTCTGAGACCAACCTTCTCCCATGTCTCCCAGGAGTTGGGGTTTCGCACCATCTAAGGCCACAAACTCTAAAATAAAGAACATGGCTCAAAAGTCCTCTATGGGGGCGTCATAGGGGTGTAAGATTTTTACCCATATAAATTAGGATTTTGTAACAATCAAAATAAGGAAAAATAGGCTAAATGAAGAAGAAAACATGATCCCAACAAAAGAAACAAAAGAAAGTGAGGACCCAATAAGTAGGAAAAATGAAAAGGAAGGGGTACCTGAGATAAAGATGAAGGACTAGGCGAAGACTTGGTTGAAAAACTGGATGGAGAAGATGAACGGAGAATGTAGATCGTCTATGAAGAATGAGAAAGAAGAAAAAATGCATCAAAGATTCGACAACAAAGTGAAAAGAGAGAAATAGAGGAAAGAAGTAGGGATTTTTATAGAAGATATTACCTTGAGATCCATAACCAATCAAAGGATTTGATTTGCATAAGGGAGAGAGCTCATAATGAGTTGTCTATGCCATCATTGCGCCCTAGAAACGAGGCGACTGAATGCTATGCATCCCGTGCCGAGCCAATAAGGAAGTGCAACATGGAAGGAACCAACTGTCTGAAAGGTCAAACGAGGGCATTAAATGTGTTCTCATAATGAGGTGACAACTTATGGTTGCAGACTAGTCAGGAAAGGATACGTGAAATTAAATGCACGCATTGTGAACACGCAACTAATTTAACTCGTGTTGTTTCAAAGATTCAAGGTCAAGAATTATTAGCTCGGAGGTAAGATAATATAAGTTCTTGAAAGGCCGAGATACTCCTAACCTTTCGAAAAGGGTATTGTGGAGGGATAAATTCTTTGACCTATGAGATAGTTCCATGTGTCACTAAGGAACAATAGAGTTCATTGGGGAGCATTCTTCCGACCACAATTGAGCAATCGCTCGGCAATTCACCTAGGAAGTGGGGCTTGGATAAAGGTCGAGAGGACGAAGTTCCATAAGAAGAAAAGGCTCTAATCTTTGGGATTTTAGGATTTGGGCAATTGAATTATAAGGGACTCTTGGAAAGAGGATCCCACACGATTCTTATCCCAAAATAAAAGGAAAAGATTGGAAATGTGCAAGATAGAAACTGTCACTCTATAAATAGAGGAGGACCTCTACATCAAAGGTACATAATTTTTCTACACTAAAACTCGATCGAAATTTCATTAGAACTAACTTAGGCACCGGAGGCTATATGAAACAGAAAATATAAATGATCTCAAGGAATTGTGGTCATCCGATCAGGAGAAGGAAGATCTTGAGGTAATAAAAAAAATCACCTCTATAGTTACCGGTCTTTGTTAGGCAGTTTCTCGAAGGGTGATTTAGACATGGCCCCCTATGTTTTGCTAAATATTAGAGATACCACCCTATGTTTTGAAAATAATGACATGCATCCCTTGACCTTAGTTTTTCTAGATAGACTAAGGGTAAAAGACTTGAACACCCTCATATTCAACCTCTAATTAAAAAATTCATATTTTTCTTCTAAAAACCAATCATCTTAAACCTCATTGGATAAAAAATTTAAATCTCATCCATTATCTTAAGATTCTATCTATTTCAAGTCTTCAACCTTCACATCTCAAGGCAAGATAGAACTTTTAGGAAGTATAAAATGATGAAATTTTGGGTTGAAAAATCTAGGGTTTTCTACAAAGAAGGCAAGGTAGAAAATGATGGATTAAAATAAGGTTAAATAGAATAAAGTTACCCTAGAAGTTGAAGATGACTTGATTTGGGAAGAAAAAACAAATAATACTTTTGAGACAATAAAAAATGATGAAATTTTGGATAGAAAAATCTAGAGTTTTATGTAAATGATCAGTTCTGTGTAGAAAATGATGAATTGAATATTAAGTTTGATCAGATATACCATGGAGATTGGAGAAATTGAATATTGATTTTAAGAAGAACAATCTAAATTTTTGTCTAGAGGTTGAAGATAAGGGTATTTGAGCCTTTTACTTAGTCTATTTAGAAAACTAAGGTAAGAGGAGGCATGTCATCAATTTCAAAACATAGGAGGAACTATAATATTCAGCAAAATGTAGGGGTATATGGCTAAATGAACCTTTCTCAAATCATAAAAAGTTAACGTCTCCCGTCATAGTTAGACTTCAAAGTAGCCGACTCATACCTCTTCTACACGTGTGGGACCCATTTTAGAGTTTTTAGTCCACCTGAACCTGAAACACGAGCGAAGGATCTTCAACCCATTATGTTAAAAAATAAATTACACGTGCCAGGACACAAACTCCGTCAATTAACGAACACGCAATTCCGTCAAATTAAACAGAGTTCACACGGCATCCTTTAAACCCCTGATCTCAGAATAGTCTATATATATTTAGAGATGAAATCCATGCTCTTTAAACCAACTTACAGAAAAGAGAGAGAGAGAGAGAGAGAGGACAAGAGACAACAAGCACAAACGTGAGGCTCTTCTTCAAGGAGAAGAGAAGCCCCACCTCACTATTATCTTCTTCTTCACCTCTCAAGCCAGAGAGACCCCAAACTAAAATCCTTTTGTTTCTCTTCATTTGGGGTCTCTAATGGCGAGTTGGGTCTTATCAGAATGCGGTCTAAGACCTCTCCCTCACGTATTTCCTCGACCCAGAACTGGAATCATCTCTAACAAGAACCCAAACACCAAGATTAGATTGCCTTCTTGTAAGATTGGTGGTGGTGTTCGCGGTACAGATCTCAAACCGATCTGGGCTTCAATTGGCTCTAGAAACAGAGATTTGGGTTTAAAGGTTAGTGCTCCATCAAGGTTGTTATCTGTAGATGAGGAAGATAGAGAAGGAGAAAGCATTAATGGTGTCAATGGGATTGGAAATGAAGAAAAATTCAACCCTGGTGCGCCTCCTCCGTTTGGATTGGCTGACATCCGAGCTGCTATTCCGAAACATTGTTGGGTCAAAGACGCATGGAGGTCAATGAGTTATGTTGTTAGGGATATTGTTGTGGTTTTCGGGTTGGCGGCCGCGGCGGCTTATTTGAACAATTGGGCTGTTTGGCCTCTTTACTGGGCTGCTCAAGGAACCATGTTTTGGGCTCTCTTTGTTCTTGGCCATGACTGGTAATTTTACATGTTTCTCTTGTTGAAATTAGGATTACTTGTTGTTTGTTCTTGTGTTTGAGTGTGAATACCCATTAACTTCTTTTGTTGTTTGAGTGTTGAATTTGAATACCCATGTCCTTGTTTTGTTGTTTGTTCTATTGTTTGGGTGTTGAATTTGGATAACCATTTCCTTGTTTTGCTGTTTAGAGTGTCGAATATGAATGCTCATTTCATTGGTTTGTTGTTTGGGTGTTGAATTCGGATACCCATTTCCTTGTTTTGTTGTTTGGGTGTTGAATTTTGATACCCATTTCCTTGTTTTGTTGTAATTGGGTTGGATTTGGTTTCGTGTTTCGATTGTGCAGTGGCCACGGAAGCTTTTCAAGCAACCACAAGCTAAATAGTGTGGTTGGGCATCTTCTTCATTCCTCCATTCTTGTACCCTACCATGGGTGGTATGTTGTTTCAATTTGTAAGAATGTCTTTGAATTTAAATTTCCTGAAAAATGCACTTTATGAGAGTCAATTTCTTCAATTTTTGGATATAAAATTATCTTGTGTTGAACCCACAGGAGAATCAGTCACAGGACTCATCATCAGAACCACGGGCATGTCGAGAATGACGAATCATGGCACCCGGTTAGTAGTTCTCTATCCTTATTTCAACAAAGAAAACTACTTTCTTCAATTAATTTTGATTTAAATTCTCAAAAGGTTTGATTTTGTCTTTCTCCCTTGCAGTTGTCTGAGAAAACTTACAGGGGTTTGGATGTCATTACTCGCATGTTGCGGTTTACGGTGCCTTTCCCCATGCTTGCATATCCTTTCTATCTGGTGAGCATTCTTCTTTTTTAATGAACAAATTTGTCGACCTAGTTAAAAAATCTGATTCTGATTGTTTTTGTCATTTGATGTTGGATTGGGTTGCAGTGGAGCAGAAGTCCCGGAAAGAAGGGTTCTCATTTTCATCCGAACAGTGACCTATTCGTCCCCAAGGAGCGGAAAGACGTGATAACCTCCACTGTTTGTTGGACAGCAATGTTAGCATTGATTGTGGGATTATCATGTGTAATGGGTCCAGTCCAGATGCTTAAGCTCTATGGCATCCCTTATTGGGTACATTTAGTTTGTTTGTTCTTGATGTATTTCTGAATTATTTGAAACAATTCTCACTGCCCTCGCTTCTCTGATCATAATTAAAGGTTCTCTCTTGAATTTGCTTCCAAATGCAGATCTTTGTCATGTGGTTGGATTTTGTGACTTACTTGCATCACCATGGACACGAGGACAAGCTTCCTTGGTACCGTGGGAAGGTATGGAAATTCTGTTTTCATCCTAGATTTGGTTTGGAATATTCCCCATTTTCGATGCAAATTAAAATAAACTTTGAAGTACAAGCTAGCTTATACATAAAACTACTGAAATATATGTTTTTAACAACCAATCTTAGAAGCAATTATGATTCTTTAGTCACTAAAACAGAGAAAGAAGTTCACATTTGTGGGATTGTGTAAATCATGATTTCAGCCTTTGTTAGGCCCCGTTTGGATAGATCCTAGAAAGTTAGCTAGGAAGAAAATAACTCCGGGAGAGAGTAAATTTTAGAAAGTAGAAAATAATGTCCTTTTGATTTTTTAAAAGTTAGGATTTTTACTTTTTAAAGGTAGTTTCTAAAATGAATCTAAACTTAACTTTTTAACTTTAAAAAGTAAAAAAAATTTACATTTTCAAGTGTATCCAAACAGGTTCATAGTGAGCGTAAAAGTTTGTGGTGACTTTGGGATTTTGTTTAAAATTCTAAGTTGTTTTATTGTTCAAATTGAACAGGAATGGAGTTATCTGAGGGGAGGGCTTACGACACTGGATCGTGATTTTGGATTGATTAATAATATCCACCATGACATTGGGACCCATGTGATACATCATCTATTCCCTCAAATCCCACATTATCATCTAGTAGAAGCAGTGAGTTTCTCTTTTTTTCTCGTAGAAAATGATTCTAAACAGCAATTTTGAAGTACCCATATAAGAGGTGGTGCTAATGGTTTATTGTTGTGTGACCCATAGACGGAGGCCGCTAAGCCTGTGCTCGGGAAGTATTATAGAGAGCCGAAGAAATCTGGGCCTCTACCATTTCATCTGATTGGAACTCTAATAAGTAGTATGAGACAAGACCACTACGTTAGCGATACTGGAGAAATCCTGTACTATCAAACTGATCTTCAACATGGTTCTTCCCAAATTAAGTCAGAGTGAAGATGCGAAGGGTTTTTGCTGGAATAGGACTGTAAAGCTATTATTATCCTTCATCACTGACTTCCAACAATTATTGAAGCTTGTAATGCTGTTATTGGGGATGGGGTGCCCAGGTAATTTTTCTCCCTATCAAGGCTCACAAGGGAGAAGATGCCAAACTAATGCAATTAGAGCCTATCTATCATTTGATGCCTTGATTTTCTGAAGAGATATCATCTTCAGCATATATTTGTTATTTTTGTTTATTTAAAGCTGAAATTGGGAAGAAAATTTAAAGAAGTTTTGTTTTTTCTCTTTATTGCATTTTGCTTTTCTTGTTTTGGGTGTTTTTTGCCATTTTTGTTGATTTTAGGTTCTGTGGGCAATATGATGAGTTGGGGATGATAAAACAGATAATAGTGAGGACTTTTTATTTTCTTAATTATTTTTTTCTTTGTGAATCTTAAGGAGTGGTTGTGTCCAATATTTTTGTTTGCTTGGAATCCAAACATCAGTATCAGATTTAAGTATCTTGTTCAGACATCCACATCTCACATGCATAAGAGCTCATCAGACTCCAGTTGGCACCTTAGTCATCTTGATGTTGAAGAACAAACTTGCTAAAGAATGAAATGGGTTTGTGAAATGGTGCCAGAAGCATTATAGCTGAAATTATACATGATAACATTGTCTCAGCACCTTTATTAGTACCTAAGCCCTACAGAAATATGTTCCAAAATGAGGCCACTTGAATTCTAATATTATTGGCTTAATGATAAATTTAATGATAGTGGAAGTCTTTTTCTTGAATGGGATCTTAATAAATTTAATGACGGTGAAAGTCTTTTTCTTAATAGCATTTCCAACCAGTCTTCAAAACTTTAAATATAGAGAAAAAGACTTTTTGAACCTAATTTCAACGAGTCTGCATTTTTTAAGTTTACCCCCTCTATGTCAATATTCACGCCTTCAAATGTGTGTGTGTGGAGATTTTGAAGGACTTCTCTAACTCACTATTCTCCTTTTCTATATACTTGTCATTTTTGTCCCTCTTTTTTCGTAAATGCCATTTTTGACTCTTTTTTTTATAATGGTTTTTAAACTCGTCCGAGACCAAGACGTATCGTCCAAGTAAACTTGGTATCGGAACTGAACGAGACCAACTCACAAAATCATTTTTTAATAGAGATTTAGGATTCACGTTCAATTTTTGATTTGTCTCACGAGACTTCTCAAACGTATCGGAAAACTCGTCCAAGACGACTCAGTATCGGTCCTGGACAAGACGAGATGCGAAATCGGGTTTTAAAACCATGCTTTTGATGGAACATATTTTAAATATCATTTTTTGTCCCCTAATAAATTTCAATATTTGAAGAGAATAAATAGTGATTTAAAGAGGGGTGGACCGGCTGGTTGGATTTCAAAGTGGAGGACCACTCTAAGTCACTATTCTCCTTTTCTATATAATATACTTATTATTTTTTGTCCCTCTGTTTTTCAGAAATGCCATTTTTGACTTTCTCTTTTCATATGGAAAATATTTTAATTATCATTTTTCTTCCCTAATAAATTTCAATTTTTAAGAGAATAAATAGTGATTTAAAAGGGGCCAAACTGGCTGGTTGGATTTCAAAGTGGAGGACCTATGTAAAACACGATTCTCCTTTTCTATATGATACTTATTTTATCCACCTTTTTCTTTTCTTTTTTCATAAATGTCATTTTTGATGAAATATATTTTAAATATTATTTTTGTCCTTAATAAATTTCATTCCTTTAAGAGAATGAATAATATTTTAAAGAATAAATAGTGATTTAACTTTAAAGAGTGGGCTGGTTGGATTTCAAAGTGGTTGGAGGGGACCTCCATCTTCCTATTGAAGATGCCAATTTGATGGAAAATTTTGAAGATGTAGTTTGGAGATGCTCTAAAGGGGCTGGAGCTTAAGAAACTTAATTCAACTGTCATTTGACATGGCAAGTACCTTAAGAGAATAAAATAAAATAAAATAAATTGATTTGTTACCTTGCTATATTTCTTTAATTATTTTTGCCTACTTACTGTTACAGATCTACAAACTTATTTATTTTAAATTAGTTTATTAATGAATTAGACAAAAAAAAAAAAAAAAGCCAAATCCACACATAATACTTGAATATTGCTATTATAAGCTAATGTATTCATTTTGTTTTCTTTTCTTTTAATACTGTACGATCATAAAGATCTCAACAAGAGCAATATTTATACCAAATCTCAATTCTCCAGTCAATTCCGTCTTAACATCATGTCTTTCGTCGTTTCGTGTGTGTTCAAATGTAATCACCACCTGTATCCAAAATCTTCGGGGCTTCCTTCCGCACTGGAGATATAGTTCACCATAAATTACATGAACCCGTAGAGATTTAAGGATCCTTTAAGATAAGTAATCAAACATAATTTGGATCACACATGAATAATTCCCATCAATTGCCATGATGAGATCAATTTTATTGCCAATATATAGTTACATCTCTCAAAATCTCGAGAGAAAAAAAAGAGGAGAGAAATTCATAGTTCCACCCATAAGGATCACTCTAGACATCCAAAAGAAGAATAATTGACATAATGTTCTAATTATAGGTCTTTTAACTTATTTTTGAGATATTGGCACAACCCAAGGTCAACTGGATCCCAGCTCCACCAAGGTACAACAAATGGTGGGAAAGCTGGACTCAGACACTAGTTTGTATGATGTAATTTCAGAAACGGTTTTGTTACAATTCAAACATTCAGAGTTGTTCGATCATTTCGATCCAAAAAATCAATAGTTTACCATATTCACTGCACTCATGAAGGTCGATATCTTAGACTGATCTTTCCGGATGCCATCGGATGAGCAGATGCCACTACTTACATCAACTCCATTCGGCCTAAGAGTATCAAGGGCTTCACGAACATTCTCAGGGTTGATCCCTCCGGCTAAAAGCCATCCATGTTTGCTTCTAATAGGTGGTAACTTGAACCTCGCCCAGTCAAATCCTTTACCACTGTAAAAGAACGTGAACTGATAGTCAGAAAATCAAATACACATAAGCGACATCTATGTTTAAAATGCCAAGAAAATATTTCAAGTGGTCCTTAAGCCTTTAAAATGGGGAACACCTGATTGAGACAAGAGGAAAGGAAGAAGGCATGCAGCACCCATGTATGGGTTGGGACCCAATGCTTGATGCATCACAAGAAACATATCTCCAAGGAAAGAAAAAATCAGGCCAATTGGATGATCATGACCATCCAATTTACTGCAACCCTTTAGACAAACATGAAAATATAGCGAAAGGTCCAGAAAAAATTAACAGATTGGATGGTTATGATCAATATTTCTGAGTGTATATGTATCCTAGAAGATATCCCTGATTGGAGCCATTGAATGGTTGGTTCTAACGTTGCAATATATGCTTCATGTATCAAAAATGTAGATTATATAGGTTCTTCTTGTCCTCACATGTCATCCCCTTCACACAATTAATTAGCTCACAATAAAACATGTAAATAAGCTAAAAATGTAGATGACCCATCAGAGCCCTTGTCATAGCATCCCATTACTCGTGGTTTGAAAACCCCAGAATTCAATTTACTTGGTCAGTCAACCATTTATCCAGTGACTGTGGGCAGGATTTTTTTTTCATAACTAATTGTGATTATTTATACATAAAAATACAAAAAGCAACAGACACAGAAATGTGTTTTGATAGAAAGGAACAAAAATCCAAGGCCCAGTACAGGTGCTTAGAAGAAGCAAAAAATTCTGAGAAAAGCTTTTTGTAATTTTTAAAAAAAAAATACCTAATATATAACTTGAGAAGTATCTTCTAATGATTGGTAGCAGTTTAGAAACAATTTAACAAAGTTTTCACACAAAACAGAAAGAAAGAAAGAAAATCTAATTTAAAAAAAAATGAACACAGACATGAGTTTCATGTTACCACCCCCAATACTGGGGTAAGACTTAGTTGATGATCATAATGGTGATCATAGTCACAAAGTCGGAGTAAAGATTTAAAACAGCAAGGGAAAACTTTGGAGAAAAGGGAGATAAATGAGAAAAATGATAAACCATAAAAATACAAAATATGAAAAATATGTATACATATAATACATTAGACATCTATTCTGTCTTCAATATATTTTTAAACAAGAAAACACTATTGAATATCCATGCATGATAACATGTTCTCACACATAATTATAAATGTTATGATACTGAAAAAAGTTGAATCATCAACACATCTTTTGTGAAAAATAACATACTATTAAAAAAATTATAAACCATAACATCAGGATATTATCATTAAATCCGTTGTTTCTACACTTATGAATCACAGAATCCTATATTATATATCAAATCCCCAATTAAACAACATTCATGAACCAAATCACAAACAACCATAAGGCCACAAAAAAAATATTCTTTTTTTTGTTGTTGAAAAAAATGTAAAAACGTGACTTTTAAAAGAAAACACAAATTTTTCAAAAAAACTCATTTTTTTAATAAAGTTCTATAAAGTCTAAACCAAACTATAGAAAATGAGAATTTCTTTCTAGGAAAAGTTCATCCCAAAAAATATTATTAAAAATAGAAGAATATAAGGGGAGGGGGGGTTGGAGGATATGCGTAGCTCCAATTTCAATTTTTTTTTTTTTAGAATTTGTTCAAATAAATTGTCCTGTTTTAACTTAGTCAAACATAATAGTTACAATTTTTATCATCAAGACATTGTCTAGGGATATTTTTCTAGTTTTGAGCAAAGCTTGGACAAAGCAAGTTCACCTGATAGGTTATGCCTTACCTGTCTAGCTAGTCTTGAATAAACCCACGTGGTCATTGAATTATGGGGTCAAATTATTTAATTCATAGGCATATACCTGATCAGATTCATGGATCTGGATGATGATTGCAAAACCAATGTGGTTTATGAGTGTATTAGTTATATTGAGCTCAAGACGCTATCCAACCCAAGTGCATAGATGGAAAATAGAAGCTCAAGAATGAAACCAAAACCATAGGGAAATATTTCATACCTGCCACCCTTTGCACTATCCACTAGGATCCAATCGGTTAGCGGACATTCTTTTTCAGAAATTTGGTTTAGAAGGAACCCATCCTCATTGGCATGAAGAACATATACTATTCGCCTTTCTTGTAATAAAACTGGAAAAGCTGCCCTAGAACAATCTCCATGAAGCTGCACATATTTTATTAGTCAAAATCTCAAGGGCATACATTACGCCACATGATTGTTGAGGTTAGACTGATATTTACCTGCACGAGTTCAATGTCTGATGCATCCGATGCCCTCAATATTGTGCTTGCGTCATCATCTACAAACACCCCAACAGGCTCTGCCCCATATTCCCTCGCAACTTTTGAAATTTCTTTTGCAACCGAGAATGAGACAGATCGTTTCGAGTTGGGCCAAAGAATCATCCCAATAAGACGAGCACCAGCTTCTGCAGCCAAGGCTGCATCTCTAGCTGATGTAATTCCACACATCTTAACCAAAGGGTGACTCCTTTTATGATCCTCTTGGGCAGGTGAAATTTCTGCAGATTGAGATAACAGGCATGTTCTTATTGTAGTTGAGCACAGTGCCTTTCTAGACAAGTGCAGTTGACTTGCTTGAAAACCTACAAAATGCACGAGACCCATGAGAATGAGAGGGAAATCTAGCATCAAAACGAAAAAATATCATTGACATCAGAGTACGCAACAACAATTCCATTCAACTCTGAAGGGAATCATGCAAGTCAAGAACTAATCTTCCAGCACGTGCAATGCACGTAGAGATCAGGAATGGATAAATAAAATTGAGGATAAACTTTACAGATGGCTAAGAAGCTGAATGTGTAAATTCCTAAGTCTAAGGTTACACAATTCACAATCTATGTAAAATGGTATAAATACATAGAGATAACATATTGAGTATTTATTTTTTGTTTAATTGGTTAAAGTCTGTGAGTGTTGATACCATGACCTTGGTTTAAATCCCACCTTCACCAACTAATTACTGACCACTAGTCTCACTTGCCTAGCAAAAACAAATCTTCAAAGTAATAAGAACATGTTAAAGGGCTCCTTGTGTCTATGTAATTGGTATATTATGATCAATTTAAACGTAAGTGATATAAATGGGTTAAATTTTGCAATCAAATGGAGCAACTGGGATTCAAAAGCACAAATACTTAGTTGTAGATTTAATCTGGAAAGAGGAAAACAAAGGTCCACTCTTTATAGGCCAATAGATAGTTTTACATGGCATCAACTAATGAAAATCATAGCCACCAAACTACAAGGCCAAGAAGCTGGCCAAGGATTACATCATGGGAATTCTTTTGTGAAAAGAGTCCTCTTTTCCTTCTTTGAGGCTGAAGTATGAGTTGAGAGTAACAAAAGCGAATCGTGATTTCTGAGAAGAGCTCCCCGTCAGCGAAGAAATCAGCTATCTGGGTTAGCATTGCATTAGAAAGAATTTCCTATTTGAAAAGCTTTAGAAGAATGGAAATATATGACTGATACAACTGAGATTAATAGCTACTCAGCTACATTCTTTGCATAATGTCTTTCATCAGCTTCCATCAAACTCTATAATTACATATCAATAACACCTTCCTTAAATCGTTTCCACACAAAATCATTTTGGTCACCTAATCGAGGTTCGATATACATACATGCGTAAGTAAACATGATCCCTTACATGTGAGTATCCACTATATATTGAAAATATATTTGACTATAACGCCCATTATCATAATAATCAAGGAAACAAAATTTACAATACCAGGATTTTGTGTTCTAGAGACATTCCAAACATTTGGCTGAGTATGACTCCCAGCAGCTAACCCTGAAAACATTGAGAAATAGGAGCAACTTTAACTTGTACAGATACTACAATTTAAGAAGAAATAAAATTATCCAGAAAAATTATTAAGGGACCATACAAAATAGATGGCCACTTTAGGAAAATGTAATATAAGATAATCAATAGAAAAAGTACACCAGGAAAAGCCTCATTCTTGAAACCAATTTATAATTCAGGATCTAGGCAGATATATGGATGCATCCGTATCCAACCCAGAACTGACTCGGATCATGGGATATCAAACCATATTTGACCCATTTTTTATTTGGATATACTCCAAGGATCCAAACCCGTTAAATTTGGCTTTCGGATAAACTCCTTTTATGCCCTACCAAGAAGTACAAAAACATAGCATGCGCTTCTAGGAAATTTCTGTGAGAGAACAGTGAGACATTCTCCTTATGCACAACTATGGAGTACCCAAAAGAATTATCTTATAACTCTGTAATTGCATAAGATTGGCATCACAATCAATTATACCCATCAAGGGCTATGTTTGATTTGCAGCATTTAGTTTTCTAAAAGAACAATTTTGTGGTGAAAATGAGATTTTGAAATGTTGTTTGATGCACATTAAATCTTTTTCTATAAAAAATTACATGTTGAAAACCAAAAAAGGCCTAAGATTTTTTTGTGGGTGGAGCAAGGAGAACATTATCATCGTCGATATCCTATTCCAAAAATTTAAGTTCAGCTGAATGAATCCTATTCCTCCATTTAATTCTATCTGAAACCATATCTTCTATTGCTATAAGTGTGTTCATATCCTCCATGGTTTTAAATCTCGTCCGAGACCAAGATGAGTTGCCCGAGTCATCTCGGTATCATTCAGCAACGAGACTGATTTACACAGCATCTAAGACTTCACATCATCTTGCAAGATAAACGAGATGACTCAGACAATAATTTGAAAATTTCGGCCAAGTCTGCTGGGATTATGTATGTTTTGATTAAAATAATTAATTTTTTTAGAATTTAAATATGTATTACATAAATAAAACATGATTTTATGATATAATATAATAATATCTTCTTATCTACCTTATTTTATGAAAAAAATTATAATTAGTTTCGTATAGTCATTCTAAATTGAGTTAAATGGTTTATCTCATCTGAAACAACTCGGTCTCATCCATGGACGAGATGAGATGCCAAACTGAGTTATGAAACCATGATATCTGCCCTCACTACCTCAATCTACATTCTTTTGGGTCTTAACAAGTGCACATTATGAACAAGAGAACTTCATTACATAGGCAACACCCCGTTGACAAATGCAAGCTAAATCAACATGTAGACAATAAGTTTCTTCGTTAATTTTAAGTCATCACCATAAACTCTTCAACAGGAACCATTTGTGTGTGAAACAGATTCAAATATGAAATCTTTTTTTAAATTAGATTCCAAGCAACCCGAGCCAAATTTCAGTGGTTTTGCAGACAATACTCACTATCTACATTTCTATAGTAAATAGAAATTAAAATAGAAGAAGGGATCATTGTTGAGTTAATAGAACCAATTTCCTGATCATTGTTGAGTTCATAGAACCAATTTCCGGATCATTGTTGAGTTAAAAAGAAGAAGGGATCAATTTCCGGATATGTTCACCTTGCCTCTGAAAAAAGGTGATAATATTGCTTCCTTCATGACCTTCTCCTCTACAGGGATTGCGTGGGATTTTGGGTTCAGAAGAGTGATTAACGATTGGGAAGTGGACCAAGTGAGTAGGCTCATTGCTAGTGTGGATTCGATGGTCATTAGTTCTTCGTCGGTGGATTGTTGCATTTAGGATCTGGGTAAGAACGGGTTGTTCTCGATCAAATCCTTCTATGGAAGTTTAGTGGGATGACATGAGTGTCCTTTCCCGGTGGTGAATGTGTGGGGTCCATAAGTTGCTTTCTTTGTTTGGGTGGTGTCTTTGGGTAAAATCTTGACGTTGGATAATGTTATGAAGAGAGGTGTCATATCTGTTAACTATTGTGAGTTATGCAAGGAGAATGGTGAGTCTATAAATCACTTGTTCATTCAGTGCAAGGTGGCCTCCGAGATTTGATACTACTTTTTAAGACGTTTTGGGGTGTTCTGGTGCACTTCGGGTTCTTTTCTAAATTTAGTGGAAGAATGATTTGCCATAGGAGCGGGCTTCTTGGCATTTAAGAGAAAACTTTGGAGCATTACCCCTTTGCCATTTGTTGGGAAATTTGGAGGGAAACGAATTTTAGGACTTTTGAAGGAAAGGAATCCTCGGTCCAAAACATCATTTGTTCTATTTTGGGGTCAATCTTTTTGTGGAGCAAGATTTTCGTTGAGACTAAAGGGGTCTTTTTTGAAGACTTCATGACCAAATGGGATTGGGTGTGTAGCATCGTTGTATAGTTTGCTTCATGGTCTCCTCAACCATGCTATTATTAAATCTTTGAATTATAAATAAATAAATCAAAACCTTCTCTCTTTTTTTTTCACAAAAATGAACATATGTTTGAAACGAAAAAAAAAATTCTCTCTGAGGAAATTCATCAAACAATTAAAGTGCAACTATTTTACAGAGAGAGAGATACCTGCGAGCATCTTTGTTTTGATCTTTCTGAAATTCTTCTACTCCAGAACTGAGAAAAGCAGTAGGAATGAGAAACAGATTTGATCTGTTTTAGGGTTTCATCTGTAAGATTCGGGAATCAGAAAATCCAACAAAGAAATCTAAATCTTATATTTGAAGATCATCCATTCATTCATGTTTTAAAAACTGAATTTTTGGATTGGATTGCCACTTTGGCATTGGGCAGGTTTGAACTTCTCACTTGTATCTCGATGAAAACCATCATCCACGTCAGCAATGTCTGAAACGATGTCAATTTCAGTGTTACTTCAGCATTTTCCATCCGGTTCGGTACCAGATCAATAGACAATACCGATCCGATATCTTGAGCATACGATCCAAATCCTATCCGATCCGATTGCATCAATGAAGATACGAATCGAATCCGATCAAGATTATATGCAATCCGATCAGGATAACTTGTATTATTTTATGAGAAATTTATCAAAATGGTACAGTTTTCATAATTAATTATCAAAATAGTAAATTATAGCAATTAATTCTAAAAACGGTAATTTACTCTTTTCAGAATTAATATTTTTTATCAAAACGATAAAGCAATAAAATATAAGATAAAAAAAATTACCGAAAATACCCATTTTTATTTTACATATGCATTTACCATTTTAACCTTAGAAATAAATCAAAATTCAACTAAGTCTTTATCTTCTTTTTAATCTTCTCAACATTAATAGAAACATGCACTTCGTCTTCTTCATCTTCTCAAATCTAACTCAATGCAAACGACACCAAACAGAAATATGAAAAAGGAGAAGATTTTTTTTGTAATTTTAGCCAAAAAATAAAAAAGGATATTTTCGATAAAAAAAAATTATATTTTACTATTTATATCGTTTTGGTAAAAAATATTAATTTCAAAAATGGCAAATTATTGTTTTTGGAATTAATTGCTACAGTTTACCATTTTAGTATATAGTCGAAATGTGATGCATGTTTTGGTAAATTTGCCTTATTTTATTTCATTGAATTTTGAGGAAAGATGGGTGAAGTCTTGAAAGTGATGAGTTTTGGCAACTCGGGTTTTGAGAGGTGATGTGGAAGACAATGTGTTGGGAACGAGGGATTTTACAGTTAGTTTTTTTTTTTTTTTTTGCTTTGTTTTAACATAGAGAGAGAAAGTTAACACCATAGAATGGGTGTTCTGTGGTGCATCCATGGATGAGGTGGAAGATGATGGGTTTTGGCATTTAGGATTTTGAGAGAAGCCGTGTGGAAGACTGTGGATTGGATTGGGTTGGGTTAGAATTATTATTATTATTTTTTTTTTCTTTTAACAGATACAGAGAGAGATATTCAAAGGTATGTTGAGATGATAGTATTTTAAGGTTTTTCTTAAACAATGATCGGATCTGATTTTCATCGCAATAGATTAATGCTAATCCGAATCCGATCCGAAATTTATTGGATTTTTTAAATGTAATCCGAATTCGATCCCAAAATCAAATATATAGATTTGAATTCTTTTTTTTTTTTTTGGATTGGAACATATGTCTACTCATTGCTGACCTTAAATTTATTCACTACACCACTATAGTAAAGAGAAATTTTAAAAATGGAAGATTATTTAAAGGACCTTGGCTGAGGGATTTCTTTCTAAATAATATCAAAGTTTTTGCCGGTCTCTTAATAGTCCATTTAGTAATTTTTTTCTTTCTTAATGATCCTCGGAGCTCATCTCCCACATTTCTCACGATTGAATGTCCTAACCTTTTGAAATCATCGTTTTCATCCAAAAAAATTAGATTTTTAGCATCTCAATCAAGTTTCGAAGACTCCATTCCATTGAAAAGGATTTAAGAAGAAAGAATAAGTCATTTTCAAGGGTTTTTTCAAATATTTTGAATATATATAGGGATTTTTCACATTTTTGTTTCTTTATTTTTAGATGAAAATCAATCAAGAATGGTTCTTTTGAGTTGAAATCATCTAAACAAGTCGTTATCTCAAGTTATTAATCGATCTTTCCATGTATTTTAGTCAAAAAAATCAAAAATTAAAAATGGATGGGTCTTACCAGTGGTGAATTCGACAAAAAATAATGGTGAGTTCGACAGTAAAAATTGTGAACTCGACACTAAATAAAAAAGGGTCGAGTTCAAAAATAAAAAAAAAATGGTGAACTCGATAGAAGTAAATAAAAAAAAGGATGAGTTCACCAATAATAAAGGACCATTAAGAAATAAAAAGTAACTAAATGTCTTATAAAGATACCACACAACTTAAGGACTATTTAGAAATAAATCCCTTCGTTAGGGACCTCTAAGTATTTTTCCTTTTAAAAAGAAAAATTGGGGTATAATAATTTAAGAAATTGGGATTGTAGACACGAGATTTTCAAGGATCTCTCCTACTTAGGTCTTGGAGTCGCCACTATTCTTTTTTAGAAAATGATGTAAATGGACACTCGGAAAGTGATTTTGTAAAAAATCGTTTATAGTGACTCTCATACAGATAAGGTCCATTGGTCCACCCTAGATCTAGATTAGGGGGTTCATATTAGAGAATAGTGAAGGTGTTAGGCACCCTACTCTTTCCACCATTGGTGTTAACCTTGAATTCAATCAACTTGAAAATGAAGATTAAAAAAAAGTTGAAAATTTAATTTGTACCTGACTGTAAGAGACTTTGATTTCAATTTAAACCAAAAAGAATTTCCTTATTGAGGAAGGGGTCCTTTTATAATTAATACCTTTGAGTAAGTTTAAAAATGTAGACTTTTTCCATTTTCACAGAGAAAGGGCCCAAGGTTTTAGTCTCAAATTTTTTGTTATGTGTGCATTGGTGTAAGGATTTTAAAAATATTTTTTGAAAAGATTTTTCAACCTCTACCCTTTCAATCGATGTAGAGCCCGATCTATCAAAGGTAGATAAGGGTTTTCATCACATCTTAAGGTTAAAAAAAATTGAATAAAAGAAAAAGGGGAGAAGTATTAAGGGAAACTATGGAGGAGAGAGAGGATTACTTCTTTTTCTTTTAATCCTTACTTTATCTTATTCTTAACTTGACTTTCTTCTTTTCCTTAAAAGATGGGTTTTTTTTGAGTTAGTCTTGATATGTTTGTAAAGTAGAGATTGTGAGAGAAGGGATTGTGAATTGGGAGTGAAGCTTGAGAGTGATTTTCAAGACTTTGAGGAGTTCAAGTCTTTTTTTCTTGGGGCTAATAGTGTTGAGAATGATATGGGTTTTATAAGATTTTGAAGGTAATTTTTAAGGGTAAAATAAGATGAAATAGTGAAAAAAGGTAAAATAATATGAGATTTATAAATATGATGTATGTAATTTAAGGGTGGTGGAAGAATATTTGTGAAAGGGGTGTAAATGGGTTGTTTATGATCCAAATGGGTTAGACCTTTCAATCCATTTAAGTTGAGTGTTTGAGTGTTAGGTGAGTTGAAATGAGTGGGTTGTGATTAGAAGAATGATATTATAAAGGAGTGATTGTAGATTAAATGTTAGATGAATTGAAATAAGTGGATATTGGTTAGAAGAATGGGGGTGTAAGAGAGTAGTTGTAGATTTTTTTAGGAGGGTGGAGGATGTGGTGACATGTGTTCAGTTATGATAATTTTTGGTGATTTGTTTATGATTGTTAGATTTGGGTTGAGATTTGGGCTTGGGATAGTGGTTGGATTTTGAGTTTAATGAGATTAATAGTGGGTTGTGTGTGTCTAGAGTTGGGTTTTAAGTCTAATGGGCTTGGGTGGTGGGTTGAGCATGTATTTAGGTTAGGGTCAAGCTAAGTTGCATTTGGTTAGAGTTGATTTAAAGGGTGTGTGGTGATGGTTTAGGAGAGGATGAGTTTATAGCCCATGGGCCAAGCAAGAGGGGGCTCTAAACTATTTATTGGAAAAATAAGTGAATTTTTGGAAGATTTGGGCCTTAGGGCTCATTCTAATTTTTGTTCAAATTCAAGTATCTAAAGAGATGTAATAAGTAAAATTTGGGATTCCAATAGCAACTCTCATAAAATATCATTAAAGCCATATAATCTATTTATACATTTGTAGGAAAGGTGAATATAGCTTTCTTCTGGTAGAAATTGCTATATAGTCTACTTATATAGAGTTAGAGAATCATTCATTTTGATTTTCCCTTCTAGTTTTGCATTTTTTTTCTCTTTTTTATGTTTGTACTATTGTTAGCTATTTTAAAAGGAATATTTCAAACAATGAGAAAGAAATGATCGATGCATCAACTTAAAACTTTTAAAAATTACAAGATAAATTAAAGCTCTCACATGTCATTTTTTCCTCGGTAAAGTGATCCATGTTATGATGGGGACAATCTTATATCACATTAATACTAACTAGAAGGTGACATGTGCAAATGCAGATGTATCAAAAGGGTTTATTTGTAATTTATAATATTGATTAAGGGATTTTGTTGATTAGATTGTAAAAAATGATATTTCATAATTTTGAAAACTAAGTTACGTGTTTGGAGGTAGTATCGTGTTGTGTTGAGATAAGGGTATTATGAAAATTTACCAAACCCAAAACTTACCCATTTAATAATTGTGTAAAAAACTTAAACCCAAACTTAACTCATTTATAAGTAGGTATAACTTGACCCGACTTTTATAACCAATTTAATAGAATTTTAATCTTTATTGAAAAAATAAATTTCATTTCCACCATAAAAAATAAAATATCATTTTCAAGGATCACCATATAAGGAATCAAACACCACATGCCTCTAGATTTCAATAAATATATATATATATATATATTAAAAAATAAATAAATAAATTACTCAGTAAAAAAAGTGTTTTTTTTTTCCCAAACTAAAAGTTTAACCATTAATTATTTGAAAAATATCTAAAAATACATTCTATGACTTACAAAATTTGAAAAAAAAAATGTGCTATGAAAAAATTCTAAGAAATTCTAACAAAAAAATCGACAATTTAAAAAATTATTAAATAATTGTTGATATATTTAAAACTACACGTTAATGACAGAATAATTAAACATGTCAAAATGGGTTAAGCAGGTTGGCACCACTAACTTGGATCTGACCCATTTAATAATCGTGTTAGATGAATTAACACTATTTTGATCCAAACCCACTAATTTTATATTATTTCCGAATTGTATTTGCTAATCGTGTTAAGATTATCAGTTCTAAGTTTAGGTCATAGGTTCCAATTTTCTTGGGTTTTTTTTTTATATATCAAAATGACTTTGATTATATTAAATTTATATATAAAAGTGGGGATATTTATGACCACTAAAATTTTGGTGGCTTCTCTCAATATAATAGCAAAGATGATAGTTTTGAATTTGAAAATGATTTATATCAGCTTTCCTTCTCCTTTCATTAGTTGTATCTCCATCAGTGGTGCTTTATAATAGCAAAGATGATAGTTTTGAATTTGAAAATGATTTAGATCTGCTTTCCATCTCCTTTCATTAGTTGTATCTCCATCAGTGTGGGAGGTAGTGGGTTCAATCTACTTTAATGTGGTTGTACTAAGTTGTGGAGGTACCTTAGCTGTAATTCTCTTTAACACTCCTTAAGAAAATAGAATAGTGCTGAAGTGACCTCAAGTTTGCACTTCATATCACACTTTCTTAACTTGAAAGTATGTATGAACCATTGATGCTTTTCACTCATATCTCCATGAAAATCATTTATAATTTCTACACACTTGCACGTCAAAAAAGTGTGATATGAGGTACAATCTTAAGGTTCAAAAAAATTTTATGATGGAAAAATGACAAAACTAAAAAAGGGGCTCTTAAATGAATGCATCTAAGGACATAACTCTAGTAAATGACTATATGCAGATAGACACAAAGGATTTACAAGAGATAAAAATTGTCTTATTTATAAGAGAAATAAATTGAAGAACAAGTCATTTGATTGAACCCCTTTGGTCCTGTTTTATCAAGGGACAATGGCTGTGAAGAACTCTTTATTAAGAATATCTACCGAATAGTCCCCTAATAAATAATACGAACCATTTAAGTCTCACTTAATAAAATACATTAACCTATTATGGATGTTTTGAAGATTCTCTTAAGAAAAATATCTGAAACACCCATTAAGAAAATTTACAAAGTGGTTTGATACTTTGATCTAAAAATATACCAAGTCCAATAAAAAACTTGACCGATTTAACTCATTTACGTTGACTTGCTAATTTTTGAGTTGAATTAATTCAACGAACATTCAAGTAGAGTTTTAAAATTATGTTTTAATTATTAAAAATTTATTTATATTTTAATAAATCTAACATGTATAGATGAAATCAATTTGATGGTGATGATGACCGTACTCATCTCCATCATCATCTTTGGTGTGGTCATCATCATCATTAAAGATTTTTTTTTATTTTTTTCATTATTTTCTATGAAAATTTTGTCACATCAACTTTTACTAACGCCACCTCAAAAATAGATGAGATGGTAGTTACAATATTTTCTATTGCTACACCAACTTTTACTAACACCACATCAACTGTGTGCAATTCATTGGTGATTCACACAGAAATTGGAGTGGCATTAGTAAAAGTCAAATGTACTTAATTTAATGAGAGAAAAAAATAGTTTTTATTTTTAAATATAAAAAGGAGAAATCAGAGATGCAGTGTTGGTCGGTAAGGGTGGGTAAGATCTTAAAGACCTGTATAATAACTGATGGGTCCACACACTATTAGATCAGATTGGTCAGTTTGAAGGACCAAAGTCAGCAACTTCGGCTACATACACTGTGTAAAAAGAATATGGTCAGAACAGTATGTCTTTGGTCCTACAAACAAATCCATGCGCCTTTCGTCGTATCTTCTCCAATGTGAACTCATCTTAAAACACGCCTAAGACACAGCAGACATTCAAACATAACTCCTAGTAAATATTTGAGATACCCTTTATATTTTCAAATAGATGACATAACCCCCTTGACCACAGTCTTCTTTTATAAACTAGTTGAAAATGCCCTCATCATTCTTCACCTTTAGGGTCAATTATTCTTAATCTATTCAAATTTATCATTAATCCATTATTTTCAATCTCGCTTTAACCCTTTGTACAAAACCCTAGATTTTTTTAACGATTGATTTTTTACTATCTTACCCTCCAAGTTTAAAGAAGATAGAAGTGGTAACATTTTTTTCACCGTGTTTAATACAAATGGATATAATTTAAAAAAAATTTTGAAAATATTTGCAGAATGAAGAATTTATCTGTTTTTGTAAATAAGTTTTTGATGAAAAATAGACATAGGTTGTAAGAAAAATATAATTTGCCTTTTTTTTTACTCTTTTTAAGTTAACCAAAGCAAATGACCATTGTGTTAATTTAAATTACAAAAATTCCATTTATATATAATACTTTAAAGTTTAAACCCTAACAAAATCAATTAGCATTATTGTATTTTGGTAACTTCATTTAAAATGTGCATTTTCCATAATTAAATTTATTGAAGGTAAATTTAAAATGACATTAATAAACATACATATTCCTCTATGGGAAAATGCTGGAATGACATTAAAATTCACACCGATTCACACATTGCTCACATGTGTACCGAACCATAGATGCTTTTCATTGAGATATGAGTGAAAAGCATCTATGGTTCTATTTGCATCTCCACATCAGCATTGTGTAAATCGATGTGAATTACTCATTCTTCTTTGTAAGTAAATTTTTTAACAAAAACAGATAAATTATCTTTCCACATAGATATTTTCAAAATGGATCGTGATACATAAATTCATGAAGTGTTATACCCATTTTCATTATTCTACCTAAGATGACAGATTTTGGAAAGAAAAAAAATTAAGGGTTTTCACCTTGAGGGGTGAGAAGAGGGCATTTGGTTCATTTTCTTTTAGTCTATTAGAGAAGACCTTTGTCAAGGAACATGTCATCAATTTGAAAAATAGCTAACAAGGGACTCTTAAAAATTCATCAAAACTTAGAGGTGTGATGTCAAAGTCACCCCCAACATAAAGCCCACCCACCTATGCATCTTTCCCTCTCTTTTATTCAAATCTCTCTTTTTCTTAGTTGCCTTTTAAGGTACTACAGTTCTAGTGTTTGTGTTTGTGTTTGTGATTTTAAATTCAAGAACCCAAACTTAGTAATTCTCTTTCACAATTCTCATTTCTCTTCTCTTTTGCTTTTTTTGTTCTACATGAAGATCTCCTTCTCTTCTTCTCATTCTTCTACTTCTTCATCGACTTCAAATTTTGATGGGGATTTGTGTAATTCCCACCAAAATGACACAGCTGGGTGTCTCTCCGGTATTTTACGACGTTTACTCTGCACGAGCAATCTCCGTACCCATCCCTTCGATTGTATTAAAGAAGAAACCAATCGCGTAGAACCCGATCTTCAAAAAGATTTAAAGATTGAGGCTACGGCGACTCCCGGGTTAGTGGCTAGACTAATGGGTTTGGACTCGGTACCGGAGTCGAATTTGGTTCATTCAAGGAGGATTTTGGATTCAATTGGTCGAAGCCGATCGGTTAATTCGGTTGATTACTGGTCTGAATTTGATCCGACTCAGTTTCAACACCGACAGGTTAGATCATCGTTGTCATTCCGAGAAGTGCCCACTTTTTTACAAAAAGAGAATGATGATTTCTTGCTTCTTAGCTTTGAGAATGTTTGTAAAAGTGAGAAATTGGAATTGAAGGGGAGGAAATCGGATATGGGTTCTCGAGAATTGAAGGAGAAGAAGAACAAAGAAAGTAGAAGAGAGCAGCGAGTTTCAGATCAAGAGAGAAACAAAAAGGATTCCAAGAAAGATGAGTTCTTGAATTTTAGCTTTGAGAATTTAGTTGAAACAAAGGAATTGGGGTCAAAGGGAAGGAATTTGGAGACGGGTTCTCGAGAATTGAAGCAAAGGAGGAAAGATTTAAGGAAAAACAAAGAGAGTAGAAGAGATCAGATAGTACTAGATGTGAAGAAGGAAGATCAAGGGAGAAACAAGAGAGATTTTAGCAAGAATGAGAATTTGGAGAAGAGGGACTCTAATAGGCCTTGTCGTTCCGAAATTAAGCGTATGGGTTCGATTTCTCCTCAAAATAAGTGTGATCCTTCAAAGCCTAAGAACCCCTTGAAGCCTACCAAACACAAAGAAGTCTCAAATGGAGCAAAACCAGCAAAGAAGAAAATTCTACAAGATTGTAGCTCAGAAAATTCTAGCCCAATTTCTGTTCTTGATCTTGATGAGTTTCTAATAGAACCCAAAACTCACTTACCAGGTTTGCTTTCTTATTCGGTTTCTTTTTCGAATTTAGAATTTGTTTCTTTTGCAAGTTGAAGCAATTTATGTTCTAATTTTGCACCATTATGAACATTTTCTTAACAGAAGAAGAGTCAAGGTTGATGGGTTTGAATTCAAGAAGGAAACTGTGTCCAGATCTTGCGATTTCAGCGAACCCATCTTCCCAAACTAGTGGTGTTTCGATTGCGGAGATTCGAGAATTGAGATCGATCAACGACAATATTACTGAATCAACAAAGGCAGGTAACCACAATCAGGACTGCTTGGAAATGTGGGGTGAATTATGCAAATTGGGAGAAGAAGACATGAAGACATCAAATTGGATTCAAAGAGAAATGTGGAAGATGGAAGATTTGGAGGAAATTGGAATTGGGTTTGAGCTACAAATCGTCGATCGTCTTCTACAAGAGTTTGTTGCAGAACTTGCTGGATTTCCCATGTAGAATTTTGCCTTGTAATAGTTGGAAAAAAAAAAAAAAAACTCGGCAAAAAATTGTGCATAAATTCTGCAGAGTTTCCTTTTTTTTTTTTTTCCTTCAACTTAAATTGGAGAATGTGAACTCAAATTCTCTGATAAATCTTGCAATTGCTGGCTTGGAGTAATGAGTAGTAGATTAAGGAAATGTACCTTTAAAATGTACTCAAAGTTGTATATGAATCCTTAATAGTATAAATGGGGGTATTTTAGGAATAAAATGGTAAAAATGTTAGCCACTAAGTTCAATTAAGAATTGTGGATTGATCTTTTTTTTTTTTTTTTGATCATGGAAACCTCGAGATCTCCAATGACTCACACCTATCTTGGTGCAAAAGTTATCTTCTTCGTAGTCCTCGTTGGGCACCAATGTGATACCCATCTAAGAATCTTGTGATGCTTAAGTTAGAATTTTAGAGAATAATTAATTAAAAAAAAAAAAAAAAAATCCAAAGATTGTTGTCCTCTTTGCTTATATATAGAATTTGCCTTTGTTGAAGCCAAAGTTTGTACTTCCCTTATGTATAGAGATCCATGATTATCTATTTATGGGATCTAGGTTGTTATTTATGTTTTTGAATCGTTATAGCGGTGGTAGTACAGTGGGGGCCCTTGCCCCCACGAGAATTAATGGGCTATTTCGACAGATATCACGATGGATAGAAAAATCCTCCACTATTGCCCCCATTATTTTTTTTCCACTCTTAGTTGCCGCCCCCACATGAACAAAAGTCTAGCTTTGCCCTGTCGGTACCTATGACCTACTCTTGCTAGCTTACCTTGCATGACTTCTACTCCTACACTTAATACGAATCCCTAGATGTTACTCATTTAGTCATTAATTGCATATTTTTTTCCCATATAACAAATAGCAAATTTTGTTTTTCAAAAAAAAAGGACACCCAATAAATCAAAATTATTGTGTCATATCATGCAACACAGATTGGGAAATTAATGGGTCATCACAATTTTCAAAAGGAAGTGACTAGTTGCAAATTGCCCAATACCAATTGCACTCCATCACTTAAAAGTTCTTCCTTACACTATGTTTTTGTTTGATTGCACTCCAAAAAATAAAAAAAAGATTATACTCCTTTTTTTTTTCCTCTTCTTCCTCAAACGTTTCCAAAAAAAAAATTTGAATCTCTCTACGTATGCTTTCGTTTCAACTTTGAACTGTATCTCATTACCATTGGATCACTCATCCCTTAAAATAAAACTATCACTAATAAAGGAAATATATATGGATATTACGAACGGCCTTTACACTAATCTCTACAAAACTATGGGTACCCTAATAAAGTGCAACTAGACAGAGATTTAAAAGTATTTTTTAAAGATTGGGATGCTACCCGTAACTAGTGGTCTGTAGCTTCTTAGCCCCTTTCCAAAAGAGTGGTGATAATATGGCTCACCAAGTGGCATACGCAATCAACTCACTGATGTGACAAGTTCGAGAACTGTAGATCTATACGCTCCCGAGATACACAATTGCACTTCCCCATAAAAAGTGTATCACGAGAGAATTATGTATCCCGAGGCATACAGATCTACGGTTCCAAAATTTTCCATGTTAGGGAGTCGATTGAGTATGCCACCAGGCGAGTCATATTATCAGGACTCTTTCCAAAATGATTTCAATTTTTTTAAATGATTAGTTTGCTATAGGTCATAACAGTAAAATATCCTAATTGTATTTATTCATTGATTTGAATTTGATTGGAAAAGTCAAGCCGATTTTACTTTAGGGCGAATTTAAGAAGAGAGTTGGTTTTTAGATCTCTTTGAAGTTTTTTTATGAAGAGTCGTGCTGGAGTGACCTCAAGCTAGAACCTCATATCTCACTTTTTGACGTAAAAGTTGATAGGAATCATAGATGCTTTTTCAATCGTAGCTCGATGACAAACATTTATGGTTCTCATACACTTTCATGTTAAGAAGTGCGATATGAGATTCCAACCTAAAGTCTCTTCAACATTATTCTTTTATGAAAGGAGGCAAGAAAATTAGAACTATACTTGCATTAGCCCGTTGAGTCTTGATAATCCAACTCCTTTTTTTTGTATCTGCACTGTGACTCGCCCTCCACGTCACCTTACAAAATCATAAATATCTAGACTTGTGTATGTTGGAACCTTAATCCAACATTGGGCTTATGTGTGAATGATAATGTATTGTGGACTGTTATATATATTTAAGCCCATTTAAAAAGTGGTCTACTAAGGTTTTGGGCTTTAATGTATTTGATAGGGTGTGGGCCTTTAATGTGTAGAGACTTAAGGGTATTTTCCATCTTTATGATGGGCTGAAATGGAAATACCAAAAGATAATAGGGATTCAGTTATCTATTTATGGCAGTTATGGTCCCCAAATCACACGTTCCAGATTCTATTCTTTCTGACTTCCCATCAACAGAGAGATATAGAGAGAAAAAATCAGAAAAAGAAAAAGAAGGAGACCAACAAAGAAAGAACGTGTTGGTTTGGAAGTCCAACTGCTCGACTCTAAACAGTGATTGGTTGCTATGGATCCAGGTATGTTTCCACAGATTTGTTTACATTCTCTCGATGATTTGACATGGAGGATCTTGGTTATTATTAATTTTAGTTTAAGGTTTCAGCCTTGTAAACTTACAAGTGGTATCAGAGCCTTCTCCATGTTAATCCATTGAGAATCAAGTTTTTTTTTTTTATGTTTCATAAAATTAGATTTTGTTTTATAGTTTTTTTTTTTTTTTTTGGAATTTTGCTGTGTGCATATATTCAATGTTTTGAATCAACTTCTGTGGATTCAGATCCAGGCTTTTGGATTCAGTTTTTTTTTTAATTAAGAATTTTTTGTTTATTAATATTGTTCTAGTTTCCCCATTTATGCTTTTCAGATTCAGATTTTCTAGTTTCAGTTTATATATTTATATTCTTTTGGTTAAATCAGTTTGTTTATTTATGTATTTTTTTTATGGATCCAATTTTGATTAAATTCGAATATTGGTATGTTTATATATTTTTGAGATGAATTAATTAAAACAACATGTCACCAAAGTGATCTCTCTTGTGGAAATTAATTTGTTTTGGAATATAAACGGTTGCGGCCATGTAAATTATGTGAATATTGACCGGCCCAAAGGAAGGACAATATTTAACAGAATTTACATATGCACCTGTAGTAATAAACACGTGATGATTATTAATTTTTTTTATATGTGACCAATAAATCGGCCCAAAGGAAGATTTATTTTTCGACATGTTCTTATTGTCACTGTTTGATTACTACACCAAGATATCACTTACAAGTTAATATTTTCTTGTCCAAAGACAACATATTAATGGAGTGCCCGGTATCTTGAGATGGGATTTACCTTTATTCGAATTTATAATTACTTTTGGTTTTGAGACTTATGTAAGTTTGTTTTGTTTGGTGGTTGTTCTTTGATTCAGCTTTAAATAATCCTACTAATATTACTGCCAACATCAACTCTATTCCTATGTTAAATGGCACTAACTTCAAGTCATGGCAAAAGAACCTTTTGATAGTTCTCGGAGTCATGGATCTTGACCTTGCACTAAGGGTTGATCCTCTTACACCTCTTACGGATAAGAGTACCTCTGATGAAAAGAGGGATGTGGAAAAGTGGGAGAAATCAAATCGCATGTGTATGATGGTCATGAAGAAGGCCATTCCGGAAGCATTCAGGGGTACAATGTCTGACAAGATCACTACGGCTAAGGAGTTCCTTATGGATATTGAAAAAGGTTTGTCAAGAATGAAAAGGCTGAAATAGGTACGCTCTTGATAAGTCTAATCTCAATGAGATATAGGGGTAAAGGTAATATCAGGGAGTACATCATGGAGATGTCTCATCTTGCTTCCAAACTGAAAGCACTTAAGCTAGAACTCTCTGAGGACTTGCTGGTGCATCTAGTTCTGATATCCCTTCTAGCACAGTTTAGCCAGTTTAAGGTGAGTTACAACTGTCAGAAAGAGACTTAGTCTCTGAATGAGCTCATCTCACACTGTGTTCAGGAAGAGGAAAGACTGAAACAAGATAAGACAGAGAGTGCTCACCTGGCCTCAACCTCTAAGGACAAGGACAAGGGAAAGAAAAAGAAAAAGGGTAAGGAAGCTGCAAATACAACACCTCAAAAGAAATAACAAAAGAAACAAGATGAACCGATAGGTACTGATTGTTTCTTCTGTGGTGCTGAAGGGCATAAGAAGAAGCATTGCACCAACTATCACGCATGGCGTGCTAAGAAAAGTATGCTTCTTAATTTGGTTTGTTCTGAGGTTAATTTAACTTCGGTACCTAGACACACGTGGTGGATAGATTCTGGTGCAACAACTCACATCAGTGTGTCTATGCAGGGTTGCCTGAGTTGCCGAAAACCAAATGATAGTGAACGATACATATATGTGGGTGATGGCAAGACGGTTAAAGTTGAAGCAATAGGAAACTTTCGATTATTGTTAAAAACTGGATTTTATTTGAATCTTAATGAAACATTTATTGTACCGTCTTTTAGACGTAATTTAATTTATATTTCTACTTTGGACAAATCTGGTTATTCTTGTTCATTTGGGAATGGAAAATTTAGTTTGTTTTATGATTCAAAATTGGTAGGTTCCGGTTCTTTATCAGGTTATGATAATCTTTATTTAATTGATACAATTGCTTCATTTAATGAATCCCTGCAATTAAATACACGAGGTATAAAGAGAAAATTAACCAGTGAGAATTCGGCCGCATTATGGCACAAGAGATTAGGCCATATCTCCAGACGGAGAATAGAAAAACTTGTGTTAGATGAAATTCTAGACCCTTTAGATTTTACAAATTTTGATATTTGTATTAACTGTATAAAGGGGAAACAAACCAATAAAAGAAGATTTGTAGCCAATAGGACTTTGGAAGTCTTAAAACTTATACATACAGATATTTGTGGGCCATTCCCTGCGGTTGCTTGGAATGGTCAACAATATTTTATGACATTTATAGACGATTTTTCAAGATATGGCTATATATATCTCATTCATGAAAAGTCACAGTCGTTGGATGTGTTCAAAACTTATAAGGCTGAAGTTGAGAATCAACTCAGCAAAAGGATCAAAAACATCAGATCTGATTGTGGTGGTGAGTACTATGGTAGATTTGACAGTTCAGGTGAACAACGTCCAGGACCGTTTGCTAAGTTCCTAGAGGAATGCGGTATCGTCCCACAGTACACTATGTCGGGTTCGCCCACTATGAATGGTGTTGCTGAAAGACGAAACAGGACGCTTAAGGACATAGTGAGGAGTATGATTTGTCATTCTACCTTACCAACATCACTCTGGGGAGAAGCACTTAAGACTGCAGCATATATCCTGAACAGGGTTCCAACTAAAGTGACTACCAAAACCCCTTATGAACTTTGAACAGGCAAAAAGCCTAGCTTAAAACACTTGCACGTTTGGGGATGTCCAGCTGAGGCAAGACCTTATAGGCCTAATGAAAAGAAACTAGACTCAAGGACGGTAAGTTGCTATTTTATTGGATATTCTGAAACATCTAGGGGCTACAAGTTTTATGATCCCACGACTAAGTCAATTTTTGAATCAGGAAATGCCCGATTCTTTGAGGATATTGAGTTTGCAGGAGGAGATAAAGATAGAGATTTTGTCTTTGAAGAGGAATATGTTGATATTTCCACAGGTGCCATTGGCATTGATCAGGATCTCATTCCTGACTTTGTACATGACACAATAAATCAAGACAATGTAGAAGAACCTTCCATTCAAGGAATTGTTCCAGAAGATCCAAAAAAACAAACTCTACCACCTCAAGAACCTATGCCACTAAGGAGATCCATTAGAGAAAGGAGAAGTGCAGTGCCAGATGATTACATTGTATTTCTCCAAGAACAAGAGAATGATATTGGAGTGATGGAAGATGATCCGATCAACTTCCGTCAAGCCATGGAAAGTTCTAACTCTCAGAAATGGATTGATGCCATGAATGAGGAGATTAAATCTATGAAAGACAATGACGTGTGGAATCTTGTTCCATTACCAAAAGATACGAAACCTATTGGTTGCAAATGGATATTTAAGACCAAGAGGGATTTGAAAGGTAATGTGGAGAGGTACAAGGCTCGTCTTGTCGCAAAAGGCTTTACACAAAAAGAAGGCATTGATTATAAAGAGACTTTTTCTCCAGTTTCTTCAAAAGACTCTTTCAGGAATATAATGGCATTGGTGGCATATTTCGATTTTGAGTTACATCAGATGGATGTAAATACAGCGTTTCTCAATGGTGACATTGATGAAACGATATATATGATGCAACCAGAGAACTTTGTATTGGAAGACCCAAATAATATGGTTTGCAAACTTAATAAATCCATCTATGGGCTCAAGCAAGCATCTCGACAATGGTATTTCAAGTTTCATCAAGTAATCATCTCATTCAGTTTTGAGATGAATTTAGTTGATGATTGCATATACCATAAGTTTTGTGGGAGCAAGTACATTTTTCTGGTTTTGTATGTTGATGACATTTTGCTTGCCAGCAATGATATAGGCTTATTGCACGAAACCAAGAAATTTCTAGCTAAGAATTTTGAGATGAAAGATCTTGGTGAAGCCTCTTTTGTATTAGGTATACAGATACATCGGGATCGCTCTCGGGGTATTCTTGGATTATCACAAAAGAATTATATTGAAAAGGTTCTTAAGAGATATGGCATGCAAAATTGCAAACCAGGTAACACCCCTGTGGCTAAGGGAGACAAGTTTAATCTCAGTCAGTGCCCCAAGAACGATTTTGAGCAAAAAGAAATGCAAAAAATTCCTTATGCATCAGCAGTAGGGAGTCTAATGTATGCTCAGGTTTGTACACGTCCGGATGTTGTGTACGTTGTTGGGATGTTGGGCAGATATTTAAGTAATCCAAGAATAGACCATTGGAAGGCAGTCAAACGGGTCTTGCGGTATTTATAGAGAACAAAATACTACATGCTCACATATCGGAGGTCGGATCAGCTTGAGATCGTTGGGTATGCTGACTCTGATTTTGCTGGATGCCAAGATAGTTTAAAATCTACGTCAGGCTATGTTTACCTGCTAGCTGGAGGTGCTATCTCATGGAAGAGTGTTAAACAGTCTCTTATAGCCCCTTCTACCATGGCAGCAGAGTTCATAGCATGTTATGAGGCGTCAAATCACGGAATATGGCTGCGGAATTTTGTCACGGGGCTGCGCATAGTGAATGATATAAAAAGACCACTCAAGTTATTTTGTGACAATAAGTCAGCAGTGTTGTATTCCACTAACAACAGGAGCTCGACGAAGTCAAAACATATAGACATCAAGTTCCTAGTTGTCAAGGAAAGAGTTCAAAGTGGACAGGTGTCTATAGAATACATTGGTACAAACTCCATGGTTGTGAATCCGCTTACTAAGGGATTGCCACCCAACATGTTTCATGAGCACACTGCTCATATGGGTGTCATGTCATTTGAGGATATGGAATTTTAGTGGGAGTTTGTAATTTATATGTTTCTATGATATATAGACATATTTTCAGTTATTTCAGTTTATGGATACTTTAAGGTTATTTTCTGCAGAAATAAAGTTTTGGTTTTATTTACACTTTGATTTTGGTAATGTTTGATCTCACTATGGTTTAAGGTTGGACCAGTTGGAAATAGGTATGTTAAGATCACATTGCATGAAATTTCCATGCTACACATCCACATCATGATCCATGTCATTTAGTTATATCGGCATACGTGACCATCGATGGGTCGAGTTACGACAAATGTAACGAAGGCTGCTTTGATCCTATGTTGGTATGATTAATGGACCGGATTGAATATAGATACATTTCGGTAATAACAGCAAAGTTGAGCTCATACGATTATTTATTTTATACAATGCATAATTATAAAGTTACACATATAGCCCAAATGGGAGATTGTTGGAACCTTAATCCAACATTGGGCTTATGTGTAAATGATAATGTATTGTAGACTGTTATATATATTTAAACCCATTTAAAAAGTGGTCTACTAAGGTTTTGGGCTTTAATGTATTTGATAGGGTGTGGGCCTTTAATGTGTAGAGACTTAAGGGTATTTTCCATTTTTATGATGGGCTGAAATGAAAATACCAAAAGATAACAGGGATTCAGTTATCTATTTATGGCAGTTATGGTCCCAAATCACACGTTCCAGATTCTATTCTTTCTGACTTCCCATCAACATAGAGATATAGAGAGAAAAAATCAGAAAAAGAAAAAGAAGGAGACCAACAAAGAAAGAACGTGTTGATTTGGAAGTCCAACTGCTCGACTCTAAACAGTGATTGGTTGCTATGGATCCAGGTATGTTTCCGCAGATTTGTTTACATTCTCTCGATGATTTGACATGGAGGATCTTGGTTATTATTAATTTTAGTTTAAGGTTTCAGCTTTGTACACTTACAGTGTATCCCAAAATAAAGGATGTACAGTGATTCAAGAGCAAAGCTAGTAAGGAGTAAGTGGGGGCAATTGCCCCCACAGAACTTTGAGACACCTCTATAATTTCAACTATTTACACACCCCATTTGCCCCTACACCCTCACCTCCCTCCAATCCTCCCCCCCGCCCCAATTGCCTCTTGATCGGGATTGCTCATATACTAATTAGAAATTATCTAAATATCATTTTCTTCAACTTCTAATAAAAAAAATCTCTGAATTTAACCCTATAACCATTCATCTTCATGTTCTTCAACTATACAATTAACTATCGTTTGCCCCCACTACAAGAAAATCCTGGCTCCACCCTAACAATGATTTTGAAGGATAGTCAAAGTGAGTACATAAAAAATGAGTCCGGTTATCATGACCTTAAGCATGTTCCAAGAAATATACAAACAAACATTATATATAAAATTTTTTTTATGATGATTTTATATTGAAAAGATGCAGCAAACATGACTGTGAATCCAAGATAGCAAGCCATGATTACCTTAAAATACCACAGCTTTTCATGATTAGCTTCGTTGACATTTAAAAAAAAGGAGTAATGATTTTCTGACTCCCCACGTGCAGTTGTGTATCCCGAGGAAAAAAATCTATGATTCTACTTCCTAACACATGCCACATCAGGAGAGTATTTTGAGTATGCTACAATGTGGGAGTCATATTATCATGACTCTAAAACAAAAGGCAAATTAGCCATTTAAAATATATATCTGATAATAAAATAAATAATTAAGCTTTGTTTTTCATTAAAAAACATTTGACAACCTAATCTTTCCCACGCTAGAGGAAGGGCTTGAACCTTCGACCTTGTGGTTAACAGCCACACGCTCTAACCAACTGAGCTACTCCAGCGAATTTGCCATTAATGATTGAATATAATATTAAAATATTTTACAAGAAAGTTTGACTCATATTTCTAATGAGCTGACTCAAATTAAACTCGTGGGTCAACTTGACCAAGTAAAATAAAAAATATATAGCTCGTTATGTTAATGAAAATTACTTATATAGCCATTTAACTTGGAATAACCCCGAAATAACCTCAAGATTGGACCTCACATTACATACCTTGACGTGAAAGTGTATGGGAACCATAGATGATTTTCATTGAGATACGAGTGAAAAAGCATCTAGGTTCCTAATTTCCTATCATCTTTCTCATCAAGATGTGCGATATTAGGTCTAATCTTGAGCTCGCTCCAACACAACTATTTAACTAGGTAGATACTCATAAAAAAAATACAACTTGATCGAGGGCTTAGACCCATAGCTTAGTTTGTTTCAATGCACATTATTAATAATAGTGCCATTAGAAAAGTGTTGTCTGCATGAAATAAGAAGTTGAGTCGAATGGCTTTTCGCATGTTAAGATAAAAAATAAAGAAATAAAGAAACAAAAATAAAATAAAAAGATTACGTACGAGAATATAAAATCTAATATAATGGAGAATTTAATCTTTCTATATATTTTTCAACTCTTCTAGTCATCTTTAACCATCCAACCTAAGAAAGAAAAAGAAAAGGGAAGGAAAGAATAGAAATGAAAAAAAAAGAAAGATAAAGGTTATGAAGTAGAAAAAGATAAGAAAAGGAGAAATAAATAAAGAGTTGGGAAGGAAAGAATAGAAAAGAAAGAAAGAAAAAAGACAAAAGGAAACAAAATGAAAAAAAGGAAGATGATGGATTATGAAGTACAATTTTTATTTTTTTAATTACTAGCATTTTTTAAGTGGAATGTGACTGGTACTTGGTGATTTGCTAATCAAACCCTTTTTTTTTTTTTTTCAGTTTATTTAATTAATTTATTAAGTATCACCATAGATGACCATAACCTTGTGATTTTATTAGTGAGAACTCAAAAGCCAAGTTTATGATTATATGTAGTGGAAAGTTTAATTCTTAACTTAAAGATCCTAATATACCCCCACACTTCAAAGTTGACATCCCCGTTGGCCAACTTTATGGCTAAGCCCCCAGTCTTTTGTTTTTTTTTTCATAATCACCTCCCTATGACTCAAACCTTGAATGTAGGGTTAGCTCTGATACATAATATTAAAACTCATACCAATGCTCCAAAAATACCTAGGCGTTAATGGAGTGAAAAGTTTAAGTCTTAACCTAAGCAAGGGCAGAACTAATAAGGAGACATTGGGGGAATTGCCCCTGTTCAACTTTTTTGGGCATTTTAGATAAGATGACCTTGAATTTATGCTTAAATTTGAGATACCCCTGCATTTTGAACTATTGACATGCCCCATTTGGTTGCCCCCACTCCCTCCAATTTTTGCCCCTTCGCCCTCCAATGAACTATAAGTTTGCCCCCCACTAAAAGAAAATCTTGGCTCCATCCCTAAACTAAGGATCCTCATAGACAAAGATGGAAAGAAACACATAGATTATCTATGAATTAATATGATTTTCTTCATGATACTTTTCAATTGGAAACCCTAGAAATATTTTCAAGTGGTAGGGCTTGGATCCCATTGGTTTAGTCCTTCCGTGCTGGGGATAGCTCCTCATAATTGTCACATTAATTAAGCCTTTAACACCAAGAATAAATAGGAGACAAAGACTTTCTAAATCTAGCTCACGTAACACTTGAATCAATGAAAAATCAAACCCATAGGACTTTCAACCCCAAAATATGATAATGGATTCATTAGTGGATGTGGATTTGTAATTCTTGGATACCGATAAAATGTGGACCAATATTTTAAAAAAGATCGAAACCTTTCATAGCCTAGCTGATCTTTGTCAAAATGGATTCATAGTCCCTTGCTCAAATAAAAGGATTATCTTTCGTAATTCTTAGTTCCTTTCGAATTTTTTAGAATAAAAAGGGGTTTTGTCAAGCTTATATAGAAAAATCTTAGGGAATGAGATAAAATGAAAGTCCAATCCAACCACAATCATACACTTGAAAATCATATTTTTCCAATATATATATAACCTTTGGCACATTTTCCATGCACATAGAGAACCCTAGTGGAAATATGATATAATGAACGACAAAAGACTGTCCCTTTCCTTATAATGGGGACCTTACACCCAAGACATGTATATGGTAAGAAAAAGTGGGTTATCAGGAAAGAAGATAGGGATTTGAGAATGAATATTGGTGGGGCCCAATCAACAATTCAAAGTAAATAAGTCGTCGAGAGATTCCCAATGTGTTCCCCCACCAAAGGTAAGTTTATATAATGCAACCAAAAGTGGAGGGTCCACAAAGTCATTAGTTGTTAGGATGACAGCACTTCTCCAGTTCTCCCCACTTTTGCTTTCGGTGCTTCATCACTAACCAACACACACAAGAAAAAAACAAAAGAATCTCTCACTCAATGGACCATGATCACTAATGGCAGCATAATTTTCAAATATAGAAGTGCTAAGCTAAAGTCTAGACCTTAGGAGTAAATGGGCCAGGCTTTGATTTTAATTATATTTGGATAGGTCCATCGTGACCAAGCCCGTTGCCCACTTAAAATTCTAGCTTACGAGATCGTGGTTTTAAATCTTGTCCAAAACCGAGGCAACTCGTCCGAAACATCTTAGTAACCCTGGGCACTGCACATCACATGTACCAGGTAAGTTAGGGAGCACTCTCGCAGGTGGTCTTGAGGAAATATTGCTCATACTGTATATCGAACATGTGTCACCTAAAAATGTATGTTGAATGGGTGTGGTATGATTTCTTTCGTTCATGTCCAACAACTTGGCACAAAAGAAAAGTGGTACCTCAGACTTAATTGGCGTTAGGCAAGATCAAATGCCCGAAACAACCCAGTGGAAATATGAATATAGTATGCGTCGTTGTAGTTCTTAGGAATGCGATCAAAATACATAATAGATGATGTGAATCATGAAAACGATTATCACAAGCTTTTAAGATCAAGGGACAAATTATGAGAAAACCTAATAGAAGAAAACTATTAAATTAGAATTAATGGAATTAGACCTATATATGAGAATTTTATGTTAATTAGTGTCAGATTCTTAAATGAATAACTATGAATGTAACTTAAGCATTAGAGAATTTTTTATAGATATAACACAAAGAGTATGACAATCATTTGGGTAAACTACACTCTACACTTACATGTTATCGATTCAATTCATCATCGTCGTCAAAGTCTTGATTCAAAACTTAGGGATTGATTAAATGAATCTAGTCCCTCCATTAAATTTTTTCAAGAACCACATATTCTGCTATTGATATTATCGACTTAATTCGGATACCTATATACCCCCAAGACATAATTCTCCATATTCAAACAATTTCAGCTCATAGCAGATTCAGAACTGGTACAACTAATTTTGGTTCTTGTTCCAGTCAGGACATCACTCATTGGATCTTATAAAAACAAGAAACACCTTTGGAAAAAGAAAGAAACATTTGAACAAGAGAAGGCACCATTAGAGTATCTAACAAAAGGAAGAGGAAGCACACAATAATCAAGAAAATATGAACAATATATGATTGAATTACTGATTAACCATATTAACCATGTATTACACCTCAATACAATGGAAAATCTTTCAGACTCCATTTCATTGTTACACAATTTGATTTCATCGACAACTTGGCTTAACAGCAAAGACCCCACCTCTTCTGTATGGATTTAAAAGAGCTACACCTAGAAATTCAATAAAAGCAAATTAAATAATAATAATAATAACTTGCTACTACTTCTCTGAGCCTGATAAACCTATATGTGCCCCCATTGGGTTTGTAGTTCTTCCTTTCTTCATCCTCTTCTACTAACATATAACAAATATTAATGGAAATTAAAGAATGGAAAGGAACTTGTTAGGCTAAAAAGAGCAACAAAATGGTGACTAAATGTTGTTTAAGCCACCATTTGTTCCTGCTCCTTGTACAACTGCTCCACCCATGGTGGGAGCATCTCCAAACCTCCTCCACTGTTAAGATGATACTGCTGTTGTTGCACCTCCATACCAAATTGTCCAGACCCCACGGCTGGAACATCCTTAACCATAGATTGAACCCAAGAAAAATCGGGCTCTTCAGCGAAGGAACCCATTGCAGTATTGCTGCTGACGTTGCTCTCGTTGCTTCGCAAACCAAAAGACGCTGATTTCCTAAGCTTGTTAAGTTCTTCTCCTTGAACACCCCAATCCAATTTTCCATTAGGGGAGCTCCAATCAGAAAGAGTAGATGACAACGTAGTTGCAGCAGTAGCCAAGGCAGTGTGACCAATATGACGGTTCAGAGCTCCACGATCGATGAAGCTCTGGCTTCGTTTTGCCAAAGCGGCAGACCTTGAATTCATGCCCGCTGTTACCCCAGATGGGTCAAGCCCAAAAGACGATATTTTCCTCACAGGGGAGGAAGATAAGCTATTAGAGTAGCTCGAGCGGAGCTGCGGGTTCATATTATTCTGGCGTATTTGGATTCCAGTTGGAGACTGAGCCTGGGGTGCTGAAGCTTTCAGTGTGAGTCCTTGTAATTGAGACAGTACGGAGGGATCAAGAGATCCAAACACATCGTCTAGGTTAGTAGGTTTCACCCCACCAAGCCGGCTGGCCAAGGAGTTTGTTGTCCAGTTAGTTTGGGGGGAAATATTTGACATCTCATCCATCAATTGTTTGTTAAGGTGAAGCAAATTCAAATCCAATTCTACGTCTCGGGCATTCAGTGAAGTCTTCAGCCTACTACCCGGGAGTTGCAACGTAGGAGGGACAACACTCGACTGATTCTGCCACATAGAACCCCCACAACCCATTGGAGAGGACACCGAGGGCGACATGGGAGGCGTTGAAGTCGGATGCATCAATACAGATGGACTCATCGACAACATGTCCAAAGACGAAACTGAAGATGATCTAGGGGAAGGCACAGCTGATCCCGTGGAAGCATAAAGGGGACGAAGCTCTTCGGGTTTGTGAGCAAAGAAGCAAACCCTGCGGGTGCACCCAGTTTCATCCTTACAGAGACGAGTCCGATACTGTGCTGGATGAAGCCAGCACTCGAACACACCATGAGCATACTCACAAGCGTCTCCTTGCCTACAAGTGCCCTTTCGAAATTCGGGGCATGGGACGCAACTGTAATGGTATTTACGTGGGTCACGTCTTCGGGCATTTTCCCCAGGGTGCACAAAAGGGCACTCCGTCCAATCGTGAGAGTATGCCCTTGAACAAGGCTTCACCTTGAAGGTATACATCCTGAATTCATCGGTTCCGTAAATCCCATTCTTTATATCTGGCAAAGATGGATCCATCGGATACTCTTTCTTCTCGATCCCTTCTTTCTGAGGGGTCTGGGTCTGTTCTTCTTCGGATTGATCATCAATTTCATTAGAAGAAACACATCCAAGCATCATCTCAAGTGTCTTCTTCTTCGACTCCCAATTTGGCTTTAAAACATGAGGGATTAGGTCTCTCGGGCGATTTCCATTACTATCAAGAGAATTAACATCTGCAGAAGCATCAAGCAAAAGCTTAACAATTTCAATAGAAGCCGAAGATCCACCAGCGATGGCGCAGTGAAGGGCAGTCGCTCCATCTGAACCGCAGGCCCGGTTCACATCAACCCGACCGGTTGAGAGTATATAATTCAAAACTGCCGAGCTACCGAAAATTGCAGAGATCATGAGTGGTGTTCTCTCCTCAAAACCCATCTTCCTCGACCCAATCGATCTTCCGTACCAAAAACTTGCCTCATCTACATCAAAACCCTCTTCATCAATGGCTCGATTGAACCCGATGAGATCATCTGCAGCAGATAATTCAAGTAAAATCGAACCGTTCAAGAAGAATTCCTCTTTTTGCTTCTGGTTTTCACCTTCCATGATGAAATTGGTTGGAGATAGTTTCCTCTTCGAACCACTGCACATGGAACGCCTCTTTTATTCTTTTTCTAGCACTGTTTTTCTGCAAGATTAACAGAGATGATTCGAAAATTCAGAACCAGAGACCCTCAATTTATACAAAAATTACGAAGATTTCAAGCAAATAAACAATGATCATGAAGAAAAATAACAATTTTGGGGTTTGAGAAACAAAATTATTGCTAAAATCATTTCTTTAATGAAGGACTCCTTCAACGCGTCGAGAAACTCCAACGACACAAATTTAAAAAATGAAAGAATCCGTCAAGTCAAATTCAGAAACAAAATTTCTTTCAAACATCAAACACCCCTAAACCTACAAAATCTCCCTAAAATTCAACTAAACCCTCAGATATCTGCAAAAAAGATAACCTCCAACGTCATAATTTTTTATTTTTTTTTAAAAGAACAAAACTGAAAAAAAAAAATTTGTACAAGAAGTTAAATTCCGAAACAAAGCTTCTATCTTTAAAGCATCAAACACCCATAAACCGAAAAAATCTCCCTAAAATTAAAGAAAATCCCTCAACTCTCTGTAAATCAGAGAAACTCCAACGTCACAAACTTCAAAAAAAAAAAAATTGAACAAAAAGGAAACAATCTGTCCAAGAAGACAAATTCTGAAACAAAGTTCCAATCTTTCAAACATGAAACACCACTAAAAACCTAAAAAATTCAATAAAAAACCCCTCAAATCTCTTTAAAGCAGAATCTAAATACAAATATACAACAACAGAGTCATCTTCTTCTTATAATCTCTGAATTAAAATAAGAACATACCTTTAGAAGATTAGGGTTTCAGATAGGAAAAAAAATCGATCGAAGAAAGCTCAAGTTTCTGAAAGCTCAAGTATCAGCTCTTCTATAAGTACACGAGCGAGTGAAAAAGAAGAAGAGAGGAAAGTGACGCTCTTCTTCTCTTCTCTTTCGATTCGGTCAAAAAGGCGAGACCAACACAAACAAACCTACCTCTCTCTCTCTCCAAGTTCCCTCTAAATGCAACTCAAATGAAACTTAAATTCACATATGGTCCCACCGGTCACCACCTCAATAATTTCATCCAACCGGTTGATGTACCTAATTGTCCTTCGGTTTTTCGAAACGCTTACGAACGTTGTAACCGGTAAAAAGATTCTGAACCGGTCACTCTCCTTTGAAAACTTCAGCGATTGGATGACGTGGCAGTACTAGCACCGTCAGCAATGAGAAGAAATCTAGTATTCGATTGATTTATAAATGTATCGCGATAATTCGAGGAGCGTTTTTTCGTTTTTGAAAATATCGACGTAACGTTAACGTCCAGCTCACACGCGTCTCTGTTTGTCCAATTTTGAAACGTTGGTCAAAATCATCACACTGATTTTTTTTATTTAAAGAAGATTTAATTTTAGATACACCCCTGCACGTTTTTTAAATATTTAAGATACCCCTTGACCTTATTCTATTCCGAAAGAGTAATTAAAAACTAGAGTAATGCTGGGGTGACACACGGATTTACTGTGATTCTCACATTTCTGACGTGGAGGTGGCCATATAACCGTAGATGCTTTTTACTCATATCTCGATGAAATACATCTATAGCTATCACATCAATGCAGTGAGAATGAATTTTCCTAAAAACTATCCTTTTGATCTCTAAGATTTTTATTTAATTTATATCTTCAATATTAATGATTTGTTTGATTGCATATTAAATCAAACTCAATGAAAGTGAAGTCCACATGAAAATGAGTATTGTAAATACAAAATCTTGTTTTACCTTGAGATCTATGATAATTGTTTGTGATCTTCACCTCTAGTGCTTTTGGGTATGCCTATAACATAACCTCTCCAACACCAAAATCATGTTAAGTTTAAACAAAGACAAAGTAACGTGATACGTTAAATCATTTAGTGTCTGTGTCCTTGTATTTATAGGAAAAAAAAATCTTAAGACCCCATTGAATTTCGTTATTAATTTAAAACGTGGATCTTGATTAGAATGTGTTTAATCAAGATCATATTCTTTATTCAATCATTTACTTTTGACTTCTTTCAATCATTGATTTTTAGGGATCTGGGTTGATCAAGGTATTTTACCATGATTCTTTTAAGTGTTATATTTCAAACTTCTGAGGCTCAGACAGAAGGGTTAATTTAACCAAACAAAAATCATCACGGGCCTTCTTTATAAATAGGATTCGACTAAATCGAAGTTTCTCATCCATTCAAATTAAGGTGCATTGACTTGGATCTCTAATGTCATGTGTCCATTCTTGGTACCTTAAGAAAATATCCTCCACAAGTATTATGGAAAAATTGATTTTATTGTTGATAGCACATGAAATAATATAAGGGGAAAAAAAAAAAAAAGAAGATAGAAATATATAGAAAAAGAGAAAGAGAGAGTTTTCTTCTTCCATAGAGTAAAGTGTCAATTAGGTGAGGATGAAAAATCATTTTTCATGGAAAATGAACATTTAAAATTTCAAATAATGCCATGCAATTTTTCTTGAAAATTTTATTTTCCACCCATTTTTCTTGCCTAATCAAACATACTTATTATATCTTCAACTTCAAACGTCACGCATAAAAAAAGACTTTCAAAAAAGTAGAAGATGATGGATTTTGGGTGGAAGAATCGAAGGTTTTTCTACTTATAGGTTGAAGAATGACTAAACATAGAAATTAAATAAATTCAAATTATGTATCCATGAAGTTCAAAAACTTGAAGATTGTAGATTTAGCTAGAGGTTGAAGATGAGTTCAATTAGGTCATTTTTATTTCTCTTCTGATATACCAAGGTCAAAGGACGTAAGTCATTTCTTTGAAAACACAAGGGTGTCTTAAATATTTACAAATTATGGAGGGGTATCTCTAAATTTCCTTTTTTTAATTATAGTTGAAACATTATTTTTGAAAATTTTATAAATCTAGGTAAATTAAATGTAACACTAATGGACTTTTACCATTTTAGGCTTTGTTTATTTTGTTGATCATTTAATTTGCCTAGTATCCATATTGATATGGATAAGGAGTAGTTGGGGAAGAAATTATATCCTTGACATTTATTGATCCTTGATTATGATTTGTGTTGATAGATAGGTGTCAACATGGGAGGTAATGGCCCACTAACATGAATTTGCATTAAACTAGTGGGTCCAATTTAAAAGTTCTCTTTGATTATTAATAGGCAAATGACATAAGCAGTACTATAAATTTCCCTTTTCAACATTACATGATGAAAGTGGTTGGGCTAAGAAAATTATCACCAATTTCTATTAGATACCATGTATTAAAAAACTAGGATTTATGGAAGAAATTTTTTTTTATAATTAATTTGAACAATTATATTAAAAAATTAAATGAATAATTTAGTTTTATGTTATAGTTTATAATCTAATATATTTAATAATTAAAAATATTAGTTATGAGTTATGCTGATTTTGAAATTTCACGAGGTACTTTATTTCATTGTAATATTAAAGATAAAAAAGTATATTTTTTGTAGTTTAACAAATTAATTTTGAATCAAACCCTAATCTCAGAGTGGTGTCAATAGGAATTCATCTTCTTCAATAGCATGTCTATTTCTGAAGTATAGATTATTTAACACTTTAAGATCTAATTTAATAGTTTCTTTGTGATATGTTCTTTCTCTTTGTAGACCACCCAATTTGCCCAAATCGAGTCCTAAGAGTTCATCGAAATCCAGTGAGACTGGTGAATCCAAAAAAATTTCAATCAATCAAGTGGGATTTGCTCTAAGCATAACAAAAAATTCAAGGCTATTTTAGAGTTTAAGCCTGGTTTTTAGTGACCAACGGCCAAGCTTTCACTTGCCTTGGTCGTTTGTCACATAATGGCTAGTCATTCTTTATGTTGGCTTTAACTCACCTAATATGCAGATTGCCCTTTTACCATGGCCTTTATTCAACTGATGTTTGGGCCATCTTACTTTGGCCTTCACTCACCTAAAGTCAATACAGTTAGACAGTTGTGTTGGGAAAGGGAGACTTGAGTACTCAAGATTTACTTAAGGAAAGTACCTCCTAAATCCTTCGTTAGTGACTTATTCCTCAAGAAAATCCCATCATTTTCTTATTATGCATTTGCATTAAGTTTCACATAACTCTCCCATCTAGGTTTTTTAGTAATTCTTTTAATCTTGACCCTTGGTCAACCTTTGGTCCTCACAAAGAGTGAATTACCCTTCTATCTTTAGTTTGTTAAGACTCAATTAGGATAATTGACTCTTGTGCCTACAATTCTTGCTCATAATTCAAAGCCTAATCCACATAATTCTTTGCAAATTAACTAATTCAAATGTTCTTGATCCTTTTGCCCCCTCATAGAATTCTCTAGAATCTCTAGGTCTTTTATACTTTTACCTTCAAGTTGTTAGGAGCCTAGCGCAATTGTCTTAAAAATCCAAAATTCCTATCACAAATCACATGTTATTGCTACTAGAATCTCTAGAGATTGCCACATTTAAGGGACTATAAAAATTCTATCCATCAATTATAATTTTCTAAAACTCTAAATACTTTGACATCTTTACCTTTTGATGATAATGATTGGCAAGACTCAAAGAGGTGCAAAAACAGTTAATGACAAGTTGATGAAAGCATTTGAAGTTTTTCATTGAGGTATTCTTGACAATGTTGAGAAATTAAGGAAATTGAACATTTATATACTCAATGGTCTCCTTAGAGTCTATAAATAGAGACCCATTTAAGGCAAAAGGGAAAAAAGCAAATTTGGAGTCCCAATGACTAAACTAACAAAAAAATACTCTTAAATGAGCACATAAGTGTTAAATGAGTGCTTGGAGGTCCAAAATGTGAAATCCATATGGATTTACACCAAGACCTCAAGCTCACGAAAAAAATCCATCAAATATGAGTTGCTCATTAACCCCTTTTGCAAATTCATAGGCCGAACTATATACTTTGTTTAATTCTTAACGTCTCTACCATCCCCTTTAACTTCAAAAAATCAATTATACTTAATTTTTTGCCAACTTTTGGTAACCACCAACTTGGTGGGTGAGACAATGTGTTTACACCTTCCTTGCAACCAAAATCCTTATTTTTAACCTCTATGGTTAGACCATATTTGTATTACTATTTACTTGAAAAAATAAATTTCAAAACATATTGTAATAGTGCTCATTCACATCTTAATTCTTAGAACGGTAACGACTCCTAAACTCATATAGATTGAGGTCAAAACCCATTGAACCTCACATATCTACACTCTTATCTATCCCATAACCTTTAGAACTAATATATCAATTTCCAAGATTTACACTACTTATTAGCAACTGTAGACATAGATTTTTCATTGAAAATCCAATATCTACTTGGATTTGGAGTCGTCACCATTCTTTTTTAGAATATGGTGTGAATGGGCACCCGTCTATTTTCGAGTGAGGCTCGTTGAAATTGGGGTGTTTACAGCAACAATGATGGCACATCCTATATCCATAAGGAAAATTTTACTGACACGCCACCAAACTCTAAGGATGGGCCAAATTTTAGGAAAAAAAATTAAAACTTTCTTTTTAAGGGCACTTCTTGGTTCGCTCTCCTCCTCCTTAGCTTTGTGTCTTCTTCAATAATTCTACGTCTTTTTCGACGAACCAACATCAGTAAACCTCGTGTACAACATCGCCTATTCTCCAACCTCTCTTTCTTCTTCTTCTCTCTCTATTTTTCTCCTCTTCCTCTTCCTTTTTGGATCTCTCTCTCTCTCTCTCTCTCTTCTCTTTTCTTCCCCATTTTTCACCTCTTTCTTCAATCTCTTTCTTTATTTTCTCTTAGACCACCATTGGATTTCATGGAGTCGTTTGAGTCATTAGAATTGTTGGAGGATGAGAGGAATGCAAGGTGTGTCCTTTGACATGGAGGGCCCACAATAATCTTTTGATTTTTTTTAGAGGTGCCCCAAAAAATATGAGGGCCCTTAGAGTTTCTTGGTGTGTTAATAAAAGTTATTTATCCATAATATGGGTTGCTTAGGGCATATCCTGCAAAAAACCTTATGTAACACCCAAAGATATAACATAAATTTTGGTGTCGTATAGCTTAACATACCCCAATCAACTCAGATCCTTAAGTAACATGTGTATACTAAAAATATGTTGTATATTTTTACCCATACAACTATACCCTCCCGTGGTAGTAGAAGGTTTTTTAAACACATATTCTGATCCCCTGAGAAAACATGTCACTTTAATCATTCTTTCTAAGAGAAAATGTGCCAACTACCAGATTCAAATCCAAATCCTAGAAAGCCAACACCAAGTTACTTGTCTCATTGAAAATAAGTTTATCGAACGAAGAAAAAAAACTCTTATACGAGTTACTAATCTCATTAAAAATATGTTAACCAAGTAAGAACACATAATTTATTAACAATGTGCCAATTAATTTAGGTGGTAAAATTTATTGGTGTTGTTAGTACCTGTACCATAGACCCAAGTCCAAAATCCGCTCTAACTGAGTTAAAGATCTCATTAAAAAAATGCTTACCTAATGTCGACAACGAAAAATTTCTTGGCTTAGACACATAGCTAGTTGGTTATAACTTTAAGGTCGTGGGTTTAAGTCCAGAGTATACTAATAAAAAAATAGAAAAGTTATGACGGGGTGGTTCAATGGCAATTTTGGATCCAATAAGCGGCAAGAGTTCGTGAATTGTGTGTTCAATACCCAGTATGAGCAATATTTCCTCGGGGCCACCCGCAAGGGCGCTCTCTCACTTTCCTAGTGTGTGTGATGTCCATGCATTGCACGTGCCCGAAGGAGGGACCCATATACCTTGGCTCCAACCTCAACTCATCTAGTACTCCTAGTCGAACGTAAGTCTGGACACCGGACACCCCCGTTATAAAAAATAAAAAAAAAAAACCCAAATTGTTGAGCTCAAAAGTGTGTGTATATATATATATATATATATATATGGGATGATTCATAGGACAATAATTGTGACAAAATCTATGACAATATTTTTTGTCTTATCTACATTAGAAGTTTCAAAATGGGCTGATTTTTTATGAGGATTATCTCCTCACCATAGAGATCATCCTCGCTAAAAATCAGCTCATTCCAAAACTTATAACCCCATCAAAAGTGGTTTACAAAAAATTGACGGTCCACAATTCTTCAACTTGTAAATTGGGGTAATAAGTTTTGGAATAAGCTGATTTTTGGTGAGGATGATCTCCTCATCATAGAGATTTACAAAAACCATTGTCTTAAATTTTCTCACAATTAGTGTCTATATATATATATTCTCCACAAAATTCATTTTTCAATAATACTCCTTTTCATTTTATTTTTTTAAGTAAAAAAGACAAAGATACGATTTTTTATATAACAAATATTAAGGGCATTTTAATCTTTTGATTTAAATATCTTTTTAGTGGTAAATGCTTTAGTAATCAATGCTAACATAATATATTGGAAAGTGAATTTCGTGGACGATGCTAACATTGCTCCCCCTCCCCCCTCCCCCCTCCCCCCTCCCATCCCAAATATATATATATATATATATATAGATATATGGGGGCGTTCAATGGCCAACTTTTTGGCAAAACATTTTTCAAAACATGAGTTAGAGGTTTTGGAATGGGCTGATTTTTGGTGAGGATGATCTCTACGGTGAGGAGATCATCCTCACCAAAAATCAGCCCATTCCAAAACTTCTAACCCATGTTTACAAGCTGAAAAATTGTGGACCGTCCATTTTTTGTAAACTGTTTTTTATGGGGTTAGAAGTTTTGGAATGGGCTGATTTTTGGTGATGATGATCTCCTCACCGTAGAGATCATCCTCACCAAAAATCAGCCCATTTCAAAACCTCTAACTCATGTTTTGAAAAATGTTTTGCCAAAAAGTTTGCCATTGAACGCTATCCTATATGTATATATATAGGATTAGGATCTCTATACACATAAAGCTACTCATAAAGCTACAACGTGTTTTGTCTTATATGGGAAAAAATGTTTGGAATGGGCTGATTTTTTGTAAGAATGATCTCTATAGTGAGGAGATCATCCTCACCAAAAATCAGCCCATTATGAAACTTCTAACCCCATGTTTATGAGTTGAAAAATTTTAGACCGTCCAATTTTTGTAAATCACTTTTGATAGGGTTAGAAGTTTTGGAATGGAATGATTTTTTGCAAGGATGATCCCCTCACCACAGAGATCATCCTCACAAAAAATCAGTCCATTCCGAACCTTTTTAATCATATAAGACAAAACCGTTGTAGCTTTATGTGTCTACGGAACCCCACCCATATATATATATATATAGGTTCACGTTCAATGGCAAACTTTTTAGCAAACTTTTTGGCAAAACATTTTTCAAAACTTGAGTTAGAAGTTTTGGAATGGGCTGATTTTTGGTAAAGATGATCTCTACGGTAAGGAGATTATCATCACCAAAAATCAGTCCATTCCAAAACTTCTAACCTTATCAAAAATAGTTTACAAAAAATGGACGGTCCACAATTTTTCAACTTGTAAACATGGGTTAGAAGTTTTGGAATGGGCTGATTTTTGGTGAGGATGATCTCCTCACCGTAGAGATCATCATCACCAAAAATCAGCCCATTCCAAAACTTCTAACTCATGTTTTGAAGTCATTGAATGCTACCCATATATATATATATGGATCAGGATCCGTATACACATAAAGCTACAATGTGTTTTGTCTTATATGAGTAAAAAAGTTTGGAATAGGCTGATTTTTTGTGAGGATGATCTCTATGGTGAGGAGATCATCATTGTCAAAAATCAGCCCATTCTAAAATTACTAGCCCCATGTTAGCAAGTTGAAAATTTTTGAACCATCCATTTTTTGTAAACCACATTTGATGGGGTCAAAAGTTTTGGAATGGGCTGATTTTTTGCAAGGTGATCCCCTCACCATAGAGATCATCCTTTTGAAAAATCAGCCCAGAAATAACTTTTTTGCCCATATATATATATAGGAAAATATTCGAAGGCCCTAAAAAGAATCAAACACTTTTCAAAATTAGGGTTACAAGTTTCGGAATAAGTTGATTTTTTTTTTTTTATGATGATTTATATGGTGAAGAGATCGTCCTCACCAAAAATTAACTTATTCTGAAACTTCTTACCCTAGTTTACAAGTTAAAGAATCGCGGATCGTCCATTTTTTGTAAACCACTTTTTATGGGGTTAGAAGTTTTGAAATGGACTTATTTTTTGTGAGGATGTTCTCCTTATTATAGAGATCATCATCATAAAAAATCAGCCCGTTCCAAAACTTCTAACCCAAACATTGAAAAAATGTTTGGCACAATGTTTGGCTCTCTTTAGGGCCTCTGAACGCCACTCATATATATTACGGGTTAAGATCCGTGGACAACATTCTAGACAATATTTAATCTTATATGGCAAAATAGTTTTGGATGGGACTGATTTTTTTATGAGGATGATCTCTATGGTTAGTAGATCATCCTCACAAAAAATCATCCGATTCTAAAACTTCTAATTCTATGAAAAGTGGTTACAAACTAACGGTTAAAATAAATGATCTACGATTCTTTAACTTGTAAACTGATTAGCAATTTCAGAATAGGCTGATTTTTTTGCAAGGATGATCCACTGACCATAACGATCATCTTCACAAAAATCAGTCTATTCCAAACCTTTTCGCCCATGTAAGACAAAACAAGTTATCTAGAACATTGTCTAAAATATTGTCTACGGATCGTGACCCATATATAGCACCATAATTAGAAAGAAAAATATCAATTAGGCTAATAAGTTGGATCATGACCAATGCAAGATGAGGGGGCCCACCTCCAAATGATATGAATCTAATTGTAGATTGTTTGTTTGCATATATGAAGGAAAGAAAGATATTTTGGCCTGAATTGCATCATCAAGTACAATAAATTTCATAATTCATATATATTATTGACCCCACAAGTCTGCAATTCAAACAACACTTATTGATGAAATTGATGATGAAATATCATGCTCTTAGCAACAGAATGGTACTGGTACCAGTGGAAAAAAACAGTGGGAAAAAAGATTCTCTTCCACCCGCAAAGAAGCAAAGTTTGACTTTCCAACCCCTCCAAAAAATTGCCACATGGCTCATTTATAGTATTAAAACTTGTGGAGTCGACTCGTAACTTGATCAAGTTGACTCATCTTGAATAAATTTCAAGGTGCCTAAGATAAAAAAATCAATAAAATCAACACACCTAGATTATGCAAAAAAAAATTATGGAGTCAAATTTTCAACTTAGCCAAGTCAACTTAAAAATGTGGATTGAGTCGGGTCAAATACTCGACTAAGTAATTACGTCATGAGAGCGCGTTCTCTGTAGTGAGTTTTCCTTACAATACCCTATAGTGATATTAGATGATTGAAGGACAGTCACGTCACATAGCCACAAAATCTGTTTTATTAAAAATTCAGCGGTCGTGAACTGTTCATTTTCAAAGTCTTTATCAGAATCAAAGAATTCTATTTTTTTTTTTCAAATTTGATCTACTCCATGATTCATACAAGACTGAGTTGTCTGATTTTGTTTTCAAGATTTCAATCTCTACTAATTAAAAGGTATTACAGGGAACTACAAGGAAGACACACTACATTAGGATCCGCTCCATTTGACCGTATACTATATTTTGGGAGAACAAAGGATAAAATATTATGGTATTTTTAAAAATATTAAAATAATATCTTCAAGATGTTTCAATATATTTTATTTGATTCATTTTGGGTCAACTTGTGAATTAACAACTCAACTTGATAAACATTTGAATCAAGTTCTCCGAGTTTTAAAACTCGGAGTTTCTTCATGGACATGCTGTTTTACTAATGCCACACCAATTCCTTTATAAATCACCAAAGAATTGCTCACAGTTGGTGTGGCAATAGCAACTCTCTTAAAAAAAATTAAAAAAAAATAGGTAATCTAAATCTGATGGATAGAAATTGTTAATTTTTTATAGTTGGATCAGTAAGGTTAGCAAGCAAGTAGCAAACACAAGTCTTTGGTTGGGTTGCAAATGTCAAATAAATGAACCATAAGTTTAGCATTATATATGTATTTTTCATAGAAAACTTAAATTTATATTGAAATTTTATTATACAATATGATTTTCTGTGTGAATTATGTGTTTTATATCTTTTGTCAATTTAATTTTTTAATAGAATATTCAGAAAAATATATTGGAAAATAAATATGTTGTTCATTTTATATATTAGAAAAAGAATTATTTTGAATTATATTTTTTTGTAACAAACAATTCCCTAATCAACTACAACAATCTACTAATTACATGAAATACTTTTGTGCATATAAACCTCTTCTCTCTGTCTCGAGTAAACTGATCGGACTAACTGATTGGATTACATTTAAAAAATCAAATTTAAATCCTGTGACAATTTGGTATCAGAGTTGTGGCACGACTTGATCGTGTGGTGGCAGTTGCAATGATTTGGTGATGGTGGTGGTCTTGCCAAAGAAGTTGAAGATGAGGGTATTTGGGTAATTAACTTTGTTTTAATTTGTTGGCCTTCATTACCTCAATTATTCACAAAAATGTGAAGGAGTATGTCTAAAGAGTGCTGATAATCTGACTTAGGCACGTGCCAACTCAATTGACTCATTGGATGTGACAAGCTCGTGAACCGTAGATGTGCTCTCCTCGGGATATAGATATATGGTTCCCCATAAAAAAATGCAATTTTGTATTACGAGAAGAGCACATTTATGATTTCCGAGCCTATCACGTCAAATAAGTCCATTGAGTTTTCCAACGTGCCTAAGTCAGATTACCACGATTTATGTCTAAATCATCTTATAATTTTTCGTAAAATAACATATAATCTAGATAAATGGGGAAAGAAAATAAATTGATCAAGTTGGTAAAGCATTCCCTTTTACTTATTCTATGAATATAGTTTTTAATTGTGCATCTTTTCGCTCCGATGTGTTGATTCTAATTTGTAGTATCCTTTGTGTCGTAAAATTCACTTTCATCATTTGATTGATACCCTTCAATAAATATTAATCAAGAAGTGTATGATGCTTTAGAACCAAATTCTAGTTATGTAAGTAGTAATATTTTGATCTTTTTCTCTATCGTGGATGATTGAACTGAGCTAATCTAAATAAATTTTTTGTGATAATTTTTTTTTATAGATAAATTTGTTTTTAATGAGATCAATAACTTAGTGATGACGAGAATTGAACTAATGTCTATAATGTCCATCACCCATAGACTTTATCAACTAATCTAAATGGCACCTTCCTTGTTTTGGGGTACTTTTATATACACTAATATTACTATATGCTACAATTGTTTATTCTTGTTGAAGTTGAAAGAATATTTTCTCAATTTTATCCATTTTAAAATCTTTACTTTATAGTGCATCTTATCTAATCATATTTCTATTATGTTTATTTTTGACTCATTATTTAATACTAATAAATTTTCTCATGCTGCCTATAAAAGAGGAAAGATAGTAAAATTGGAAATATGGTATTGAAAAGAGGTGGTGGGAGAGGAGAGGAAAGACATAAAGTTGAAGAGAGTGAAGAGAACTGTCGACTCACTCCTCTATAGCTAGATGTGACATTTATCGTCCAAAACTGTAGTTGAAGTGGGTCTACCACTGTGTTTTATTATGTAAATATATCATTTGCAAACAATTTACGCAACTAATTCATCTCATATGAATATTATTAAATTGAACTTTTTTTTTCTTATCGATTTATCTTTAAGAATGATTATACTTTTCGTTTCAGATCTACAATATTATTCTTTACACCTTTTGTTCTCATTCATTCTTTTCAAATATTAGATAAAGGATTGGAATATAGGAAAGTATGTTGGGTTAAATAGATTCTCTTAATATATCCTAATAATACACAACATTCCCTTATTTTAAAAAGAGAAAAGTCAGTGTCTATCTAACTTTTATTCTCTCCATGTAAGCAAAAATATTTACCACACCACCTGACTTGAATCTCAATGAAGATCCTCCTCTAAATTCTTGAAAAAAGACTCAAAATAAATAAGTGTTTCCAGTCCAAAACCCTCCAACGATCATGTTAGTATGAATCCAGAGATGCTTGAGAATGAAAAATAAAAAATTCTTTTCTTGAGTTTCTTATTTATAGATTCTCTGTCTCTTTTTTCTTTAGGTAGACTTCCTTGCAAAGATTATCTAAATATTTGCTTGATTTTAATATTTTTCCTAATCACGGGACTTTCTAATCTTATCCTTGATGCTCCATGTTCATTTAAATTTCTTTCTAATTTCTATTTATTTATCGATCAACTTTCATTTAATTAAAATCTTAAAGATCCTGGGGAAATCCATTATGATTCATTCTAATCTTCTTGGACATCTCCACATTATTTCTTTTACAAAAGTAATATCTTCAGTCGAGTGCTCTCCTTTAACCTCATCTTACTCTGGAAGAGTCACCTTTCCTACTTCTCTCACTCGTTGGTTGAGTTAACCTTTTAACATGTATAAGCCAACGCAAATCTCCTTGATTCAGTCTATTCATACAATAGCGACCGTGTAGAAATTTTTATTCATCCACGTCATTGGGTGTAATTACACACCTATACTCCATTTTTGACATTGTCCTCTTATTAATTGATATTATTTTCTGATAGTTGAATTAATAATCTTTCAAGAATATAACTTTCTTTAAAAAAAAATTAACAAAAAGAAAGGAATATAAGAATAAACAATATATTTATAAAGAAATAATAATTTAGTTGCAATTATTTGTCTAAAGAGAATATTATCATCGGGATTTGTATTACGATACGCACAAAATTTCAACTCTTGGATTTTTGTGTTTATACATTGAAGATCTTGTGTCATTTCTTGATTCTTTAATTTGGTTCTCTTACAAAAAATGACCACGAAAAAGATGAAAGTATCCTGCCAAATACATACATATTTCCATTATTTTTAGTATATAATATACTTTTTTCTATTTTGATATAAATTATTGTTTTTTCCAAAGAAAATTGTCTATTTTACTTGTATTTTTCTTGAATTTAAGATATGTGAGCTTGCTAAGTTGACTAAGTTTATTAGTATTGATATCATCAAGGGGCGGAGCTAGTAAAGAGTTGATGGAGACAATTGCCCTCACAAAACTTTGAGACACCCCTATATTTTCAATTAATTACATGCCTCATTTGTCCCCATTCCCTCACCTCCCTCCAATTCCCACCCCTTTCCCCCGCCCCCGCCCCCGCCCCCGCCCCCGCCCTCTCTCTCCTTCAATTTTTTGTTGATGACATTGCCTCTTGATTGGGCCTTCTCTTATATTAATTGGAAATGACCTAAATATCCTTTTCTTCAACTTCTAACCAAAAACCTGTAAATTTCTCCCTAAAACCATTCGTCTTCAAATTCTTCAACTATACAACTAACCATAGTTTGCCCCCACTACAAAAAAAATCCTGACTCCACCCCTAGATATCATGATTGGGGTTCAAAACTTGTGTTGACTTAGTAACTAGTGACCTATATATATCTTTACTATCATAGATAATGAGAACATGAGAGTAAAGGTGGGTCGACACCTAAAATTTGAGTGGTAATAAATACCCCCACTTTTGTATTTAAATTTAAAATAATGTTGAAGTGACCTCACGATTGGACCTCACATCGCACACCCTGATGTGAAAGTGTACAGGAACCATAGATGCTTTCCTCGTATCAAGTCTAAGCTTGAGGTCACTCTAGCATGACTCTTAAATTTAATATAATTAGTCACTTTTGTAATAATAAAAATTACAACCTTCAATTGTATAACTATGTTACTTAGTTTTCAAAATTACAAAAGTATCATTTTCTATCATGTTAACTTCATAAACTCTTAAATCAATATGTTAAATCATCTTTATTATTATAATGAGAGAGAAGACATAGTAGAAGCAATTTCGACACCAAAATTTAAGTGATCATAAATGCCCTGATTTTTATATTTAAATTTAATATAATCAAAGATCATTTTGGTTATAATAATAAATAAAAAAATCAAGAATCAAAATTATAAAAATTTCATTTTATTATCTTATCTTCAATACTCCTTTAATCAATGTTTTAAATTACAAATAAGCCCTTTTGATACAAGTGCCTTAAAGGTACACAATTAAGTGCATTAAATGCACATTTGAAATTGAATTTCCTCCCAAAAAATGCCCTCAAAAGATTTTTTTTCTTCTAAATATACCCTTAAATACTTATTTCCAAATGCACCTTAATCTATGCCCTAGGGGCACATATGGACAAAACCCATATATGTATATATGGGGAAAGGTTGCATGGACCGAGGTTCACATTTGAGCCATGTGGATTCAAAATGGATCTCTTGCAGCAGATGGTAAAATCCGTTACTACATGTAATATATTTTATTAATTAAAAATTGATATATTACAGCGGATATTAGGATCCGTCGCTATAGGTAGAATATTCTATTCATTAAAAAATCGACATATTGCAGCAGCTAGTTAGATTCGTTGCTACATGTACTATATTCTACTACTTAAAAAAATTAACCTATTGCAACGGATATTGAGATCCGTCGTTAAATGTACTACCTGCAACAGCGGAATAGATTATCCGCTGCTATAGTTAACAACGGAGGCAACCACGACGTATCTTTGATTTCGTTGCTCATCGTCGCAATAATTTTTACCGGCGAAAAAATTACCTTATAATGACGGAAAAAACCGTCGCTATAGATCAAAAATATTGTAGTGATTGTTACTCTGGTCCAAATGATACCTCATCCCTCTTGATGTGTGGTCTAGATTGTGTATGAAAAAAATATCCTAGAAAAAAAAATGGGTTAGAACTTAAGTTTAGAAATAGATTATCACTGAATTACTAGATTTAAAATATAAATCCAATGATAAAAAAGAAAGATTATTTTTATAAAAGTTCATAAAATTTCATGCTTAATGCAATTTAAAGTTCATAAAATTTAAATCCAGTGAATTTCATACATGTGACACTTGACGGTGGTTTTGAGTGCCAAGTCAGCATCTACTTCATAAAGTTCATAAAGATAGATGGTCGTTCAACCCATATAACTACATCTCACTATATATTACTAAATCCATTTTTTGAAGATTAATTACTAAATTCATTTGTCATCTTTCTTATCAAATTCAAAGTTCAGATAAATAATTACTTGTAAAAAGGGGTTTTTTTTTTTTTTTTAATTTGGAGAGAGAGAAAGAGGGTTAGAAGTTATAAAAAAAAAATTGTTTTTTTGTTTTTTGTTTTTTTGTTTTTAATGAAGTGGGGGGAGAGTTGAAGTGACGATTTCAATGAAAAAAATAGGAGGGGCCTATCGTTGTTTCGTGGAAAATGGGGTTAGGAATTTGAACTTCAGCTAAGGGACAAGAAGTCAAGAAAGCTTTCATATTTCTTCCATACAGATGAATAAAAGATCGACACGTGTAAATATTTTAAATGATAATAAAGCATTTTGAGAAATATTTTCCTAACTAACTTAATAAGATTTTAAGCCTCACCAAGGACTTTTTGCTCAAATGAATTTCCACATTAACATTCCATCAAAGCAGTCCTCTAAATTTCATCGAAAAACTCAAATTCAAAAAATCAAAATTTTAAAAATTATTATTTTTAAGCTTTATCCATATTTTTGAAATGGACGGCTACAGAGCTTTTCTATAACTCCCAAATTTAAAATTAAAAATTCAACTCTGAAGTATCAGATCATGTTTTAGGATGTCAAGAGGTGATCCCAAGGACCCTTAGTAAGGGTGAAATCCTTACTAATTTAGTAAGGTTAGTGGAACTCCAGAAAAATCATCATTTCATGACGACACTGATGACGTCATCGTGGGACCGATGAAACACACGTCAGAAGCAACCCAACCCATAACACGATACAAAAGTCTTTAGCCTTGATGTATACAGCTATATGAAGATGGGGCCCACTCCATTGTTTGTGTGACACGTGTGATGCTGTATGACAGGAACAATGCTGTCATGACTATGAGCATTAATGCTTGTGGCCTGATCCCTGAATTTTTTGGCAACTTATTTGACCGTCCAAATAGATTACCAATGGAGGGCTTAGATCTCTCCATTTGGGTAAATGATGGACACATTTTTCAATGGGACCCACAACATGGACTGAGGACATTGGTTGTATCTAGTAATGTCTTTGGATCGGGTCGGGATCGGATCAGATTGGATTGGATTGAGGTTGATTTGGTACCAATTGAATAAGGATCGGTTCAAACACAAAATTGATCCGATAAGCATTTATTAAATCTAGATATTAGAATCCAAACCCAATTCAATAAAATTTGGAACAGGTTGATAATAGGCCAAATCTGATTTGATTCACAAAATATGAATATACTTCATAGGGAATCATTTGGATGCCCTAAAGAGAGCCAGACATTTTTCAAAATAGGGGTTAAAGAGATCATCCTCACCAAAAATCAGTTTATTCAAAAATTTCTAACCCTAATTTACAAGTTAAAGAATCATGGACTGTCTAATTTTTGTAAATCACTTTTGATGGGATTAGAAGTTTCAAAATGAGTTGATTATTTGTGAGGATGATCCCCTCATCATAGAGATCATCCTCACAAAAAATCAGCTCATTATAAAACTTCTAACCCATACATTGAAAAAATGTTTAGTTTGACTCTCTTTAGGACTTTCGAAAGCCACCCAACTTTATACATCTAAATATAATATATAACTATCTAATATAACTAGATACTTTCTCACATGTTACCAGATTAGGATATGATTGATCCATTATTGATATGATAAGATATCGCATTGGAATGGATCAGAATTCAGGCCTGTTCTGACCATGATTTAAAATATGTTCGAGACTGAGACATATCGCCCGAGTCATCTTTGTATCGGGTATGGATGAGATAGACAAACAAGTCAAATTTTCAGACGAGATATAAAACCCCATGTTCATTTTTCATTTTTTTGAACGAGATGTCTCAACTGTATTTAAAAACTTGTTTGAGACGATTAGGTATCTGGCATGGACGAGATGCGAAACCGAATTTTAAAGCCATGGTTTTGATACATTGATAATCCTAGTCATTTCATGATTAAAAGAACAAAATAACCTCAAACAAAGAACAACAATTCAAGTTTAGTTGTGTTTGATGTTTACTATGATATCTCATAAACTAGTGCACTTGATATTTAATATAATGTGATTCAAATAATACCTCATTAAGTGGGTATGATTAGGGATGTCGAACTCCAATTTGATATGAGTTGTGGATTTGGGCTCTATAAGGATCCAATCTCATAATATTTTGATTTGATTATTATATTACTATTACTTATCAAACTATATTTACATGCTCGAGTACGAAGGCCCAAAGAATCAACTAACAAAGGTCATTAGTGACGATTAACTCGGTACTTATTCAAAGTAATGTTTTACGAAAATGGTCAAGAACTTTGAAAAAAAATTTGAACCAGCATATTTTTAAAAATATTTATGAAAACATCCATATTTAATTTCGTAATTATTTATTTTTTATGAAAATGGTTTTTGATATACTCTTGCATTTTCTATTTACTTATTTACCCTTCGTTCACACCTACATTCAACTAAAGGCCATAAAGTTAAATTCATAAAATTGTCCATATAACAATTTTTCGACTTGTATCGATTTTTTCCTAGTAGGAGGTTAGTAGATAGTAATCAGTAGGTGAAGGAAGGTTTTAAATCATAATCATGATATCAACATTGACATACTTTTAAAAAATAAAATAAATAATAATAATAATAATAATAAAGCTGTAAGAATATTATAAGAAATGTTCATATTTATTATGTGTGGTGATAATATGACTCCCCCACATGGCGAATATGGGGATGTACGGTTGTGTATCCCGAGGCATAAAGTGTATGGTTCTGGCACACCCCACGTCAGGGAGTCGATTGAGTATGCCATGTGGGGGAGTCATATTATCACCACTCATTTATTATAGATAAATTTAGAGACATTCTATTGCCACACCAACTTTTATTAATGCCACCCAACTCATAGGTAAATCACTGAAGAATTAGCAAATTTTGGTGTAACAATAGAAGCTCTCTAAATTTATAATATTTAAATAAAGATATATAATATAAAGAACTGGGGTTTTATAATCATTATGAATTGAAAGTCATGATATTTGTAAAATATATATAAATAAAAACAAAAGTACCTGTTAAGATTGAGATGGATGGACAAACTACTTAGAAAGTTTTAAAAAACAAGCTACAAATAATTGAGGTATAACCTGGGTTTATATTAGGGGATATTTTCAATTGGGCCTGTGGGCCTTCTAACTTGCCTGGTCTGGAAAAAATTAGGGTTAGGGCCTTAATCTTGAGTCCACAAAAGGAGGGTTGGGCTAAAAAATTTTCAAGCAATTAAATATGGGCCTGGCTTGCATCTAACAATGACCTACCAATTACTATATTGTATATATGTATATTACAAAGGAGTCATTTGGGTCCAGATTATGTGACATACCTGAAACCAATTAGTTGGGTTTGGGTCCACCGATCATTTTGAGGTCCTATTCTAGGTAGCTATTTTGAGGACCAGATAGTAAATTTACTTTATTTACTATATTTATAATAAAATTAGTAATCTAATGAAATACTAAACAGAAAGATCTTGAACTATATAAAGAAAATGTGAAGTGTTTAATATTTACCTTTTCTCTATGTTAACGTCCATTCATTTTTCATATATTATACAATTCCAACAACAAATAAATGGCCCGTAATATAATATTTGGCGATTTTATTATCAAAATTTTGATTTTCTTGAAGAATTCATTGTTGATTTTAACCTTCAATTGAAGAAATACAAGTTAAATTATTACACTTATAAATAATTTTATATTTTGTGGGATACTTACATTTTTTTTTCTCATTTAAAAAATATTCTCTCTTAAGGTGTATCGGCTATTTGTAGAGTCGGTTCTGGTTATAAGGATCTCATACTCAGAGTTGAAATTGATAAGAACTAGAATCGAGATTTTATTTGAGTTCCAATTCTGGGTATATGTGAAACCGACCCAAAACCGCCTCGTTGACACCCATAGTATATTATATATAGTTAGATGTATGGTCAAAGTATTAAAGGATATTATTAAATAACAAATTTACCCATATCTCGAACCATTTTTTTTACCAGGAGATTGGACTGCAAATTTGTGAAAAGCAACATCTAACGGGTTAGGATCGGTAGACACATGGAAAGGGAACTTATATGTTCACTCACAATCCTAACTGTGTACATGTGAAATCCAAGGGTCAGGATAATAATAAAAAAATCCCAATAATATAATACGAATCTCGAAGATAAATCTCGACAGTTGGATTTAGCATTTACTCATTTGCCATTGTGTGTGAACATATGAGTCACTTTCCTGAGTTCATATCTAAAAAACTCATAAAGTTATATATATGGGTCAGGATCAAGGGACATACAAAAAAACATATGTAAAAACAATGTAATATTAACAAATTTTCAAAATATGGGTTAGAAGTTTCCGATTGAGCTGCTTATTTGTGAGGATGATCTCTATGATGGGAAGATCATCCGGGAAAAAAATCAGTCCAATCTGAAACTTCTAACCCCATTAAAAGTGATTTAGAATATGGACTGTCGATTTTTTGTTAATTTTTGCCAATAATTTGTAAATCACTTTTGATGGATTTAGAAGTTTCAGATTGAGCTGATTTTTTGTGAAGATGATCTTCCCATCATAGTGACCATCCTCGCAAAAAACCAGCTCAATCAAAAACCTCTAACCCATATTTTGTAATACCATTGTTTTTACATATGTCCCATGAACCTCCCCATATATATATATATATATATATATATATATATATATATATATAGGGAAATGTTCAGCAACAAACATTTTGACAAACATTTTGGCAAAACATTTTTCAAAATATGGGTTAGAGGTTTTGGAATGGGCTGATTTTTGGTGAGGATGATCTCTACGGCGAGGAGATCATCATCACCAAAAATCAGCCCATTCCAAAACCTCTTACCCATCAAAAATGGCTTACAAAAAATGGACGGTCCACGATTTCCCAACTTGTAAACATGGGGTTAGAAGTTTTGGAATGGGCTGATTTTTGATGAGGATGATCTCCTCACCATAGAGATCATGCTCATCAAAAATCAGCCCATTCCAAAACCTCTAACCCATGTTTTGAAAAATGTTTTGCCAAAATGTTTGCCAAAATGTTTGTTGCTGAAAGGGACCCATATATATATATATATATATATATATATATATTATATATATATATATATATAATATATATATATATATATATATATATATATATATATATATATATACATAGGGAAATGCTCAGCACCCAACCATTTGCCCAACATGTTTTGCCCTACATGGGTTAGAAGTTTTGGAATGGGCTGATTTTTAGTGAGGATGATCTCTATGGTGAGGAGATCATCCTCACCAAAAATCAACCCATTCCAAAACTTCTAACCCCATCACAAATGATTTACAAAAAATGGATGGTCCACGATTTTTCAACTTGTAAACATGGGGTTAGAAGTTTTGGAATTGGCTGATTTTCTGTGAGGAGATCACCTTAGAGATCATCCTCACCAAAAATCAACCTATTCCAAAATTTATAACCCATGTAGGACAAAACATGTTGGGCAAATGGTTGGGTGCCGAATGGGACCCATATATATATATATATAGGGTAGCGTTCAATGGCTAACTTTTTGGCAAAACATTTTTCAAAACATGAGTTAGAAGTTTTGGAATTGGCTGATTTTTGGTGAGGATGATCTCTACGGTGAGGAGATCATCCTCACCAAAAATCAGCCCATTCCAAAACTTCTAACCCATGTTTACAAGTTGAAAAATCGTGGACAATTCTTTTTTTGTAAACTATTTTTTATGGGGTTAGAAGTTTTGGAATGGGCTGATTTTGGTGATGATGATCTCCTCACCGTAGAGATCATCCTCACCAAAAATCAGCCCATTCCAAAACTTCTAACTCATGTTTTGAAAAATGTTTTGTCAAAAAGTTAGCCATTGAACGGGACCCATAAGGCCTACGTTGGCTATGCCCAATTCCAGCCCTAACAAGCTTAGATGGATTTTGGATTATATATATATGGGGGGCGTTCAGAGGCCTTAAAGAGAGCCAAACATTGTGCTACACATTTTTTCAATGTATGGTTAGAAGTTTCAGGATGGGTTGATTTTTTGTGAGGATGATCTCCATGATGAGTAGATCATCCTCACCAAAAATCTGCCTATTCTAAAACTTCTAAACCCATCAAAAGTAGTTTACAAAAATTGGACGGTCCACGATTCTTCAACTTGTAAACTAGGGTTAAAAGTTTCAGAATAAGCTGATTTTTGGTGATGATGATCTTTTCATCATGGAAATCACTATCACAAAAAATCAGTCAATTTTAAAACTTCTAACCCATATTTTGAAAAATATTTGGCACAATGTTTGACTCTCTTTAGGGCCTCCGAATGCTCCCCATATATATATATATATATATAATCCAAAATCTATCTAAGCTTTGTTAGGGCTGGAATTGGGCATAGCCAACGTAGGCCTTACAAAGGTGTAGCTCGCCCCTTCAGGAATGTGATAGGGCATAACAAAGCCCAGCCCAAACCTGCCCATTGATATCGCTGATTATTAGAGGAGGATAAGTACCTAATCTCCTTTGTGTCAAGCTTGGATACATTAAGGATAGCATCATGATCCTTTGCCCAAATTGGAGGATTAAACCATACTTTTAAAACTCGACTTGACTCAAGGGTTTGTCAAGTCAAGTCAACTCGACAAGTCGGATTAAAATATTAAATGACTTAATGCACCCTCCTCTTTGGCCTTTTAGCCAAACACCCTAGATTTTACTCACCAAAACCAATTATGTTTAGCCTACCATCTTCTTCAACCATATTATCTATATATCCTTCGCACCTCACGAACAAGATAAGATTTTTAGGAAAATAGAGGATGATGAATTTTAACTCCTCGTCCTTAGCTGATTAGTTTCCTATTTTAGTTTTATCAGGTCTCCTATTTTAGTTACTAATAAGAGTTGTTTCTTGTTTAGAGTTATATCTTTATTAATTAGAGATTGTTTCTTATTAGGAGTTTATTTTCTTTAAAGGATTTGTTTTCCATTAAGATTGTTTCTTTACTATTTGTATAAAGGTGTAATTAGCTCCAGTGAGCTTAAGCAATAATAATCAAGTTCCCCAATAGAACAAACGAAATGGCGAGTCAGGGGTCTTTATTTCAATTGTGACGAAAAATATTTAAAATCTTGTCACCCTTCTTTGAGATTTAATCCATAATAAATCTTTATCCACATAACTATTAGTCTATAATTTATCAAGATCAAGAATCACGTATATATGTATTTCAAGAAACCTATTCATGGTTCTAAAGATTAAAGGTTAGGGCACTTACCTTGTGCCATAAATTAAATCGATAAACCAATATGTCGAAGGTGTGCCTTTTGCAATCCATGTGCTTGTGATCTGATGTATGTTAATCCCCAATTGTGTGAACCTTGTTCCACATTCTCTAATTTTCAGACTCACATTCTCTTCCCTGTCTATATTTGTTTGGACTAGGTCTTTAGTGAGTGATGGAGATCACCACAGTTCAAAATCCTATCTCTCTTATTTGTTTTTCATGTTTCGTGTGTGTCTATTATGGAGTGCCGATCCTCTTAAATAGATGGGAATAGAGGGCCTATAGATCCTCTTTTAATAGGATTCCTATCCATCAAGGTTTCCTTCTAATACTTAAATAGTTATTAATTTATACTTCTAATACAATTTGGATATATCATTAATTATTAACGTTTCTTTAATTGATAGAATCCTTGTGTAAGTCATAAACCTAAAAACATGTAGGTCAATGAGCCACACGTTAATTGGGTTCTAACACCTTCCACAAAGAATTGTTTGCTATCGAAATCCTATTTCAGTTTTATTAGGTTTCCTATTTTAATTACTTATAAGAGTTGTTTCCCATTTAGAGTTCTATCTTTAGGCGATTACTTAGAGATTGTTTCCTATTAGAAGTTTATTTTCTTTTAAGGGATTTGCTTCCCGCCATTAGGGTTGTTCCTTTTCTATTATATAAAGGTGTAATTAGCTCTAGGAAGCTTAAGCAATAATAATAAAGTTATATGTATTTTTGGATGGTTAAGTCGAACTTGAAACCAAGACCTCAAAGTTGTTTTGTAATGTGTCAAACCAACTTAGCTAAGGGTCTAAGCCCCATAATAAAGTTATCTTTCCCTTCTCAAGAACCCTTCTCCATCTTCTTAATCTCCCATTCTCTTCAGCTAAGAATCCTATGAACAGATTTTTGGGAGAAAAATCAAGGGTTTGGAAGCAGGGGCGGAGCTAGTAAGGAGCTGGTGGGGGCAATTGCCCCCATAGAACTTTGAGACACCCTTATATTTTTCAACTAATTACATTCCCCATTTGTCCCCACTCCCTCACCTATCTCCCCATTTGCCCCCACAGCCTCATCTCCCTCCAATTTTTGCCCCCACAGCCTCACCTCCCTCCATTCAAGTTCTTCAACTATACAACTAATCATAGTTTGCCCCCACTACAAGAAAATCCTTGCTCTGCCCCTGTTTGGAAGTGAAGTTTTTTATCCCACTTAATGGAAATTTTTGCTTGACTCGTTTGAGTTTCCAACGCATCTCGTCAAAGTTTTTGAGCTGACTTGACAAGTCAGTTCCATCGATTTTATTGGCTAAGTCACCTCAAAATCCAATCAACACTACGTGAAAATTGAAAAATTCGACATAAAAAATTCACGGGTCAAGGCCCTCGAATTTTAGAAACTGAATTTTGACGGTCTAGGACCGTCAAAATTCTTGATGTTCCGAGATTTGACGGCTTAGAGCTGTCGAATTTCTCTCATCTTTCATTAATTTGACAGTTTCGGCCCATCGAAAAAAAAAATTGACAATGAAAATTTTGACCTCTGGGTCCGTTGAATTTTATGAAATTTGACAGCCCAAGACCGTCAAATTTGGGCTTTCTTCACATTGTGCGAGTTGACTCAATGAAGTTTCAACTCGCAAGTTTTATAACTATGGCTTCAATTATCTTTGAGATGCATTATGAGCATGAAGATTTTATTACAAAATGACTACATGCTACACTACACCAACTTTACACCCCGACAATAATACATCAATTAATGAAAATAAAATTGACATACCAAATAAGAATAAGAGAACACCAAATGTATCTCATAATTTTCTTCTTTTAAGGTTTTCTCTGAAAAGGAAACCTAGAATAAGTTGATCCCCATTTTCTTCTTCAAGAATGAGAAATGGTTCAAAATCTTAGTTAAGTGAGAAAATGCTACTTTTTTAATGACCATCTAAAATTGATCCACCTTAATTTGATTGAAGAATACACCGCCAAAAAAACTTTATGCTCTACTTCCCCATCTCTATTTTCTACATAGAACCTTTAGACTCCTTTCTTCTTTTAGGATTTTTTTTTTTTTAACTTTTTCAAATAAAATCCTCCATATGCTATCATTATCTCTTTCTTTCTTATAACCCATTTTTATCTTCTTATATAAGTTCTTCCAATAAAGAAAGAATCGTGATATTCTAACACCCCCCCCCCTGAAATACACCCTTGACGTGGCATGTGACTAAACCTTAGATTTCCTCGGGATACACAACTACACATCTCCATAAATATGTGCAGTTGTGTATCTCCAAAAAAAAATGGGGATACAATTTAAGGTGGGGAGAGGCAATAGGGTAAGGTTCTGGGAAGCCGTTTGGTATGGTATTTGTTCCCTTTGGGAGGAGTTTCAATCTCTTTACTTCAATTTTTCAAAGAAGGGCATATCGATTTCTAGTTTCAGAAGATTTTTTAATAGTCATTGAGCTTGGGATTTTGGGTTTCGTAGAGCTTTCAATAATTGGGCGTTGGGGGAGCTTAATTGATGGCATCTCTTCTCTCATTTTTGGTCTTGGGAGGGAGGATGAGAGAGTTTGGAAGGAGAGCAAGGATGAGAGATTGTTGGTCAAGACTTTTTACCACACTTTATGTAATGATGATTGGGGAGGGAGGGGGGGTCGTCCTTTCCTCATGTAGCTATTTGGGGTCCAAAAGTCCCAAGGAAGATCGTCTTCTTTACGTGGACTACGGTGGTTGGTAGAATTCAGATAGTGAATTTATTCTTGATGCGGAGGGATATGTGTAGGGTGAATTGTTGCTCGTTGTGTTTGAAAAGTGGAGAATCAATTGATCATATTCTTCTCCATTATAGTTCCACCTCCAAGGTTTGGGCATACTTCTTTAGTTTGTTTAGAGTTTCGACTTGCTTGCCCTAAACAATTAGAAATCTCTTTGTCTCGTGATATTCCCTTGGCTACTTTTTCTCATGTGCGAAGAGGTTGTTGTGGAGTATAACTCTATTTGTAATTTTTTGAGGTGTTTGGAAAGAGCGCAATAGTCAAACCTTCAATGGGGTTGGGAATGATTGTAAGGAATTGGTATTGAATATATTGAGTCTTTTGTTCTTTTGGTCCAAGGCTTTCAAAGAGTTTAGGGGGATTTTCTCTGAGGATTTTGTGGGTAATTGGGAAAGGGTGTGTTGTATTGCTAGTGAGTAGTCTCTTTTGTATTGATTCTCGCTTGGTTGGCCATCTCGGCCGATCTCGCTTCTTTAATGAATTTCTACTAATAAAAAAATAAAAAAATAAAAAAATAAAAAAATAAAAAACTATGGTTCTAATACATGCCACATCAGGGGTGTATGTTAGAGGGCGTATCAATTTATCATTATTTATAAAGAAAATACTTTCTTTGTTCTCTACCTTCACGAAGAATACCTTGATTGATGGTTTAAGGGGAGAAAAAAAAGTTATCCCACCACTTGCATTTTTATGTAATTATATGATTGATATGTGATAATGGTTCGTGTGATAATATGAATCCTCTTTGTATTATTTACTTCTAATTTAGTTTGTAATATCCAACATATACATGTTGCATTAGGGTCTCTACAGGAATTAATCTTCTTCTTCTTATTATTATTATTATTTATTTTATTTTTTATTATTATTATTTTGGGTGGTGGTGGTGGTGGGTGGTGGGAGGTGGGAGGGATCTTTATCTTGTAAAACAATAATTTCTTTGTGTTTTTATTTCTACAGTGGTAATTGTTTTTCCTTTTCATGATTGATATGAAAAGAATGGTATCATGATCTACTTTGGATGAGATGAAAGGAAATGTAAGACACCAATAACATAACCACCATCTTCTCATTTCTAGTCTAAGTACCATAAAAAAGAGAGTTACAAGACAAACCTCATAGCTTTCTCTTCAGAAAAAGGAAAATAGAAGCATATCTTCTCCAAAAATGCAACTACATCTCTTCATATCTAAGTTTGTTTAGAAGAGTTGTAATAAGGGCATCTCTCTTCTCTGCTCTTGCTTCCTCTCTCATCCATCTTTTCTCTTCTCTCTCCCTCCAACTTTTATCCATCAACAACCTCTCTTTCTCCAAAGCTTCCAACTTTTGTCTCCATTCGATCTCCTTCATCCTTCTCTCCTCTTCTCTTGCTTCTGCAGCTTGTCTCCATTGCACCTCCATTTGAATTTGTTGCCTCGTGAAGTCCTCCAAAATTTCTTGCAAATTATTATTAGTGTTACCACTAGTGTTAGTGCTCTTATTGCCCTTTCTCTTCTTCTTACTCCCCTTCTCCTCATCACTTCCTTCATTTTCTTCTTCATCATCGGACGATATTCGCACCCCTTTCTTTTTCAAAATATTGCTTGCTCCACTTTCCGCTTCAAGCCATACCATCCTTTGCATCCTAGCACTGAAGATAGCTTGGAGCTCATTGTAGAAGGGAAATTGTTGTCGGATGATGTCCGGCTCCATCATTTCACATCCCTATGCAGAACATGTGAGCAAATATTTAAAATAATAATAATAATAATCTTAAAGAATAGGCTCATTATCATCATCATCATCTGCATCATATCCGGAAATTGAGTTTTCATTAAGACTCGAGGGTCAGAAACAAGGAGTCTTTTTAGCGGTTCAATCGCGGACTTCTTAAGATGTATTAAGACTCTAGGGTTGGCATAACATGGAGTTTCTTTTACCATTCAATCACTAAATTTGAAAATACTAGGTCCTAGGGTTGGCAACATGGAGCATGTTTACCATTCAATCAACATCTTAGAAAATATTAAGTCCTAGGGTTGGCAACATGGAACAAGATCACTTATAAAGTCATGTGGAGAGATTAACAAAATTTTATGCCGATTGTCGAAATGTGTCTTTTAGGCCCTGAATCATCCAAAATTATTAAGATCCAAGAGTTGGCAACATGGAGCATGTTCTATCAATTAATGAACATCTTAGAAAAAAAAAATACTGGACTCTAGGGTTAGCAATATGAAACTTGTTTCACCAACCAAATTAACCAAAAAAACATGAAAGGTGATATTTTTCCATTGAATCAAAGATTTTGAAAATCATGTCTGAGAGATTGACAAAATTTTATGTCGACTGTTAACCCGAACGAGCAACCCAATCCAAATATGAGTGTAAGAGAATGTTTCGAGGAAAGACTAACAAAATAGTATGTGTGTGTGTGTGTGTGTGTGTGTGTGTGTGTGTTGTGAAGAAGGAAGACCTTGAAACGTGTAACAAGGTTCTTCCACTTGCACTTGCACTGATCAGCACTACGAAGATAACCCTTCTCCTTCATCTTTGTAGAGATTATTCCCCAAAGAAGTTTATTTCGTTTGGTCTCCATGAAGGTTTGATCAAGCTCTGATCTGATGGTTAGTAGTTCTTTTGTTTCTTGAAGGCTCCACTGAGGTACTCTATCACCTATGTCCATGCTGACACTAAGGTGGTGGTGGTGATGATGATACCCCTCCATAACCACACCAATTTCACCAACACCAACACCAACACAAGAGCAGATATAATGAAAAAGATTGAGATTTGAGATGATTTATATGAAGGTGGTGGTGTGAATTATAAGGATGTAATCCACCAAGAGAAGCAAAGGGTTTGTAGTTGGCAAGAGAGATTTGAGAAAGAGAGAGCGAGTTGTTTGTGTCGGTATGTGATGAGTTCTTTAGTCTTATCTGTCAACGCGGAAATGCATATTTTCTATCTTTATTAATTATGAATTTTTGGTGTTTCTCGATTGTATCCTCAATTTCGGTATATTCCCATTCGTTCCCATTACGTCATACTATCGTCACGCACACTAATATGGTACGACTCCTAGTGGATCCATTTTTGTTGGAAAATTATTCAATGGACCCTTTTTCTAAATATTCCTAACTAAACAACTTTAATAAAATCTTTGTTTCACTAATCCTAAAAGTAAAATTTTAAGATTTCCAAAATAACCTTTCTCATCTACTCTAGATCTTGTATGAGTTTTTTTTTTTTTTTTTTTGAGTAGTGATAATCTGACTACCTCATGTGACAAAGTCAATCGACTATTTGACGTGATAAGTTCAGAAATCGTAGACATACGCTCCTCAAGATACATAATTATCTCGAGATACACTTTTTATGGGAAAGTGCAACCTGTATCCCGAGGAGCACAAATCTACGATTCCCAAACTTATCACACCAAGGTAGTCAATTGAGTTTGCTATGTGGGGTAGTCAGATTATCACAACTGTCTTTTTTTTTTCTGGGTAGTGATAATCCGAATACCCTAAGTGGCAAACTCAATCGACTATTTGACGTGACTAGTTCAAGAACCATAGATCTGTGCTCCTCAGGATACATAGTTGTCTCGATATACACTTTTTTTATGGGAAAGTGCAACTTAGTATTCCAAGAAGCATAAATATACCGTTCCTGAACTTGTCACTTCAGGGTAGTCGATTGAGTTTGCCATGTAGGTAGTCAGATTATCATGATTGTTTTTTTATATTTTTATGTGGTATTTACGAAATCATTTGAAGATTTACAGTGACAAACAACGAATTAGAAATGACATATTCATAATTTGAAAGATTTATATGTAACTTTTGATCCATTCCAATGAATTTTGACAATGGATGATGAAAGGAGAATGACATACTCATAAATTTAAAGATTAATTTATATAGGATTAGAATCCTTTGATTCATGAAGAATGACTCATGGAAAAAATACATGATCCCAACTGTATCAATATAAAATCCAACATTTGAGTTGTATCCTCGTGATATGTATCTTAGAGATGTGATTTTACTGAGATTCATACAAATCCTAGCTGATCATTGGATTTTTTATTTACTTGGTCAAGATTATGTGTTTTCTCATGATTCAATCTTCAAGAGTCACTAGTTTTTCAAGAATATGTGTGTGTGTGTGTTTAGTATTTCTAGAATATCTATCTAATAGCACATTCACCGTTGGTTGGATCTCCTCAAAAAAGTCAAAATGATTACTTAATAATGGAGTAAGAATACTCTCATCAGCCCCTCTTCCCCAAAGGTTGGTGAGATGGTCAAGAGCACGCCTCAAGAAATAGAGGTCTTGAGTTTGACTTCCCCTTAGGAGCCATTCTCAAGAATCTAACCTAGAAATTACCCGATACATGTTGGGAGGAGAAAATTGCATGTGCTCGATGATTAGTTAAATTCTTTTAGAGACTCAGATACCTCAATTCTCAAAAAAAAAAAGAAAAAACCCTAATCAGACATTATGCCTAAACCTTCACATTTATAATATGTTATTTTACGTTCATCTCTAGTTATCAAAAATCATTGAAATGGATTTACGCTTAAATCTTTGAAATTATGAGTGTACCATTCTCTATTCATCATTTACTACCATAAATTAATATCATCGGAACTAATTACAATAAAGTTGGAAAATTCATGTAAGATTGAAGAGGTGTGAAAGGATATTTTGGATACCTTCAAATTTATGTTTAGGTGAAAGATTTTAATAAAGTTATGTTGAGGGGAACGTCATGTAAAGATGAAGATCTTATTTACTGAGTTATTATGTTGGGAGCAGATCCTTTGTATCGTGTTTCTCTTGTTCTTTTTTTTGTAGCTCTTGTTTTACTGTCGATAAAACATTAAATTGAAGAAACATAACAACATAGACCTCTTGGGTTCATGATTTAGATCAGATTTAAAAATAAAAAGATAAAAGAAAAACTTCTTTTGAGCTCTAATCTAGTGTTTGAAAATGGACAGTCGATGAACTTCTAAAATTGAATGATTGGATGAAATTGCCTTGATGATGTGGCACACTCTCAACTGTTGATAAGAGCTACAAGAGAAATGCATTACAGAGGTATCTAGTGAATTATTAAGGGGTACTTAGAAAGAAATCTCTATACCTTAGGGTTCATTAAGAATTTTTTCTTTTTCTTTTTCTTTTTTCCCATGTGGAATTGATTGTCCATCTTCTTGGCAGCCGAGTCAAGAAGATGACTAGTCTGAGTCAAGTAAAATTATATAAATTTTAAATTTTATTTATAATATTTTAAAATAAATAACAATATTTATTATTATTTGGATAGGTGATATACTTGTTGTGAGTTGACTTGCCATTTTCCAAGTAAACTCTACATCATCCTACATCCTATTCCTACCCAGTTGAGTTGACTCTGTTGAGTTTCATATCTACTCAACATGTCGACTCTGATTGATCCCTTAAAGAGTATTAAAATTTAAGAGCTAATTTTGATGGAGAATTAAAGATCACCAATCAAGTCAATTTATTGTTGCGTATGGTCTACAATGTACGGGACCGGAAAATTTCAAATGGGCCCAACATGATTTTAAGACAAACGACTAAGAGAAAGGGATATTTATGAGTCCTTTTCGTTGTAAACATTTTATATCAAACAGTTATACAAAAACTTAGTATAACAAATTTTTTTTTTTGCTGTCCTCTATAGTTTAAGATTTTGATGTCAGGACCACTGCACATGATATCACCTAGGACAATTATTGGAGCACAACTCAAGACCCAAGTTCGAGATACAAGTAAAATCTTAGAATCACTGCCGACATCGCAAAACGATAAAATCAAAGGATTGGGTCTCTTGCATGAGCATCATTTTGAGCCAACGTGCATCAAATCTCGAGAATCAATATTGAGTTCCAAACATGATTTTAAAACTCTTTTGAGATCGAGACGTATCACCCAAGTTAACTCGATATCGAAGTTGAACGAGACCAACTTACAAGTCACTTTTTTTATCGAGAGTTAATACGTCATGTTTAATTTTTTGATTTTTTTGAACAAGATGTCTCAAATGTATCAAAAAACTCATCCGAGACGACTTGGTATTGGACCTGGACAAAACGAGAGGCGAAACTGAGTTTTAAAACCATGGTTCTAAAGAACCACCAGTAACTTCTATAAAAGATATCAGCAATGCACATGAATTTATAAGATGGATACGTAAAACGATTCTGTTTAAGCATCCAAAGAAGTCAAATTTCATAAATTAAAACTAAGTGTTCCTATGAAATATGTCATGTCATGCGAAAAAATTAAATTCAAGACATTAAATTAGTTTATGTAACACGATTTATAAAATATAATATAATTAAAATAAATAAATAATATATCTAAAACACCTCCATAAATATATATATATATAAATAGGATATTCCTATAAAAGAAAATGTGGCATTAATCAAAACTTAAATACGATCAATTTTTATTCTAATTTGATTATTAGATTGCTTGTGGAAAAGGCTCACCCATAATTCAAAGGAGAATATCTGAGGCATTATGTCCTTTATAGTTGAAATTGAAGAATGCTTACACTGTAAATTTCTTATTCTTGAGCCTACTTGCCCCATTATGATATTTTCGTGGAATTATACAAAAATAATTAGTATGATAAATTAATTTTAGGAATATTTACGAAAACGTGATTAACTTTCGACGAATTTACGATTCTAACTCACTATTCATTTAAATTATTATCAAAATGTGAACGATAACAAATTCAGAGGTTTAAAGTGATTATCTTACAAATTTCGTTATTTTTAGCGAGATAGTCATTTTAAACATGCAAAATAGTCACTTTAGAATCTTTAAATTCATTGCAATTCACATTTTAAAATGTAAAGTCATCAAATTCAACTCACGAAATGGTAATTCACGCCTAATTTTGTAGATGAACAAATAGATTTCCTAAAGACAAGCCAAATGAATATAGGTCTGTGGGCCCAAAATTGTAGATAAGAAATTATTGATGCCACGTGTTACATGTATGTTGATTTCATATGTTGCTTGATGAGAAAGCTTCACATGAAACATGGCCTGGACCTTAGACGGTGTGAATTTGTTTCAGGGAGTTTAAAATATCTGCTTCTACGCGGGTTGTTGCATGAAAATAATTTTCTGGTCGGGCCCACCTTTATTGTAATCTAATTAAGAACGCGGTTTGTGATGATGATGCCATCTGTTATTATCTGTCTAGCAGCCACGTGTCTCACATGCATGACTCAAGTTTCAAGAATTAAGTAGACCGAGATAAGTAGGCGGTTTTCTCGGTCTAGTAGACTCTTTGGCTGTTTTATACCACCGTTTGATGGTTCACACCTCGAAAATTAAATGGAATAAATTAGAAAAATGTTGAAGTAATATTGAAATTGACAATGTTTTAAACATCGCTGACGTAGATGTATCTATAGATCCATAGATGTTTTTCATTGAGATATGAGATAGAAGCATCTATGGTTATGTGCACACCAATGTGTGAAACGATGTCAAATTCAATGTTACTCCAGTACAACTCAATGAATTATGTAGAATTAGTCGGTGGTTGTGCAAATGCTTAAAACTTAGGATTTATATGTAATTTAAATTTTTTTTTAAAGATAATTGAATTTTGTATTATATTTTATCTATATAATACAAAAGAATTGAATCTTTCACTTTATTACAATAAATGTCTCATTCAATTATAGTTTGCAGGGCTCATCCTATTTATTTTATTGTATTTTCTTTTCAGTTCGTCAATTTTATTGTCTTTCCACTCTTTCTCTCACTTTTTTCAATAATATCCCTCTAATTTTTCTATCTTTTCTCTTTTACTACATTTTCGATAGAGCCATGATTTAGTACGGTGCCATGTTTGCATGACACATTTCGATTAAAGAAAATATACATTGTGCTGTTTGCACATCTTGGTTAGGAGTCTAAGATATTTAAAATTCCAAAAAAGTGTGTTACATAGACACAATTTTTATTTTATAGGATATGAAACTATATTGGATCTTGAATCCTTTTCAATGATACCCCTCTAACTTTACTTTCCTTTTTAATATATTTTATTGTCTTTCCTTATCTCTTTCTTTATTATTATTTTTTTTTTCTGTTTTACCCCTTCAACCTCAATCTTTTTAAAAAAATATCACTCTACCTTTACAATATTTTTTACTTTTTACCTCCTTTAACCTTAAAAAAGATGCAAGTAGACTTCAGTTAGTTCATACATTAGAAAGATCTTCTTGTAATTTAAAATAATAACTAAGGTGATTTTGTAAAAAACACAATAAAAAAATATTTCTATAATTTTAAAATGTTATTTTATTTTGAGAGGTTTTAATACCAAGCTAATCAAATCAAAATATTTACAGAAATTCCTTGGCTATAGTGATCAAATCGTGATCTATAAATTTTTTTTTTTTGTTTTTGTTTTCTTTTTTCGGATCTATGAAATCAAATAAATAAGAAAAAAAATCGTAAAAAAATCAGAATGAGGCATAAGGTATAAAACACATTTTTTAATTCTATCATTGGATTAAGGGAACTATCTATAGTTTCAACTTTCCAGAAGAGCTTAAGCCGTGAAAAAGTCTATTGTGCAAACTAACCCATCCCTCAATAGTAAGGATTATTGAACGTTTCAAATAGGAATTTGAACGAGTCTTTCTTCATCAATTTTGTATTGAATTACCCACCCATGGGTTGCCTTAGTGGTAAGGGCAAACACGTACAGTATGAGTTAGACGCACGTCACAGATTCGATTCCTCTCTAGGATTTTCTCATGATTTAATTGGGGGACCATGGTGGTGGATTCCTGTGATAGTCCTTTCCGAGATTAATCGTGGTGCGCGCAAGCTGACCCAGACACTTGGTTAGCGAAAAAAAAAAAATTATATTGAATTGACTCTTTCAATCTCAACAATTGAATATGGATGGACTTGATAATAGTAAGGTTAAATGTAAAAGTAGAACCATTATTGGTCATCCAAAATTCGGTATTTTGCCTTCTTGCACTACAATAGTAAAGAAAATTATGCCTGACAACTGAGGGAACTCCACCTATACATCATAGGTGGAATCCACAATTTTGTTTTGTTTTATTTTTTTATAAATAATGTTGGATGTTTAAAGAAATATCTAAGAGTGTAATAAGTGGGAATAGTGGAAGCGTTGAAAATACAATAGCATTTCTTGAGAGGCTTTGGACCTATGTCACTAGATTCGTACCTATTAAACCTAACTTCGAAACAAACCAGTTCAATGGTGTGTATCTAGTTCTTAAAATTGAATAAGTCTTACAAGTTTATTATATATTTTATTTAAATATATAAAATTTATTAATATTTTGTAATCAAATTGGATTTGATCCAATCCTTATCGTATTGGTCTCAGATTGACCCGGTCAACCGGACCCAAATCCATTATGTGAGGTGTAGGTACCTTTCATTGTGAGAATGTATTTGTTGCATGGTTAGCCATGGCTGGGTCAAGGTCAAGTGGGTCAACCTATCAACATCTAATGTGATGTTTGGTCGACCCGGTCAAAGATATAGGTCACAGTCAACCGTTCTTACTTGTTTGAATAAGAATTAAAAGTGTCAATATAACGGTTTAGTTAGAAGACATAGACGGGATACTACGATAAAATTAAAGTACTCAACTAAGATATTTGAAAAAGGAAATTTTGAATTTAAAATTATAATTTTAAAAAAAATGCCAACAATAATTTAAAGTTTTAATAAAGAAGAGAGATTAAGACATACCATCGACGCATCGTGATTGTGAAATCAAGATGACTTACCTAGTCAATTGCGAGTAAGTTTTTAAGCTATGCATACTATGACTATTTATAAGAAAGTCTGAAAAAAAGAATAATGATTTTCTGATGCCCCTTCTGACATACTTCTCCTGACGTGGTATGACTTAGAACCATAGATCCTTTCCTTGGGATATACAATTGCACGTATTTATGGGGATGTTCAATTTTGTATACCGAGGAAAAAGATCTATGATTCTAGCCCATGTCATGTTAGGGAGCGCATGAGGGCGTCAAAAAATCACGACTCTAAAAAAAATATAGCCAAAGAGGTCTCTATAGAGAGGATGCGCGTGTCGTAGGCAAGGATGAACTCTAGTATATATATACACGTCATGATAACTTGGGATTGACAACTAATAAAATCGCTTGACATGATTGTTATCAAATTAGATTTGGATCCCAATATTAAGATTTGATAAAACCCAATCCAAATCTTATTGGATTAGTTTTAAGTCCAATTTGATCCTTATGGAATTGATCTCAGATCGATCTGATCTAATCTACACCTAAATCATTAACAATCCCAGTACTTTGTAAGAGGATATATAACATGTTTACTTCTTGGATTAATCCCTTTCACGGAGAAGATTGCGCTAGATCTATTGCCTTTTTGGGATCAAAATCAGAATTACTTTTATCTGACTAGTTCTCTCAAATCTCATTTTTTTGCCCATTTCCTTTGATAAGTTTGCATCGACTCTTAATAATTTTAGTCTAAAATAGGAAGCCAATGAACTCGATTGACCGACATGGGAGGAAAAAAATGCCAACAGTCCATTAATAGTTAAAGTGGTTGGGTATGCATATCTTAAGGTGAACCCATAAGGATTCAAATCCAGCCAACCAACAAAATGCATATAATTAATTAATTATGGTAGTTATGAAAGGACACTTAGTTTTTTAGCAAACGAAATGGGTCCAACGCGTTATGTCGATTTCATTATTGTTACTGTAATTTGTAAATCATAGTTGGTGGGTTAGGTGTTATTTGTTTGCGTGTTACGATTGAGATTCTTGCGTGTTTGATTTTTTTCTCCAGAACTACTTCTCTAAGTAAAAATGGGTATTTTTTTTCGATGATCACATCAACTTCACGAGTTTTGAAGAAGTTGAAAATGGCATTTGGATGGAACGCACGATCAATTGCTTCGAGTGGATGCTGGAAATTAAGTTTGTCAAAATGTATATTGGATGAGATATCCATTTAGCACTCGCGCTTTCAATAAAAATCCAAAAATACCCCCATTGAAAATCGCTTAAATCGATGTACCTCATATTTTTAATGTTCAGGGGAAGAAAAAAGCAGATCAAAATATCTAGGCCTTATTCAATGATGTCTACATCGAATTCTCTCTATCTTTTTACAAATAAATAATTTTACATTATTTTTAATGAGGAGGTAAATAAAAAATTGAGTGTTGATTTTCTAATTCAATCCGTCAGAATAACTCAAAAACTCACTGACGTGGCAAGTGCAAGAATTGTTGATTTTCACTCTCGAGATATACAATTGTACATGTTTTATGGGGATACACAATTATGCATCCAAAGAGAAAAATCTACCATTCTTGCACATGCCATGTCAGAGAGTATTTGAGTTAGTCTGTCAAAGTTGAGTTAGAAAATCATTACACTAAAAAATTAGTTCAAAATGTATTTTTCACTTAAAATGTTAAAACGTATCTTTTTGTACATGTAAATATATTTTAGTCATTTTCTTAGAATTCGATAATTGATAGTTATTCCCAACAAACAATAGTTTTAGGAATCTTTACATGGCACCATAATCACAAAATTCTCCAAATTATAGGAAAAATCCATAAAATTCTTTGAATAAGGGACTAATTAACTAAATCGATGAATTTTCCAGAAATTAACGGACGATTTATCACCTAAGGGCACACGTTAAAGTGCAATAAATACACTTTGGAAATAGTGATTTGGGTCTAGAATTGATCCGAACCAAAGTCAAACGAACCGACCCGTCCCATTACTCCTCTTATTAGGTTTTACAGTTTTACCAAAACCTTTCATGTCGTTATTCAATTTTATAGAAATCTGAAATTCACGATCTTCTTCATCTGCAGGTTTAATGGTACGTTCTCTCTCATGAAGTTTCTGTAATTTTTTATTTTGGAGGGGCTCTGATTCGAGATTACTTTTTGGTTTTAGCCCTAATTCTTCAATTTATGGATTTTTCCCCTTTAATCGATGATGCTTTGGGATAATTGATTATGGAAATATTGTATCGTTTTTCTAAAATTTTAATTTATTATTCCTGTGTAAATTCTATAAGAGATGTTTACTTCATTGTACAGAATTCGATTTGGGGTGTTTGTTGTTGTTGGTGAGATGGGAGACAAGGCGGGGAGAGGGGAGGGTCTGATCTTTAATGGTTTTGATTTTCTGTGTTTTAGGGATGAACCCTTTTTTTTTGTTTTTTTGTTTTTTGGGTTTAATTTGGTTAATGCTGTTTGGAATATTATTGGGGTGCTATTTCTTTTTTAGGTCTAGTTTGGTCGATTGCTTTTTTTTTTTTTGCATGAATAGGGCTGGATTTAGATTTGAATTAATATAGGAATTCTTGTTTGGGAGAGCTCACATAGAGTTCTTCTTGATTAAAACATCAATTTTGGTTCTATAAAAGCAAAATAGAATAGAACAACACAAAAGGGTGATGTGGGGAATTTTTTGGATCTCCCACTCCTCGAGATCTGCAATGCAATTATGTGTCTCTCTGGCCTTCTTCTCTAATGATCTTCTAAGTTTTTGATTGTCTTCTTTGGTGAACTTTCCTTTTCTTGATCGTTGTCTTTGTCTGCCTTAACCTAAAAAGACATCGGAGTGGTGTCGACTAAGGAGTCTCCGACGATCAAGTTAGTGTTTGATATAAGTTGCAAAGCAAGAAGAAGAAATAAGAGCAATAGAGTTCTTTGTGGCATGTGCCTTAAGTTTGAGTGGAAAAGACATCCATATTTATAGAATGGGCTCTTTAATGGGGATGGTAAACTCAGTTGTAACTACTCACCCTTGTTGTCTAGCATCTATGGTAATAAAAGCCCATGATGCTTTGATAATAATGATGATCCACTTCTCATGGTTCTTGTAACCTACATAAGGAGTGACCTTAAATATGGAACTGCTCAAACTCAATAACTCAGTGACTATTTAGTTCCTAGGGTTGATATAGTCAAGTTATGTGTCTGCAACTCTTTCGGGTACTATGTGTGTTTTACCTTGGTGGTAGAGCATGTTGTAATGACCTTTGCTACTTGGGTAGTTTTATGGTGACTAGCTATAGTACTTTCCTATGTTGCTACTCATGTAGTTTTACACAATTCCCTTAGCGTGTCAACCTCCTTAAAGTAATTCCCAAGAGTAGTGGGAGGAGGAGGTAGGGTTGGCAACAGATCAATTCGATACCGAATTAGTACCACTCAAATACCAATCCGAAGATTTTTAAATGTATACCTGATCCGAACGGATTAATGTATATGTGAATTGAATTCGATTCGTTTCATTTCATCCTTAATTCGAAATCGATCTGATCCGAACATATGCCTTATTTTCAAATGATCAATGTTCAAAAAATTTAAAAAATATAAAATCATATAAAATTTTAAAAAATTTACTTTCCAATTATAAATATAGAGGGAAACAAAAAGACAAACATTTTATTTATATGAAATTAAGAATTTAAAAAAATTATTAAAAATTGTTCAGAGCGGATTGGGGTAAATCTGAATCTAATTAGAAATTGTTTCGGATATAAGATTCCAATCCAAAAATCTGATTTTTCATATTTTTTCGGATCAGATTGGTTTAGAGATTGGGTATATTTCGGATCATTATTAGCCTAGGAGAAGTAATAGTAGTAGTAATTACAACAATAGTATCAACTACTGAGCTAGAGAAGGAGAAGAAGCAGTAGTATCAGCTATTAAGCAGGAGCAGTAACGTCAACTATTGAGCAGGAGTAGGAGAAGAAGTAGCATCAACTACAGTTGTTGATAGAACTTGGTCATCACTTTAGTGTTTGAGAAAAGGGTTGGCCATAGTAGTCGAGCCTCTTGCGAATTGATAGGGGGGTTAGACATTATGTTCGAACCTCAAGCGAATTGAGAGGGGGGGTCTAACAAAGAGGTTCAACCAAGGGGTCTATTTGGTTCCTACAAGTGAGATCTAGTGCAATTGAGAACAAATTATCAACATTTTTTTTTATAAAAAAGTTTGATTTTGTAGTTAAAAATTTGTAAAGGATATCTCATTGTAGTCAATGCTACAATATTTTTAGATATTTTCATTAAGCTTATGTATTAGTTTGGATATGATACAACATGATAAGGTTTTGAGATGAAACATGGTTCCTACAGGTGAGATCTAGGTGCAATTGAGAACAAATTATCAACATTTTTTTTATAAAAAAAGTTTGATTTTCTAGTTAAAAATGTTCTAAAGGATATCTCATTGTAGTCAATGCTACAATATTTTTGATATTTTGTTCCTATAGGTGAGATTTGTAGAAATGTTGAATTTATTGAGATTTCTTAGATAAATATTAAAAATGCCCCAATAGGGTATTTATAGACATTAAATCAACCAATTATCCTAATTTAGAAGATTATAAGAATAATCTATAAGGTCAAAAATAATCTATCAACTATCCTAATTTAGAAGATTACAAGAATAATTTAGAAAGTCAAGAATAATCTATTAAGAATATTCCGGAGATATCCTATTAGGCTCCTTCAAGATGGTGATTCAGAGGAGACACTAATCTTGAAGACTAAGTCACGCAGTCGAGTCCAAGAAAGAGGCTTTGTAAGAGCGTCAGCAAGCTGATTAGCTGAAGAAACATGGGACACATGAAGCATAGAGCGTTGAAAAGATCCCGGACAAAATGATAATCAATAGAAATGTGCTTCATGCGAGAGTGAAAAACTGGATTAGCACAAAGATACATGGCGCCAATGTTATCACTGTAAATAACCGGCGGCGAGGGAAGTGAGACTCCAAGTTCAGCAAGTAGAGACCTAACCCACTGAACTTCCGATGCAGCAAAGGCAATCGCTTTGTATTCAGCTTCAGTAGAGAAGCGGGCCACAGAGCGTTGCTTCTTCGAGTTCTAGGAGATGGGGTTAGGACCAAGAAAGAGAACATAGGCCCCTGTAGATGTGCGATCATCAGAGTTCCTGGCCTAGTCAGCATCGGTGAAACAGTGAAGGGACAGATAGGAGCTTGTGCGAAGGCAAAGTCCAAGATCACGAGTACCGTTTAGATAGTGGAGTAGACGTTTAGCAGCACCCCAATGACGTTCAGACGGTGCATGCATAAATTGCGAGTGTTTATTAACCACTAAGGCAATGTCCGGGCGTGTGACAAAGAGGTACTGAAGACTCCCAACAACCTGTCGATACAAAGTGGCATCCGTGGGGGGAGAGCCATCATAAAGTGAAAGTATAGTACCAACTACAAAAGGTGTTTAGAGAAGAGCATGTTATGTCGAGCAAGTAAGTTCACAATGTATTTCCGTTGGGAGAGGAAGCATGAGTGTTGGTGTGAGAGAACTTCGATACCGAGAAAGTAGGATAGCGACCCCAAGTCTTTGATAGAGAACCTGGCAGCCAACTGAATAATGACGCGAGAAACAAAAACAGTATCACTACCCGTAAGAATTAAGTCATCAACATACAACAAGAAGTAAGCAGTAAGACAATCGTGGTTGAACACAAAAAGAGACATGTCCAACTAGGCATGAACAAAGCCCAAGTGGAGCAAAAAGCTACGAAGTTCTTGGTACCATGCTCGAGGCGCTTGCTTAAGATTGTAGATGATTTTTTTGAATTTGCAAACATAAGAGGGAAAATTGACATCAATAAAGCTATGTGGCTGTGTCATATAGACCTCTTCATTAAGATGATTATGGAGGAAAATATTATTGACGTCAAGTTGCCAAAGAGCCCAGCCGTGTGACAGTGCCAGACTTAGAACAAGACGAACAGTAGTGGGCTTAATAACCGGGCTGAAAGTGTCATAATAATCAATGTTGAGTCGTCAGTGAAAACCCTTGGCAACGAGGCGAGCTTTGTATTTGCCAATAGATCCATCAGGATTGCGCTTGATTCGAAACACCCATTTACAACCAATTATATTATGTGAGCCACTAGAAGGAATAAGATCCCACATTCCATTCCGAAAAAGAGCATCAAACTTAGTGGACATAACAGAGCGCCATTGTGGATCAGTAAGGGCTTGGGTTACACTTGTGTGCTCAATGTCAATGTCAGTAGGTAGATGGGAAGAGATAAGGCAATACTTGGGGTTCGATTTGTGAATGTTATTTTTTGAGCGGGTGAGCATGGGGTGGCCATTGGAGACGGGTCTGGGCAAGGTGAAAGTGACCGGGGGAATGGGAGAGATAGAGGAAGAGCTCGGCGGTGAGGAATCATCGTTGGAGGCCGTGGGCAAGTTCAAGGTAATAGGATATCTCCAGAATATTCTTAATAGATTATTCTTGATCTTCTAAATTATTCTTGTAATTTTCTAAATTAGGATAGTTGGTAGATTATTCTTGACCTTTTAGATTATTCTTGTAATCTTTTAAATTATGATAGTTGGTTGATATAATGTCTATAAATACCCTATTGGGAGTATTTGTAATATTTATCTAAGAAATCTCAATAAATTCAATATTTCTACATGGTATCAAAGCCTCAAGGCTAACGTTGCTCATCCCTAACGCTAGCCGATCACACCTCCACCACAAATTTTTTTTCTGAGTCATGGCCTCCACTCCAACCACATGGCCATCTACTACTTCTCACGCCACCATCATTAATCCTCTAAACAACACCACACACCTCATTGCCATTAATGTTTCGGCACAAGCACCTCTAAAACTTTCATCCACAAATTACACTACATGGAGGCTCCAATTTCAAATGCTTCTCATTGGCTACTATTTGCTCGGGTTTATTGATGAAACAAAGCCATGTCCACCTTCCATCGTCATGCAAAACGGTGTCTCATCGTCCAATCCCAATTATCTCATGTGGATCTGTCAAGACCAACTCTTGCTCAACGCCATCATCAGTTCTCTCACACCATCACTAATCCTATTCATTGCTACTGCTAAAATGTCCTATGATGCTTGGACGATTCTTTCCAACACCTATGCTAAGCCGACTTGTGGTCACATTCTTGGTCTCAAGGGCCGCCTCACCAACCCCGTCAAAGGCACTCAATCAATCACTGAGTTTATGCAATGTATCAAAACCACCGTTGATGCACTAGCCCTTATGAACGTCTCGGTTGATTATGAAGATCTCGTCATCAAAATTCTTAATGGTCTCGACGAAAACTATAAAGAACTTTCTAATACTATTCAAGCGCGAGAAACAATCATCTCTTTCGATGAGCTACATGAGAAATTGCTCAACCATGAAGCACAATTGGCGGTCAAAACAGATTCATCTTCTCCTACCCCTGTCACGGTTTTTCTTGCTACTCGGTCTTATCCACAGAGTCATGCTTCATTGCCCCAGCCATCACGTGGTCTTCCCTGCTCCTTTAACCAATCTTGCGGTCAGTCCGCTCGATCGCTGCACACCTCCTTGACATCTCGATCTTCAGTTGTGTGAACAACATGGTCACTTTGCAAAACATTGTTCCGTTTTCAAGCATGTGCCATAGACTTCCATTGCCCAACAGTCACGTCCCCAACCTACACGGCCACTCATCCAGCGGCTTCTCCAACACCATCTGAATGAATCCTAGACTCGGGTGCTTCTCATCATGTCACTACTGATCTTGCGAACCTTTTGCTTCACTCTCCTTATGATGGTTTTGATGACATTGTCATCGGTAATGGTAAAGACTTAGTCATCACTCATATTGGCTCTTTCAACCTACCCACCTCATCCTCCTTGTCCTTCCCAATACTCTTTGTGTTCCAACAATGATAGAAAATCTTATCTCTGTTTTCCAATTATGTAACACTAACAATGTTGTTGTTGTCTTTTCTAGTCTGGCTTTTAGGTGAAGGGTCGTCAAACGGGGGCCCTTCTTCTCCAAGGACAACATAAGGACGGAGTTTATCATTGGCCGGTCACGATGGGCTCATCGACTCCACCACATGTTCACTCGTCTATCACTTACTCCATGTCTTTGTGTCACTCACGTCTTGGTCACCCATCCCACAAAATTATTTGTCATGTAGTCTCATCTAATGTTTTTTCTCTATCTTCCCGTCTTCTATCAAACTTTTCTTGTAATTCTTGCAAAATTAATAGAAGTCACAAGCTTCTGTTTTATGTAGATGAATTGGATATATCATTGTAGTCAATGCTACAATATTTTTAGATATTTTGGATATTTGGTTCCTACAGGTTAGATCTAGATGAATTGAGAACAAATTATCAACATTTTTTATTATAAAAAAGTTTGATTATGTAGTTAAAAATGTTCTAAAGGATGTCTCATTGTAGTCAATGCTACAATATTTTTAGATATTTCCATTAAGCTTATGTATTAGTTTGGATATGATACAACATGATAAGGTTTTGAGATGAAGCATGGTGATTGTTCCACTGAATAAGAACACAACGGGGCCTAGTACAGCCAATAATTCTTAATCCACATTTCTTTTCTTACTAATCTAAAATATTTAAGCCCTCTCACAATTTATGTACCCCAAAAAAACTTATTGTAAACTATGGTTACCTCAAGAAGCCATTCTTTTGATCTTTTTAGGGCTTATGAGTTCGGAAGAAAAATGTAGCAAGATGTCTAGAAAAGAGTAAAGATTGGATCATTTGTATTGATTTGAAAATTTTGAAATCTACAAGGTGTGACTTGATTCATGGTGGGTATTGATATTCTTTAGAAGCCATGTGCGTTCCAATGTTGTGCTCACTACCCATATATCATGCTTGGATTGCAGGATACGACAATTTTTTTTGCCCAATCCTACATATGCTCTTTATCTAGACCTCAAGTATATTGAGAAACTATATGATTTATCACACATCAGTTTATTCCTTTGGCTCATTAGTAAAGTCGCAATTGGGGAGACTTGATCTCAGAACCCTGAGGAGTCACCCCATGGGTTTTGCCAAAGTTAAATTTGCATATAGCTTGTTTCCAATTGCTAGCATGCACCTTAGTGGAAATTGATGGTGTGTTCTCTAATGATGTGGATTAACTCAACACATTTTTTTATTCTTATTCATTGATAGATTCGAAGGAAAATTAAAAAAATATATATATAAAAATACATTTAAAAAAAAAAGCAATGAGAGTGGTAAGTGAAACCAAACATAATCATATTTTGATCTATACTGTAGGTTGGGGCTCTAGAGAATGCAAGAACGATGTCTACAAGTTGCCACGAACTAGAAAAGGGAAAAATTATGCTTGGATAATTCTAGGCATATTAAATAGAATATGAGTCTTGGAATATATGAAGATATAAAGGAATGATAAAGCTTATTTAAAAAAAAAAAAAATTAAATAAATAAGTAAATAATTGAGACCACCAAAGAGTCTTGGGGCTTGTAAGAGATATATGTGAGATACAAGAGCACATATACTTCCGTAAAATTATAAATTTGGAAATGAAATCACCACTAAGAAAGATGAAAATTGGTAAAACTTTAGGACCAGAGGTATTCTGATAGAAATATGGAAATGTATGTGAAGTTTTATATTGTCTTGGGCTAACTAAGATATTCAATAATATTTTAAAGACTAAAAATATGTTAAGAGAAAATGTATTGTCCCTGTATATAAGAATAAAGGAGATACACAAAGCTATACCAACTATTGAGGTATTAAACTTGTGAGTTACATTATGAAACTATGGGAAAGAGTGATCAAGCAAAGGTTAAAACAAAACAAATATATTGGAGAACCAATTTAGTTTTATGCACAATAGATCAATCATCTTGTCAATCTTTCCATTTAGGGTATGTTTGATTGCATGGAAAGTCACTTTCCATGGAATTTGAAATCCATGGAAAATTAGTTGTGGAAAATAGGTAGGGTTGGAAAATCAAATTCCATTGTTTGATTTTACTTGGATAAAATCATGGAATATATGAGAAAAAAGAAGAAGAGAAGGAGGAAGAAGATGAGAGGAGGGGGAGAGGAAGAAGAAGATGACGAGGAAGAGGGAGGGGGGAAGATGTGGCGACGACAACGGCGGCGACTGTGGCGATGGAGGTAAGTGAGGAAGATGGGGGGAGAACGTCGTGGTGGTGGTGACGGAGGAGGTGAGGGATGGAGAAGAAGGAGAAGAAGAAAAAAAAAAAGAAGAGAGAGAGAAGGTGGTTGGAGACGGAGCCGACGGCGACGACGATGGTAACGACGGTGATGACGACAACGACGGCGAAGTTAGTGTAATGGTGGTGGTGGTAGTGGTAGTGGTGGTGGTAGGGAAGAATTGAGGATGGAAAATATGGGTGGATTTCATTTTCCTACCCATATGGGTGGAAAAGTGAAATCCATAATTTAGTGGACTCTTTGAATGGGGTGGAAAATGAATTTCCATTTCCATGTGCAATCAAACACTTGAAAAATGTCATTTTCCATGGAAATTGATTTTCCACCATATTTTCCATGTGCAATCAAACATCCCCTTAAGGTGTGTATGATTACCCATGGAAAATGAGTGGGATTTCTATTTTCAATGGAAAAAACACATTTTTCATTGTTTTATTGTTCTCTTTCCATGGAAAATGGAAGTTCACCCTCATCCAAAAGTCCAATAAATTGTGGATTTCATTTTCCCACTTATCCCCATGAAAAAAGGAAATTCACCCCCAATTTAAAACCTTAACCTCATCTTCTTCTTCTTCTTCCCACCACCATCACCACCACCACCACAACAACCGCCAACCACCACCATTACCATCGACACCACCGTCGCCAACCACCCTCCTCTCTTTCTTTCTAATATTTTTTTCTTCTTCATCCACCCACAACATTTGTCGTTGTCGCCTCCCGATCTCTCTTCTTTTTCTTTTATTCTTTATCATTTTCCCTTTGCCTCACCCTACTCAACCTCCATCCTTGCTCTGCTCTCTCTTTCTTTGCCCTCTATCTTTATCTTTCTCTCCTTCTTCTTTATCCTCTTCCCTTTGCCCCACGCCTGTTTTACCTTCATCCTTGCTCCGTTCTCTCTCTCTACCTCTTATCTTTTATCTTTCTCCCCTCCTCTTCCTCCTACTCATCTGGTTTTTATTTTTCCTTGGTATTTTCTAGATGCAATTAAACAATGAATATTTTTTTTTCACCTTACCCATTTTCCACTACAATTTTTTCATGGAAAATGACTTTCTATGCAATCAAACATCCTTAGACAATTGGTAGAAAATTATAGGGAAATGATGAAAATTTTCTATATGGTTTTAGACAATTGACATAATTAAGGACATGCATAAGAGGTGGTTGCTAATGTGAAGTGAATAGAGAGGAGGCAAGTAAGTTCTTGGTTATAGTTTGTTTCCATCAGGGATTGACTTTGAGTTTTGTATTTTTTTTGCTCTAGTTATAGATGAAGTAATTGCTCATATTCAAGAGCTTGTAGCTTACGGTATGTTATTTGCAGATGATCTGGTATTAGTTGATGAGACCAGAGGGAGTCAACACCATTGGAGTAATGGAGGGGTGTTAAGAGTCCAAGGTCATTAAAGTAAGTAGAACCAAGATCAACTATGTGGAGTGTAAATTTAGTATCTATTTCCATGAAGATGAATGTCTAGTAAAAACAATGGTCTATAAATACCTTGAAGTAACCATTTTCGTTACTTTGAGTTTACTATACATAAGGATTGAGAGATTTAGGAAGATGTTGCCTATAGAATAAAAGTTGAATGTTTAAAGTGAGGTTCACTTTTGGAGTGCATACAAATTAAATTAAAAATAAAACTCTATAAAATGACAGTAAGACCAGCTATGCATTATAGAGAGGTGGTCAAGAGGCATCATGTTAATAGATTGAGCATGTCATAGATGAGGATGTTGAGATGGGTAATTGGAAAGATAAAATTAGAATTGAAAGCATCTGACAAAATGTAAGAGTAGCTACAATAGACTTGAACTAATAGAAAGTCAATTGTGATGGTTTGAGCACATTCAACAAAGGCTGATTATGGACCCATTTAAAAGAATATACAAGTTAAAGTGAAGGCCCAAGAGAATGTGGATTGAGATAGTGAAAGCTTATATGGACTCACTTTCAATAGTAGAAGTCTTGGCTCTAGACAGAATTGAATGAAGTAACATGATTCATTTAGTCAACCCCAAATCTTTGGGATAACATGGTAGGCATTTTTTGTTTGAATACAACGAATCAAATTTCTATGTTGGAGTATAAGCTAAACCTGAAAAAGGTTCATCATGCGAGGGATGTGGTTTCTATTCAGTGATTCTCAATTAGAACTCTATCGGAGTGGGTAGAGAGATTAGAACTGAACAGCTCTCCTATTTCTTCATTGCTTCCGATTGATGGCTATTATGCCTCTTCCTGCTCCTTTGACTTCTTCGACTCGTCTTCTAGCTCAAACTCAAACACATAAGCCAAGACTCCTAATTCCAAGTAACGTTATTTATAGTCCTTTGCAAGTATATAAGCGGAGCGAGAGCGACTAGAGTTCACTTCAGAAATAGGGATTGTTGATGTAGTTGCTTTATGTTTTTTTTTCTTCACCAAGATTGGGTTGGTATTCAATGTACCATACTATATCGAAACAGTGCATCCCAGGTCTTTCTTGGTTGGACAACTCAACTGGCTCCGCTCGGCAAGAACAAGTCTCTGTTTTCTCTTTGGGAAGCAGAGCAATCCGAGTGATTGCCTTCGCGGATCCAAACGCACTCACAAGGCGCACAATAATAATAAGACCAATAGAGACTTCATAAGGGACCATTTGAGTTACAAATCGTAATGCTCCCAGAGAGGCATATTTCAAATATAGAGGACTGGTATTTTTGGTGTCATAGGGGTGGGATTGACCTTTCTAACACATTCTATCGTATTGGTATGGCCCTACGGATTTGTTTTCAATTGGAGCATCAAACAGCGCAACCCGGTTCTACTTGACTAAGCCCTGTGCTCGTCCAAGGAGGGAATTTGCTAAACCCCAACTCCCCTTTTTGATAACAAGGCAGAAACCCCTGAAGCCGCCCTCGCTTTCCTCTCTTCCGAGATCAATTTTTTCATCATCTTCAGGGGAAGAACCGTGCATCAGAAGTTTATGAATAACTTGGTCAAGTAGTTTACACAAGGTAGAGGTGTTGATATTCAAGGAAACGTAAACTGCTTGGACGTGGGATTGAGTTGACAGAACTCAGCTCCAAATTTATTCTATTTTAGTGAAGGGATCTTTTGGACTCCATATGACTTCAGGGTGATGCCTAACTTTTTCGAAGTGTTATGTATAAGCCTATATTTCTAGGAGTATGCTGTGTATACAAGATCAAATTTCAATTTTATGAATGTTTTGGTTTTTCTTTCAAGAAACTTATATGAAGATACTGATGTTTATAGTTTTTTGGTTTATGATCAGCTAACGTTATAAATATATCACGATGGAATTGGCGGACAAGGCAGTTGGGTTTCTATTATCTGTCATAAGCTTATCCATATTCACTTACTATACTTTTTGGGTCGTCATCCTGGTTTGTTTCCCTCTCATTGTTGTTCAATTTGGGTTTCCATGTGATTCATCAATAACTTCTATTTACTTGTACTTTTCATCCTTTTACAGCCATTTGTGGACACAGATCACTTCATCCACAAATACTTCTTACCTCAAGAGTTTGCTATTTTGATACCTGTTTTTGCTGGTGTGACCATTCTATGCCTATTATGCGTCTTCATTGGGTTTGTGAAGCTCAAATCGAAAAAGAAAAAGGCTTGAAAATAAGTATTCTATTTATTAAATTTTGAAGGATTCTGAAATGTTTTTCCTTATATGCTTTGACAAAACCTTTTGGGTGTTGAATGATTGATACGAGTTTTCAAGTAGAGAGACAAAAAGATGAGGTTTTCCTAAATCTTTAGTGTTAAACTCATTCTAACACGATTTGAACTCGATCGACAATCTGAAAGTTCATGGATTTTCTTGACCTGAAGAACCAGAGTTCACGGTAGACACCATGAAGGCTTTTGTGACAGAGATCTTGATAAGATCTCCAAATATTAGATTTTATTATTCGTCTCCTCGTTGATTACTGACTTAAATTCAATCTTTTTTCTAATCCAGGTCCAAGCCCTGATTGGGCTTGATCTATGATTACGTATAAGAAATCCACAATGCAACCCATGAATGTTTGTGTCTTTCCTTACGTGGTTGATCCCATAGGATAAGGCCTTATATTGAATGGTTGTGATGCATCATACTTCTGCTATAGTGGATTGGTCAGGCTGGCCTATTGTTTACTTGCCATAGCTTTGGTGAACTTGAGATGATCAATGTTGACCATTATAATGTTGGACAAGCACTTTGGATCGGCTACAAACCAAATCAATTGATCCAGAAAATCCTTACTGGTCTAGTTTGGAAAATCTATATTAAGTTTAGTTGTGACCAACCCCAAGGGGATGGGCCAAGTGGCAGGCCGAGCCTTGATAAGCTTCTCATGAAGAGTAGTATGTCAAGTGGTCGAAACCCCACGAAGCAATGAATTCTTTGGGGCCACCCTCATCAGTTGCACGTAGGACTTTTCGAGGGGGCTGTATGTGTGTGTGATCATAGGATTAGTCTCACCCATGATAAGAGGGGTGGTGGGGGAGTTGCGACCAATTTCATAAGTACAAAAATATTAAACACATTTTGTCCCCCGAAAAACTCGCACTTCATGGGGCAAACAAATTGATTCTTATCAAATGGTTAATCAAGATGGCCATAAGATTAATAGTAGCACTCGTGCGCAATCAACACAATAAGCATGCACATGTGCGCACGACACGAACAAAGATCTTTAATTTACTGCATTTTGCGATTCAGCGTAATGTTTAGCTGCTCTTTGCTGAGGGTCGGAATTAAGGCATCCAAGCACTCAATTTGATATGGTTAGAGGCTCAGAGCTAAGGGGATGGTGGGGATTATGAGCTCCTGGACTGATTGATATCTATTGGGTGTCGAAGAAGATATGATTAATGAAATGTAATACAGTAAATCAAATCTCAGGCATTGAACAAATGTGTTATATTTATAATTGTCTTATATAATAATATAAATATTTTTACTAAGGTTCAGGCAAAATAAAATTTAGTATTTTAGTATTACCCCCTTATAAAATTGATGAAATTAGTGATACATCGCACGAAATGTGAGATGAGGTCCTCCGTCCTAAACTTTTGTTGACTTGGTCTATTAGTTAACAACATATGTTTAATTGACAGTTTAAAGTCTGAGTATTGAAATTACCCTTATAAAATTTAAATTATCAAAATGCCCTTCCTTTACTTGACGTATCTACACCGTTGGATTGGATGCATTTACACCGTTCGATTGAAAATGTAAAACTCTTTAACTCCATCTTCTTTAAGAAGGTGAAGATGAAGTTTGAGTTTTGCCACTATCACACCTATTGCATTTAGGATTATTGTTGGATTGTTGTTGTGATTGTTACAATTCTATTTGTTAGAGCCATTGGTTTGAAAACCTATCATTAACATTTTTTATTTCATTTTCAATTTTGATTTGATTTTTGGTTATATCAAGTTAAAAATTCCATATTTTATGTAATAAGTAGAGGTTTGGACTCTCTGGTGAGATTTTTTGACTATTCAAATCTTTTCCTTGACAAAGAGAAATTTTACCATTCGACCATATCAGTGCCTTCCTCTAGATCTAGTCCTGGATCCTGATAGATTTTGACACCATGACTTATGTTTTTGGATTTTGGAGGGAGGTAACATTAATATCACCCATTTTGCATGGAACTTTTACTAAAATATCCAATAAACTTCTTATCTTTTTCTAACTTGGTTTGGGTTGGATATGATTTTTTCCAGAGTTATTCGGATATTTTCACCTTTCTGTATGGTAATTAGGAAATAACTCATACAAAGATAGTCTTACATGGGAAAGGAACGCTAAATCTCAACGGTATATATAGAATCTCTAGTTTCTTTACTTTTAATTATGATTAATGGTGGAGGACACCTAGATGTGGTGGCGCTGCATGCCCATAGATGTGTTTTCTCCGAGATATGAGTAAAATACATCTTCAGACATGTTCACGCTATCACGTCAAGGTGTCACCTGTGTGTCTCCCACTGATGTCACTCTAGCACGACTCTTTAATTATTTATGTGATACAAATCATACTACAATAGTGTCAAAGATGTCACCCACGTTCAAGCAGGCGTGTATGTGATTCAGCACTTTGGCACCTCACAAAGTGGTAACTGGTGTACATCCAAAAGGATGCAATCCTTTCTCTTGGATTGTTAAAGAATAATGCTGAAGTGACCTCAGTTTGTAACCTCATACCGCACTTCCTAACATGAAAGTGTACGGGAATCATAGATGCTTTTCATCGAGATACAAGTGAAAAAGCATATGATTCCTATCTACCCCCTGTCAAGAAGTGCGATGTGAGGTTCCAGCTGAGGTCACTCCAGCACAACTTATTGTTAAATTCAGTGCCGACTCAATAGAAGTTGATGCCTAAGGTGAAACTCTAAATAGGCCCTTTTTATATTTTTTTGCAAAATATATTTAATACATTAATATAAATAATATTAAGTAATTATCTATATAATAAAAACAATGGGGATTTTTTTTTCTTTCTTTTGCTAAAATTATCTTTTATTTATTTATTTAAGATATTAAGAGATTTTACTAATGTCTAACAAAATTTTAATTAAAGTGTGATTTGTCAATAGCTTACCTTACACATGAAACTTGGAGGTTTTTATGAAGGAATCTTTAATTTATTTATTTTTAATCTTGAAGTTTCAAGGCGGGTAATTTTGATTATTTGGAAACTATTAATTTCTTATAAGTTAATCATGATCTAGAAGATCTTAATTAACATCTATTTTAATGAGGCAAGGACATATTAAAAAAAATAAATCGTAAGTCTAACGTTATTAACTTAGTAAGATTTAAAATCTCACTAAGGGCTGTTGAACTCATCTTGTGGCATCCAAAAACATGATCCAATGCCACATGATGTAAAGGAAAAAATTATAAAAACCTTGATAATAAAAGAAAAGCTATCTTTCAGCATTGAACATTAATTTTATATTTGAGAGTTCGATGGAATTTCAGTAACCATTCATTTTCAAAACCTTGGATCAAACCAAAAAGGAAATAACCTTTTTAAATTTATTTTCGGATATGAGTTTTTCCATGAAATCTAGACAGTTGTAGCGTTGGATTTGCCAATTTGATAATTCATTCTAATCTTAGTAAGATACAATAGGTGGGACTCAGTTTCATGTTAAAGAATTATTGTTGAAGCTACAGGCAAGGGAATCTAAAAATAAATAGTAAAAAAAACTTAAGGTGGAATTTATGTGACAAACTTAAAAAGAACCTTTTTTGGAGAGCCTTCTTTAAATGTGATCCCTAAGACAATTGCCCTGTTAAATTAAATCTAATGAGCATCCAAGTGATATAGACATCCCAAATTGGGAAGGTAAAATCCAAGGATTATTCAAGAAATAATCTAAACATCCTAAATTGTGATTATTTTGGCAACAATCATGATGATTGTTTGAACAATCACATTTAATCCATGAAAGGAGATCTCTAGGATCAGATCATGTCACTCTAACTTAAACACATTGAAGGGGTGGATTTACCGTGGGGGCGATGGGGGCACTAATGACATTGCCCCTTGACTTAAGTATTTTCTCATAAACTAATAAAAAATGACTTAAATAATTCTTTCTAAAACCACTAACATTAAAACCTGTGAATTTTCGCCTCAAAACCACTCATCTTCATATTCTTTAACCTAATCGGGCAATTATAATTTGCCACTATTACAAGAAAATCTTGGCTCCACCCTTGCATGTGGGGACCATAAATCTCTCTCTCTCTCTCTCTCTCTCTCTCTCTCTCTTTCTCTCTCTTAATTTAGTTGTGTTGAGTTATCTAATAAAAAGATTGTGTTAATAGTGTTAAGTTTAGTTCCACATCCGACACTCATTGTGTTGTCTCTCTTCATATAAACTTTTGGGCCTCTTCACTTATTGTCAATTGATTTTGAATTGGACCCTCAAATATATCATGATATCAGAGTGGACCTTTTTTGTTTTTCACGTCATCTAATTCATATCTCCATGTGCTTTAGTCCAGTCTGGCTCATACGTGCGGAGGCGTGTTGAGTTTAATCCCACATCAGACAGTCATTATCTTGTCTCTCTCCTTATAACATAGTATCTTGTAGATACTTTGTTTAAAGTTGAAACCTGAAACCCTGTTACAAACTTTTTTTTTTTGATAAATAAAACCCTGTTACAAACTTAATTCACATGGAAAGTGAATGATATCATAAAGACAGAATATGCACTTCAAATTTCAACATCTCTAGCTGCATTACTTATTTTATTAGTTTTTCAGATTCTGAATTATTTTTCTCCATTAAAGTCCAAATTTAAGATCATTAATCCATAGTTCCATGCAAAATAAGAAGACTGGATTAACGTCCGTAATTCTCTGATTCTTGGGACAAAGGAAAGTTGTTTAATTGTTTATTTTGTTTATCCATAAAAAAGTAAATGAAAGTGCAAGAAATGTACTCATCATGACTCAGTTTCTTTCCAAAACCCAAATCTGTAAAAGCTCATCCATTGTTGGTTTTTCAAACCCCAAGAACCATCATCTACATCTATACAACCAAAAAAAAAAAAGGCTCAAAAACCCATCAATCTACTTCCCCTGCCTGATCATTCCAATCCCATCTCTACAAACATCAAATCAACAAACCCCACCCATTTTCACAGATCACCAACACAATTCTCTACCGCAAACAATAAAACAAAATGCCAAAAAACAAGAACATCAAGATACGAAGAAAAAGAAGAAGAAACACACCAGGGTCTCAAACTCAATCCGAAATTCTCTTCAAGCCCACGAATTATCAAAGGCGGCAGAGGTGATCGCTTGAGAGAACTCTTGAAAGCTGATACGGCCGTCTCCATCTGTATCAGCCTCCTTGATCATTCCTGTTAGCTCCGCAGCTGTAAGAGCGTGCCCTAATTTGGCCATCGAATGCGCCAATTCTGCAGCTGTAATGTACCCATTTCCATCACGATCGAACATTCGAAAAAGTTGTCTTAATTGCTCCTCTGTGTAAGGAGATCTTGCTGGGAGGAGATCTGGAGCTACGAGAGCTACAAATTCTGAAAATTCAACTAAACCATTGCTGTTAGTATCAGCTTTTTGGATTAGGGTTTCAAGCTGATCTGCACTTGGTTTTAGACCTAGAGATCGAAGGAGTGATCCGAGCTCTAGCTGCGTTAGGCTTCCGTCGTTGTTCCGATCAAACGAACGGAATATCTCCCGGAGTTCCGCGAGTTGTTCGTCGTCTAGCTTCACTGGTTCTTCTTTGCTCATTTTTCCAGAACTCTGTGTGCCCTCCTAATTCAATTTCTACAAATCCTCTATTTCAGCAACGTTTCTGTCCCGATTTCTTCAAATTTCTCTCAATCTACTCTCCTTAAACACGATCTACCAAAATTCGCCTAATCTGCTTTTGCTTCTTTCACTCGATCAACTAAATCTCTTCGTTTTTCTTCCTAAATCGATCGAAAATCGAATTCTCTCTCTTTCTTCTTTCTCGACCTAAATTTCTTCCTTATTTTGATTCAAAGATCCGAAGCTATCTCCTTAGATTCCGTTTCTTCGCTACTTTTCCGGATCTAGATCTTGTTTTTCTCTCTTTTGTTCGATAAATCTTCCGAATTCGACGTGATTAACGATGATATCGGGTCCAATTCGATCGAAACGAAGAAAAAATTATCTTCGTTGTTGGATTTCGGATTGGAGGAACAACAAACGCGTCAGCTTTTGTTTTTTCTCGGGTTTTCTATCAATGAGATTGGTCGGCATTTGGTATTCTGTCAAACAACGACTCTAATCAAATGATCGAAAGTCGAAACCTAACCTAATCCCTATTTCCCTACATAGAAAAATAAAAAAATAACAAAATAAGCGGCGACTGAGGCGGGATGTCCATGAAAGGGGAGTACTTCCTCCCTTTCAGAGGACGGTAAATGTTTTTTTTATTTTTTTAATAGTGATTTTCGATCTTCCCCTCTAACACAAGCTCCTGATGGCATGTGTCAGAATTATAAATTCTTTCTCTAGAGATACACAATCAAGAGATGTATGATTGTGCATCTCGAAAAAAATAATCTATAATTCTAACACATGCCACCCCAGTGATGTACAAAAGCTTGTGTTAACAAAAATTATTAGTAAGAAAGAATATTTATCATCTTCAACAAAGGAGGAGGTACCCCCCTTTCATGGACATCCCGTCTCTATCGCCGCTTATTTTGCTAATTTTTTTTTTAGGAAAATAGGAATTAGGTTAGGTTTCGACTTTTGATCATTTGATTGGAATTGTTGTTTGACAGAATATTTATGAGGATGTACAATTGTGTATCCCAAAGAAAAAAAATCTATGATTCTATTCTATACCACATTATGGGGTGTGTGTCCAAAGGGAACATCAATAAATCATGACACTTTCTTTTCAGAGAGATTTATTGAGTAGACCTACCTATTGTAATTTTATACAAAACTTTTTTACTTTATCAAGTTTGTTACGTGAGCAAATCTTACTTTATGAATTAGACTAGTATGACTAACTTAATAAGATTTGAAATCTTACTAGGGGTTGTTGGACCCACATGGATTATTAAATTAGCAAATCCAATGCCACATATTTATAGATTTCATGAAAAAACTTGGATTTAAAATAAGTTTTTTTTTTTTTTTTAAAAGAACTTTTTGAACCTGATCGTAGTTGCTGAAAATCGATGGCTATCGAACTTCCAAATTTAAAACTATAATTAAATGGTGAAAATTAACTTTTTTTTTTCAAAGTTCTTAAAATTTTGTCCTTTATTATTTTGTATCATCATATATTTTCTACCTATTATTATTTTGTGCCATCATATTATGTTTTTGGATCCCACAAATTGATGCAATTAAAATTCACTACAAAGCATGTTAAGTAACAAATTAATCCCATGAATTTGAATTTTATGATGTGGATCCGGACTCAAAGGTTTTCTAGGTAACAAACTTGATAAAGTTAGTTAGGTTCCCTTGGACTTGTCAAAACTCCAAGGGAGTTTTTGTAATAAAAATACAACAATTAGGTCTACTCGGTAAATCTCTCTTCTTTTTTTACCTTAAGAGATTTGTTAACATGGGCAACTAAATTACACAATTAATTCTAGGGTATACAGTGTGCAGGGTGTAAAAGGTCAAAGAATCCAAGTTCAACCATTTGAGAGTGTAGCACTACTCAACATAGTCATAAAATTCTTCGAATTTTTCAAAATATTCTTCAAATTTTTTGAATTAGGGGAAAGTCGATTAATTAGGAGTTAGTTGAATAATTTGTCAATTCCATCTCTCAATTAATCATGAAATATGGTAACATTTTTATCCTTTACCCTCCAAATTTTAAATTTTTTCAACATTCAAAAATCAAGAAGAAGATAGAATTTAGAAAGAGGTTGAAGACGATAAGTTTTGGTAAGAAATCCAATAAAATATTCTATTTAATCTCCAAAAAAATTTATGAAATTTTTGTCGAATTAACCAAATTTAACCTTCACCAAATAATTGTTGAATCTAAACTTTGTTACTATGCTTCCAAGTTTACGTTGACCTGTGTTTTGAAACTGATAACATGCCTCCCTTGACCTCACTCTTTGAAATTGGATAATAAATATATATATTATTTTGTTTTTTTTCAACTTATTATTAATCATTTGCAAAAATCCTAGATTTTTCTACTCAAAACTTACTTCTTTTTTTTCTTTTTTCCTTCCCCAATATTCCTATTTGATTTGAACCCACTAGAGATAAGCCCAGTGGTCATAGGCATCCAAATTCAATTCCTAGATCGCTTGTTTGGTCCTACTTATGCCCCTCGATTTAAATGTTGCACGTGTTGTGTGGGTCAGTGAGTACAGCCCTAGGTAAATTACTCCCAACAATTGGTGGGGATACTCCATAGAATATCAAAAAAAAAAATACATATTTGATATTTCTTCCCTAAACCTATCATCATCAAGTTCTTCAACCTCCAACCTTATCTTGAATCCATCATTTTCTACTTTGCCTTAATTCTTCAAAGAAAATCCTACTTTTTTCTATCCAAAATTCCTCAAAAATTTTATCTTATTTTTAGGTTTCAAGGTCGAAGAGTTGAAGTTGATATAATCTTAAAGTTGAATACTTGAAGCACAAATATTTTTCAAAGAAGTTAAAGATTCCTATTTTCGAGAAGAAAAATTAAGGGTTTTGAAGTTAGAAAATATTTGGATCTTTTTTTGTTTGTTGATTAAGAAGGTTGAGGTCAAGGGAGGCATATCGTTAGTTTCAAAATATTGGGGTATGTCTAATATTTATCAAAAAGTATTAAAAATAATAATTAAAATATGAAATAACTCTATGATATAACTATTTTTCTGAACTTAAAATAATTATTAAAATATAAAATTAAAAAAAAAAAACTTTTCAATGACTTTGATGTACATACTAGATCAATTTTTTGACTCAATCAATTTTTTGTTAAGTTTGGGACAACCATCTCAATTACTTAATAATAATTCTCCTCCAAGTACCCAGCGTTCGAGACTTATGAATATCTTGATAATACTATATCAAGGATACTTATCTCGAGGACAAATTTCAATCGTTGATTATCGAATTTACACGATTGTGTTCATGTGCTTTTCACATGAGTCATTTTCCATGAGTTACTGAAGCAGGGCCTTTTAATAGTTAACATGAATCGTTAGTATTATTATTAGAATCGTGATAATCTGATTACCCTACGAGGCAAACTCAATCGACTACCCTGACATGACAAGTGCGGAACCATAGATATGTGCTCCTTGATATACATATTGCACTTCCCCATAAAAAAGTGTATCTCGAAGGAATCATGTATATTGAGGAGCATAGATCGATGATTCCAAACTTGTCACATCAGGTAGTCGATTGAGTTTACTAGTCAGATTATCATGACTCATTATGATTATGTTAAAGAGTGTTGAAAATTTGACGGACTTGACGCACATTGATGTGGAAGCACATAACTTATTAAAAAAAATAAAAAATAGAGTTTCTCTCTCCTATCCATAGTGAAAAAAAGAACTTTCAGCTCTGATCACTTTGTGACATTCAAAATCATGATTCGATGAATTGGGGTTGTAGAGGATAAAATTATATGAACTTTAAAATAATAATAAATAAATAAAATAAAAGTTATCTTTCACTGTTGAACTTTATTTTTAATGTGGGTGTTCGGTAGCCGTCAATTTTAAACACCATGGATCAAGCTCGAAAAATAATTGCTTTTCAAAAAATCTATATATATATATATATATATATATATATATGAATATTTTCATAAAATCTAAATGTCTGTGTTGTTGGATTGCCAATGTGATAATCAATGTGGGCCCAACAATCCTTTTTAAGATTTGAAATCTAAAAAAATAAATATGTTGGCAAACAACGGGCAAGAGAGAGAAACTCTCTTTTAATAATAATAAAAAATTATGTTCTTTCACGTCAGTGTGAGTCAAATCCATCCACATAAAGTCCCGTCATACTATCAACATTCTATGTTAAATGATATTTTTTTGTAAATATAATAAAAATAATTTTTATTTTTATTCAAAGAAGGTTGGTTTAACAAAGTATGCAATGGGTTGAGGCATGTTTTGTTGAAGTAATGGGTATTCTTTAAATTTACCAAATGTTACATTTGAAAAATATCTTAAAACATTTTCTATATTTTATAAATTTTGAAAAAAAAATGTATTATAAAAAATTTCTATGAAGTTTAATTTTAAAACTCTTATATAATTATTAATATTTGAGATACCTCTTATGTTTCATGATATAAAATTACATGTTGATGACACAATACTTAAACATGTCAAAATGGGTTACATCATTTACCTAACACAACCTATTTAATAATTGTGTTACACGGGTTGAGACTATTATGACCCAAATCCAATTAGACATGATCCAAATCCATTAATTTCGCGTCGTTTTCAAATCATGTGTTCACATGTCATGTTAAGACTGGCACCCTTAGTTGAAAATTAGAAAATTTTCATTTTAGCATCCTACTCATTTCATTTTCTAAACCATTAGTTCTAGAAAAATTATCATTTTTTAAATTAAAATATTTAACTTAAAGAGGGGTTGGGATTTAATATCCCTACGAATTTTGAGAACTTTGACTTGAGAGAACTTCTATTGTTGCACAAACTTTTAATAATAACACCTCAAGATGTGTGCTAAATTACTAATTCTTTGGTAGCTTCAATTGGAGTGCACTTAGCAAACGTTATGTGGCAATAGAAAATCTCTAACTTTATTATCTTTCCTCGTTTCTCCCTTTCTAAAAATGATCCTCTAATTTTATTGTTTTTCCTCTACTAGTCATTTTTCAATAATACCTATTTTCTCTTTTATTCCCTAAGTGAAAATTAAAATGAATAATACGTTGAAATGTCAGTTTCACAAACCTCTTCGGTAATTTCTCCTTCAAAGTATCCTTTAATTGGATGATGACATAAATGGGCATGGTTTAAAATATCGTATCGATTGAATATTTTAATTAATAATAAAAAATTGATATAGTATCGATCAATACATTTCATACAAATTAATACACTCTGATAAAAACCCGAAGGTCAATGTTTCATATCGGTCTAAGCTGATATCGATACATATCGACCAGTACATGCCGATATTTTAAGTGTTGGACACAATTCTTACTTGTAAATCAAATTTTAGGATGAACTCATCATGGCACAATGACCATATACTAAATGAAACAATAAAATAATAATTCATAAAATAATTTTAACTTAAAAGCTTGGATCCATAAAATCCGGGGGACACATAATTGACTATGATTAGGAGAATGTACTTACATAAAATGTGGGTCCGACCATCAATCATTCTCCATGATGTATCTTATTCTTCTCTATCATTGTTCCTTTTCTTTTCTTTCTCTTTTTTATTTTTTATTTTATAAGTAGACCCTCTTAAAAAAAAAAAAAAAAAATTCCCTTGGCAGCCTAACATGAGTGGATGACAGCTAGAACTTAAAAAAATTAGAACCAATTCAAAAGATTGAAAAAGAAAAACAATAGGAAAACAGATTCTATTTTAAAAGCAATATTGGGAAATAAATAACTATTTGTTCATAACATCACCTTTTGATTTCACCACAAACACATATTTCACCTTCAACCACATCACCTAATAGCTCAAAGAGTGTGTGTGTGTGTGTTTTGTTTTTATATAAATAAATGATGCATGATTTATATAAATTTCTTGATTTTTTTTTTTACTATCTTTAATCAGCCTTTTGGTGGTTTAAAGATATTATTTTCTTTGTAGCACCCACATTTTATGTGATGGCATGATTTTTTTTTAAATTTACTTGAGCCTTATAATATTTGATCCAATACATAGTTACAATTTTTTATTTTTTTATTTTTTTATTTTCATCTTTTGAAAAACTTTTAATTTTGAATTAGACAGGATCAACAACCCTGAATCTTTTCTATTGTTAGTATTTTTTTATTTAAATAATGCTGAAGTGATCTCAAGGTTGTACCTCATATCTTATTTTCCTGACGTGGATATGTGTAGGAATCATTGATGCTTGTCATTGAGATACAAGTGAAAACATCTACGGTTCCTATACACTTCCACATAAAGAAAGTGAGATATGAGGTACAATCTTGAGGTCACTCCACACAAGGGATGTTAAAGGGTACCCATTTAATCAAAATTGAAAATACCAGTTCTTGTTTCCCTTTTATTGGATCCAATTAGAACCGAATCTAAAATGGAATCGAACTAATGGGAATCATAACTGTTAGGTTCTATCCAATGGGTACCTACAAGTACCCGAAACCGATTTATGTTGTCATTTTTTTTTATACTATAGATGATTTAAGGTATTTTCTTATTTCAAAATTAATGCATGTTTTATAAAGTTCTTCAATTTTTCATAAAAAAAAAAAATATGGATTGAGTCTAAAATGAGCTATATTTTCTAAAATTTATCACTTTTAAATAAGATAAATTTTTATTTTTGAAAAAAATCATTAACTTATATATTTAGCATAACAAATTATAACTAAATTAATATTTTGTGGATAATATGCTACTTTTTTTTTAAGGATTTTATTTTTTATTTTTATATAATGATTTGAAACACTTTTTTCTCATTCAATTCTTAAGAACTAGAACCAATAGGTATTTGTGTTTTTGGCGGTTTTGATTCTGATTCCATTTATCTTGGAATCGGACCTGAAACCGATATAAATATAATGTTTATGGTTCTAAGTTCCTTAGGAACCAAACTAGGACCAACCCATTGTCATCCCTACTCCACACAACTCTTTATTTTTCCATTTCAAAAGAGTTTTTATTGGGAATATAAATGGGTGACTTGATTTGCCTCTTCATACTTCTAGTTCTTAGAGAAACTACATATCTACAATGTTCATAGCCTTTTCTCTTTCTATTCTTTTAAATATTTCATACTTTATTTTACTAATCTTAAAAAACTTCATAATTTTCCAAATAATATTTTATTTACTGTTGAATCCACCATAATCTTGAAATATGAGGTGATGTCTTATCACGATTAGGACTATTTAAACTTATACACTGCATCAAGAACAAAATATATTGATTAATAGGCATGACATGAGCCCTTTTTCCATCCAAAATGACAAAACTACTTGTCTTAAATAGTGGTCTTGTTTTGGAATAAGGGAGACAAAATATTGAAGATTGAGGATCCATTTTTGGTAGATGACATGGATGAAATCAAGACCTCAAAAAATGTTCTACAATAAATAAACATATAACAATGTTCCTTTATTGGATCATTTCATTATCCGCAATGATCATTGTCTTTTTTTCTTTTTTAATTGATCATAGAATTGTGCGAGGTCAATAACTCTGGTGAGTATGGGTTTTGAATCCAAGTCAATGTTATCAAGACACATAGAGTTTATCAATTAAATCAATTGGCACATTCCATGACCATTAACCTTAGATAGCTTTCATTTTCACACCAACTTTTGCTAACGACGCCTCCAAAATGTGTGCTAATTCTCTCATAATGTACATATGAATTGGGGTGGTGTTATCAAAAGTTGGTGTAGCAATAAAATCTCTATTATCTTTATCTTTACTACTATGATAAAAGAAGGCATAGTAGAAGTGGTTCAACACCAAAATTTGGATTCCAAAAATGCCCCAACCTTTACTTTTAAACTTAAGATAATCATGGTCTTGTTGATATAAAAAAAAAAAATCAAGAATATTGTGATCACACGTCCTAAACTCACTGATTAGCTTTCAAAATTACAAAAGTATCTTTTTTTTTTTTAAACTATGTATTCTTCAAAGAATCCAGATCATATGCACCTAGGGTGAGGATTGAAATCCTCATTCCACACCTCAATACATACCACATAAGCCAAAATCCAAGGAAATTTAAATAAGGAGATATTTTGGACATTAAATCCTTCAATTATGGCTGACATCTGTTGAGGTGTGGGAGGAGAGTTTCAATCCTCCTCCCTAGTTGCATACCATCTTCGCTATTCTTCAAAAATATTCTTTAATTAATATTTTAAATTACAAATAAACCGTTCATATACATGTTTGTTTACAGATGCCACCCTCTAATTATTATAATGGTGGATAAAGGTGAGTATTGTTGATGCAAATATGCATTAATTAGTGTTTTTATTTATTTAAACAAAGGCAAAAACTAAAAGGTGGCATGTGCAAACACACATGTATGGAAAGCGTTTATTTGTAATTTAAAATATGGATTAAAGGATTTTTAAAGATTACATGGTAAAATGAAAAAAAAGAGAGGATATTTTTGTAATTTTAAAAATGAAGCAATGTGAGGAGTTGAAATTTTCTTGGTTTTTTTTTATCAAAAATGTATGATTATATTAAGATCAAATATAAAATTGGGGGCATTAATGAGCACTCAAATTTTGGTGTTGAACCACTTCTACATTTTAAACTAAATCATCTATTTTCAATTTTTAAAAGAATAGCTCAAATTATATTTACTATTGCAATTAGAGAAGGACGAGTATTATTGATGCAAATTCACATTAATTTATTTTTTATTATTACCAAAATGTTTTCGGAGTACATTACATGACACAACACATTATAAAGTTGAAATATCTACTTGAAATTTATAAAATAATCTCTTTATTTATAAAGACAATTCTAATCTTACTAATTTTTGCAATTCATGTAAATGCAATTGCCACCACTTCTTTTCAATTTATATGAGAACTTCATTAGAATTCATCTAGGAATCTCATCATATTCACATATAACCTGATTTTACCTAATATTTAAAGGGCAATCATGACCTAAAACAACATATTACCATTTCGTGAGTTGAAAATGAGTTAGCTACGATTCCACCTAACTGTTCATTTTAATTACCAAAATGTGAATGATTACGTTTTTGTTATAAAATTAAAAAAAAAAAAAAAAGATTTAGAATAATAAGGAATTTGGTGGTTTTAAAGTGACTATTTACAATTAGTCATTTTTAACTTGCGAAATAATCATTTTAAAAACCTCTGAATTCGTTATCATTCACGTTTTATTTATTAAAATGAACAGTGATCCGAAATCATAAATTCTTCAAAAGTTGATGACTTTTTCATAAATATCCCATAAAATAACACTAGCCTCAATTGAGGTTTGAGATTCCCCATCAAATGAATGACTGAGATGAGATAATGATCTAAGGAGACATGTACGATCCCAATGAAATCTATGCTTTTCCTCTCATCTCAGCCGTATGTTTGATAATGTGTTTCAAGTATCGTTTGAACTTGGAAAAGCCATATTAGGAATCAATTTCATGGAAATAGACCAATCACGATATGCCAAGCCACGTACTTAAGTAGCACTTACTATAATCACTTATACTCAAAACACAAGCAAACATGGAGAAAGACAAGTTGTTAGAGTATCATATGGCACCCACTATAGATTTCCACATTTTATATATATATATATATATAAAAGCATCACTAAACACTAAACACAATGAGATAAACTGGTCCCCTAGATTCTAGTACATTTCAAATAAAAGAGACAACTAAACGCATCTTTCTCTTTACAAGGGAAATGATTTTGAAAAATCAAAAAAAAAAAAAAAATTCGGGGTTAGGATGGAAAAATATTTTTTACTCCAAGGGAGGTCAGAAATTCATTTTCCAAGGAAAATGTGCAATTATGCACCACAAAAGTCATATTTAAAAAGAAGAAAAAGAGAAATTCCCAACCATTTTGTTAGTGAACATTTCCATCAAAAATCAGCTTCACTCACGAGTATAGCCATTGGATTCAAACAAAATTTTCATCAACAGCTTTTGTATCTACAAATGGAATTGTTCATAAAATCTAAGATGAAATAAAGCTCCAATCCAACGACTCTAAATCATCTTAGCAATCTGAGTATTTTACAAGGTGGGACCAGAGATTCATGTTTAGTTGCAACCAAGGAGATCTAAAGTACAAGTTCCCTTACTTTAGGTTTTCCGTTTTGTAGCTTCTCACAAATTACAAACAACCCTCCAAAACAAAAATGTATCCAAAGATTTCAAAAAAAACAAAAAAAAAAATTGATACAGCACCGATATTATATGCCACGTGGCATAATCATGAGGCCCGTCAAATCATAAATACTTGGTAGGCTCCTTAGTGGATTACACACTAAAAGTAATTAATTTGAATCAAGAGAGATTTGACTCGGGACCCAACTGTTGCATTTTTATTATAAAAACTCCCTTGAAATTTTGATAATTCCAAGAAAACTTTTCTTTATGAAGTTTGTTACTCATCAAACCTCACTTTATCAAATTTGTTACATAGCAAACTCTAAAGTGAGATCACATCATAAAATTTAAATTTATTAGGGTACTTTGTTATTTAACATAGTTTGGAGTGATTCTAACAATATGAATTTGGAATATACAAAAATATGTTAGGATGCCACATAATTATAAAAGACAAAAATTTAAAATTTTAAAATTTTAAAAATTAAATATTAAAAATTTAATTTTCAAAGTTAAATTTTAATTTTAAATTTGGGAGTTCGATGATCATCTATTTTCAACAACTACAGTCAAATTCAAAAAAGATTTTATTTTTGAACTTTTTCTATTAAATCTGTATTTTTTTCATGAAATCTACAAGTTTGTACCATGGATTCCTCTTTAAGTTCTCGATTAGATTTATCTGAAAAATAAAAAAAAAATGAAAAAAATGAATCCACGTGGCATTTTGAAGGAATGTGGATCAAAGTTTGCTCATCTGTGTTATAGCAAACTTTTATTCTTCGATTCCCCGCCCATTCCGACCGTTCTAGTCTTTCCGTTAACCGACAAAACTTACAGTGCGAAAGCTGAAAAATAAAAGAAAAAAAAGCCAATAAAACGGATGAACTGTTGGTTTTCTCACCGTTGGATGGTCATTAAATCATTACTGTTAGTATCTCAATGATCATCCAAATCAAAAGACGGGACTCCAATGTCCGACAGCAACCCAGCTGAAAAGCACGTAATCACACCTGAACCGTGACCGTACACATCACTAATTGCAGAAACTCTTTTTACCAGAAAAACACCTTTCGTTTTCTTCATCTTTTCTCTGCTCTCTCTCTCTTTCTTTCTCTGAAGTCTGAACTCTACTTTTCTTCACTTCAGGTTAGGGTTAGTGTTTGTTCGTCATGTGAAGTTAAAACCCTAGCTAGGCTTAGGGTTTCTTCAAGGTTTTTGGTGTGATCTTTGTAAAAATCTGGATCGATTGGATGGGAAACTGTTGCAGATCTCCTTCTGCTGTTGCTAGAGAGGACGTGAAATCGAATTTCTCTTCTCATGATCATGGCCGTAAAGATACGGGAGCGAAGAAGACGATTACAGTGTTGAATGGGATCTCGAAGGAAGGAATTGAGGAGAAATACTTGGTGGATAGGGAATTAGGGCGAGGAGAGTTTGGCGTCACTTATCTATGTATCGATCGTCAATCGAAGGAGCTTTTGGCTTGTAAATCGATTTCGAAGAGGAAGCTTCGGACTGCGGTGGATGTCGAAGATGTGAGGAGAGAAGTAGCAATCATGAAGCATTTGCCGAAGAATTCAAGTATTGTGAGCTTGAAGGAGGCGTGCGAGGATGACAATGCGGTTCATTTGGTGATGGAGTTATGCGAGGGTGGAGAGTTGTTCGATCGGATCGTTGCTCGTGGGCACTATACCGAGAGAGCTGCAGCTGCGGTCACTCGGACTATTGTTGAGGTCGTTCAGCTTTGTCACAAACATGGAGTGATACATAGGGACTTGAAGCCAGAGAATTTCTTATTTGCAAACAAGAAGGAAAATTCGCCTTTGAAGGCCATTGATTTTGGATTGTCGATATTCTTCAAGCCTGGTTTGAATTCGAACTACTGTCATTTTCTTGGTTTTTAAGATTTTATCTTTTTTTAGATTGGATAGGTATGATAGGATTCTATCTTGAAAAGAAAAAAAAAAGGCAGAAGTTAGTGGGAATCTAATCCCTGATATTCTGAGATTCTGTTTACTCCATTTTTAGCCAATGGTTCTAACTAAACATTAGTACTGCCACTAATCAAAACTTTTCTGGAAAAAATTTACAATCTTAGACCAAATATTAGCATCTACAGATTAATTTGCAATTATTTTGAATTACATGATTCTAGAAGAGAATGATTTGTGACCACAAAACTTGGAATGAGTCTCTATTTTGTTGGTTTTCCTGAAGTGAAGAGTTTTTGAGAAAGAAACAATTGCGTCACAGCCTTCGCAATCTGTTGGGGAGTTTGGAAGGAGTGTAATACTTGTACTTTTGAAGGACAATTGCTTGATACCCAAGGAACAATCTTGTCAATTTTGAGTCTTTTATTTCTTTGGTCAAAGGTTTTGTAGGTAATTAGTAGAGGGTTTGTTGTATTGCTAGTGAGTAGTGTTTTCACTTGGTTGGTCATCTCGCCCTACCTCGCTTTTTTTATTTTTATTGAATGAAATCTTCTTTATCAAAAAAAGAGAAAAAAAAAAAAAGAAGAAGAAAGAAGCAATTCTATGGAGATCGCCTACAAAGTATATGGATACATTGTGATTATAAGTTCTTGTTTGACCTTCTTCAAGATGGGTTTTAATCCGCATTCTCGTAGGAAGAATGAAAGACTGTTGACTTGACCAGGCCACTTTTTTTTTTTTTTTTTGCTTTGGCGGACCGCACGTACCAACCACCCTGCACGTGTACAACAATTAATATAGCCACTTTATGTGGAGGGGCATATAGGGATTCGAAGGTGTGACCTGGGGAGCAAACCCAGTTGACCATATACCTATTGAAGTATATGGTCTTATGCACAAGTTTCGAATTCTAAGATGGAATTTTCACTTCTAAGGAAAGCTGCCTCAGGAGGAGGCTTGTTTGTATTTGATTTTCAGATATGTTTGTGGAACATATGTTCTTTGAGATGTGGATGATTACGAGCCAGCTCAACACAATTGCTACCTACTCTCTTGTTTGAGATAGTAGATCCTGGCTTTAGATGGGGATTAAATTACAATACTGAAGCTTTTTTTTACTTTATCTTCACCAATCTTGTTATTCCCACTCATGAATGAACATATTTTACACTGCCATGTTTACATTGTTGTGCATATGAAGACCGTAGAGGAGTATATTCATCTTCTAAGGATCGTCTTCTACATACTTAGAACATTATATGTGACGAAAGAGAAGTATTGTGCATACGACATTGGATTGGAGATATAAGCGCTAAAGATGGGGAGGGGACAACAATGCTATTAAAGGATTTTACACTCTCACCAAGATGGCTAAGCTTAGTTTCTTAGAACTTTCAATTCTAGTGGTTCATCAATGATACACTTAATTGATTGCTACACTAATTGATCTCTTGAAGAAAGTTCGGCACAAACCAAAATATAGGCCTTCATATGGCCAATGATCGAGACCAGGAGTTCTTTAAAGCCACACCGACAAGATGCCATGAAAAAGGTCCCTTTTCTCAAAATTTCTTGGGTCTAGATTCATTAACTCTAAAAAGGTTGCCATTTGACTCAATATCTAATTGGAAAGTCGTTGGATGCATAGGAGAGCTAATTCTAATTTCTGTTGTTATATGATTTTCGGTTAATCCCATACTACTTGAATTTGGAGTCGCCACCAGTCATATAATTTAAAAGTTTGTGCATGATCACCTGGAATCAATTTTTCCTTAAATTTTACTTTAAGAAAATATTGACTCCTGATTGGTCAAACCATGAGATTTTGGCAAGGGAGCTCGATTGAAGAAGGGGGAAGGTGTTAGGCACCCATTCTTCCCACCTTAGTGGTTACCTAAACATTGGCTACTTTTGGGGATTTTAGTGTTAAATTGAAGTGGATTTTGAAAGTAAAATCAGAGTGTTCCAAAATGGGAATTCAAGATTATAAGACTGCCGGTTAGACTACCTCAATGACCTTGAGAAGTCTTGGCCTAAGTCTATCAATGCATTTGTAATGAAAGGATGATGATAAAGCTAAGTGCAAAAAGGTGGAATTAAAATGCAAGTGTGTGCATATGGTGTGGTTGATTTAGGCACTTAGATTTTTGATATATCCATGAGAGGGATTATCCTTGTTCCTTTGCCTTATTTGATGAAGTGTAAATGTATTAATGGTATGTGCCCATGGTTGGGAACTTTATTTTTCTTAGAATTTTAGGGTCATCCCATGAGAGAGCCTGTTTTTAATTCCTTGCACCTTAATGTGTGCAACATGATATGAAGTGAAATGCGTGTGTGCAATGTATCCCAAAGTGGGAAGTAGTGTTGGTAAGGAATTTAATAGGGAACATCTTGTTGAAGAGAACACCCCTTCATTAATTCCTACCCTCTTCTGTGAGAATGATGCACGATAATGTCCCAAGATTGAACCCACCAGGGGTTAGTTTAGATGGTAAGGGCGACTGGGTTTGCTGCCCATGTCATACCTTCGAATCTTTATATGCCCCTCCACATAAAGTGGCTATATTTAACTGTTATACACGTGCAGGGTGGTTAGTACGTGGCCCGCCAAAGTAAAAAAAAAAAAAAAAGAATCTCTAAAGATTGAGAATCACTATGTTGGCCTAATGGCTATGGTAACTATCTCATTGGGAGAGATTGCTTCATGGGTTTTTGGCCTAATTCATGAATGCAAAGCATCCCATGGTTTGAGATTTTAATGTTGGCTATGGTAGTATGGGGATCATTCTATTGAGTAAAAGGTGTTGGATTCTCTTAGGGTTATTCCGATTGCCAACATCATGGCCGTTGTGGCGCCAAATGCAGAGAGAATAGAGTGGAAGGGGCATAATCATAAATGGTACCATCTAGATTTACTTGATCCTTGTGTTAGGTTTTAGGGTTTATTTTTGAATAAGTAGATGTTATGAAGCATACATAGAAACATTTGATTATGGTTCCTATGTGAACTTGGGGATTGTTTGGATCAGCAAGAGGTTTTCCTAGATTTCTCTCTAAGAAATCTTAGCTTTTAGTGCTCAAAGTTCTCTCTCTTATTTTATCCATACCACCTTCTAGTTTCATAGAAAGAATTGTTTATCCCCTTATCAAAGGCCATGCATGAGAATCAATGTACAAAGAGTTTTAGATGGCTTGCAATCAGCCCTTGGATGTGCGTGCATAAAAATCTTTGACCTTACAATGTACTCATGCAAGTGTCACATCCCATGGCTTAAAAGTTTGGTTCAATGACTTTATACTGCTACTCATTTCATGAGGGGTAGATGCTGATGGTTGTGCAACACACTGCTTATGGAAATTGTGACACTACGCATTGGGCTCACAATATGGTGTTAGGTAGACGATGTGGCCATGAATACTTCCGAAGTGGGAATAGATTAAGTTTAAAAAAAAAAAAAACAAAGTAAAATCAAGCTCATTGTCCATACATTTGGGCAAGTTCAGCAATATTGTATCATAAACAAGATAGTGGTAATCAGGCAAGTGTTAATTCAAAAGCAAAGTTGGTCTCTCTAGAGCTAAGGAAGGTAGCAATGATTTCCCAACTTAAAGGAACAATTCTTAGCTGTATGATTGATTGGGGACTTCGTGGCGAAATACTTGGGCAATAACCATAGAGAGGGAAAATCCAGGAGGTTCTGAACTAAGGATGGGCTCTTGATCACTGAGGAATATAAGTTGTAGGTGCCCAAATAGAGGAGCTTGAAAGAAGAGCTCGTAAATAAATTTCTTGATACTTATAAAGCAGCCATTTCAGTCAAGAAAGGACATTGACCATCCTTGAGGCAGATTAGTACAAACAAAAATCGCTCTTGTGGGGGAGCATGTGAGAACTTTTCTTATGTACCCGCAAGACTGGGTAGGTTATAAGCAATAGTGACTCTTAGTTGAGTTCTTACTCTTTTCAGGGAGGTCATGCAAGTATTGCCATGACTTCCCATAGGCTTTAGGTTGGAGAGTTAGGTACCATCTTAGTGGTGCTAGACCAATTCTATCATTGTGTTTCTTGGAGTTGCAGTGGGTTGATTGCCTTGTGAAGAAGTTAACTAGGTTATACCATCATTATCATAAGTTTCCCAAGAATCGTAAGCAATAGTCCGTCTACACTTCTGAACGAGTTTCCATTACCTGCAGCCAACTAGATCAAGCAGATTTTTTTTTTTTTCCAATGAGGAATATTTAGGGGCATTTTGTGGGTGTCAAACAAAAAGGATTGTTTGTTTCACTGGTCTGCTAGGGCTTGCAAAATGAGTTGGGCATCAAATATTGAGTTGCCTAGCGGACAACAACTAGCCCCACACTTGGTGGAATGGAGTTTTAAGCAGTTCTTTGAGACCTCTAGAACAAAATGACCAGAGAATAGGTACTCTAGGATTATTTTATACACATTTAAGAGTACTTCATGGATAACCTCGATATAAATATATTAAATTCTGGAGAACCTTTGTTTCACATGGCACATTATTGTCTGCATTAATTGTTTGTGTTCACTCATGCGTGGGGCTCTACATACACGTGCAGTCTGTTTGTTTTAGCTGTTTGATGAGCTTGAAAACTCTGTTTTTTGATGGTTCATGTAAATGTATGTACTTTCAATTTGTTAGACATGATATATATAAGAATTCTTGGAAGTTAAACTGGACAAGAACAATTAGCCTGATTTTTTATCTTGATTTATCACTCTGTCTAATCTTGTGGACATGGATCACATTCCCTTAGCAATAACCATATCTCACAGGTCATTTCATTGCTCACTGGTAAACTTCACTTAGTGGCATTCTTCCATTAGCAAACTTGATTCTGAGATAATTTCATTTGTGTTCTTTTGAAGCTAGTAGGTTCTAGTGTTGTATTATAGGCCAGTATGAAAGATGGGGGATGTTGTTGATGAGGCATGACATTTTCTTGGTTTTGGTTCCCCTGACTGGATTGTTATGCACCGGTTTTAGTTTAGCAGATTCAAAATAATGATCCTAGTTCTGCACAACTACTTTTCTATTCATTAAATTTGTTGAGCTGAACATGGATTTTACTTTCAATTGATATTTGTATCTAATGCTTTTAAACTCTCTAGGTGAAAGATTCTCTGAAATTGTTGGAAGTCCATATTACATGGCTCCAGAAGTGCTTAAGCGGAACTATGGACCAGAAATAGATATTTGGAGTGCAGGTGTCATTCTCTACATTTTATTATGTGGAGTTCCTCCATTTTGGGCTGGTAAGGTTCTTTCTAGTGGGAGTTGTTGATTTACCTCTTCCTATTTTGCCTACGCTTCTCTGTTGAAATAATCTAAAGATTTCAACCTCACATTCCTTTTTTTTTTTTTTTGTGGAAAAAAGAGCTGGTGGTTGGGGGGGGGGGGGGGGGGGGTTTGCTTTTTCTCACACATTAAATGATTTTTTTTTTCTAAAATGCAGAGTCAGAACAAGGAGTTGCGCAAGCCATTCTTCGTGGACTTATAGATTTCAAACGGGATCCTTGGCCAAATGTTTCAGAGAGTGCTAAGAGTTTGGTTCGACAAATGCTGGAGCCTGATCCAAAACTAAGATTAACTGCAAAGCAAGTGCTTGGTATTGTACATCTCTTTCATATATTATTTACGTACCGACCGTGCAATAACAACAAGCACTTCCTGAAAGAATTTATGGAACATGACACATATCGATCGGGTTATCTTGAGAAAGTCTAATTGTATCTTTCTTCCTATTTTTGGAACTAATAGGAAAACACTATTAGCTTTTGAGTTCATTCTAATGGATAGAGTTTCTAAATCTTATAATTATGTGAACAGTGTTACGTAATTTCATCTTCCGACATTATCCTATAATTGTATGTTTTCCAGCACTACTTTGTTTGAGTCATCATGTACACCTCATATAATAGCTTCTGATATTGTTGTATAATTATATTGATTCAACATGTCAAGTTCACTGCTGTGTTGGAACCCTCCTGTACACATCAGATGCCAATGCATGTGTACGAGTATCTAGCCTATATGTCTAACTGCTAGGTTATTATTTAGTCACCTGTAGAAAATTTCCTTCTGGTTTCTTTAGAGTTTAGACCCTTCTTATGATTTTGAAGAAAATACGTGCAGAAGCTGCTAGATTATAGAACTCTTCAAACATTGAAATTGTAGAATTTTATTAAGCCTCACACATGCAGTGTGTGTCTTTTACTGATTACAGAGCATCCTTGGCTCCAAAATGCTAAAAAAGCTCCAAATGTTCCTCTCGGAGATGTCGTCAAGTCAAGGCTTAAGCAGTTTTCCATGATGAACAGGTTCAAGAGAAAAGCCTTGAGGGTTCGTGTCACATTTCTCTAGTCTTTCTCTTTCCTCTTTTTATGTTACTGGAATTGTCAGTTATATATATCTAATCTAAAGGGTGCTTTTGAAATAGGTTATTGCTGACCACTTATCTACTGAAGAAGTAGAAGACATTAAAGAAATGTTCAAGAAGATAGACACAGATGGTGATGGTATTGTTTCAGTTGAGGAACTGAAAGCTGGACTTCAAAAGCACGGGTCTCAGCTTGCAGAGTCTGAAATACAGATGCTTATAGAAAGTGTAAGCATATACCCAACTTTGTGGAATAATAAGTATTACATTTGAACACAAAGTGTAAACTTAGTTTCTTTTACCATCTTCCACAAAATTCCATGTCCTTGCCCATCTGGTTCTTGCCACAACATAGCCTTATCCCAAAGATTTGGGGTCGGTTAAATGACTCCCGTTCCTCCATCTCACTCGTCTAGAGCCAAGTCTTCTGTTATTGAAAGGGAGTCATATTTGCTCGTGCTGTCTCTATTCACATTCTTTGGGTCTTTCTCTTGTTCTTTTAAAACCTTTAACATGAATATTTATTCATAGAGGGGTGGTAATTGGTCTTCATTGAACATGTCCAAACCATCTCAGTCAACTTTCTCTTAGTTTATTGCCTATTTAGAGCTACATCTGTTTTTGTGAATGCATTTGTTTCAAATTTTCCTGAATTGAGTTCTCACCACTGAATGCCAATTCAATTTTTTGCTTTCCTTTCTGTTAGAATTTCAAACAGCATGTCTCTACTATAACATGCCATAATATATTAAAAACAATTTGTTGTAAATATTTTGTTAACCGCAAATTTCTCGAATCTACCTCGTGATTTGTGAAACAAGATCGCAAATGATTTATTGATTTTGAAGAAAATGAAAGTACAAATCTCAGTATTATCCTCTGATTCACAATCAAGTGCAAAAATAGTGGTGATGATGTATGTGTGCGTAGCTTTTTTTTTTCCGGGCTTCGTTATCGGCCAAGAAGGTGATTTTTGACGTTTAAATAGTTGCTTTTGATGTTTGATCTATTGCAGCAGTTTCTGTAGATTTTCTTTTCTCTAGGCTTCGAGTTTTATTGCCTGAGAATGATTTCTTGATTTTCGGAGAAGGGCTCTTGGGCTTGATCTTCTCTTAAATTAGAATCCAAGTCTCTCTTGAAGAGTTTTGCTTCGTCTCTAGAAGAGTGCTTGAAAGCTTCTTCTTTTCTAGAGGGAGTGCATCTATCTTCTGAGAGAAAGTGATCCCTCGGTTTATTGATGCCCCCAATGGAAGATGAAACATGTTAAGATCGAGAGATCCAAATGTAATTGTCTTTGGTGAAGATAAAATTTCTGAACTTTGAGATGGAGAAGAAGAAGATATTGTATATGGTACTGTCAAAAGTGTCGGACTGAGTGATCCGAATATAACTGTTGTCATATTGGAAGCAGTTACATTGTCGCCAAAATCAAGTTCGATTTTTCCCTGGCATGCTAGCTCCACAATCTTCTCATTCCAAACAAAACATTTCTCAAGTGGGTGAGACTAATCACCCGATGACAACGATAGTACTTCGAGTCTTTGTCACGACCCATTTCCTCTGGTCTTTTGGATGGCGGTAGCTTGATCATCTTAAGTTTCAATAGTTCATCAAACATGCCTAGAACATCAGACTTTGGGAAAGGATATTCCTTTTCTCCGAGTTCTTTAAGAGTCTTCCAGGACTTCGGCTTGTTTTGGGATGCATCATCTCTAGTCTCCTCCCTTTGCTTCTTGCCAAATATCTTGGTTGGTTTGGTGGTGACATTGGTGGTTAAGGCTTCCTTTGCTTTAAAAGACTTGGCTTTTTTCTTCTTGTGCTTCCAAGGATCGTTTGATTGTGGACCTTGATAGACAGCTATACTTTATTCCATGTCATGAGCTTGAGTAGCCAATTCCTCAAATGTACGAGGCTTGATCCCCTTCAAAATGTAAAGAAGTCCCCAATGCATTCCTTGGATGCACATCTCAATGGCAGAAATTTGGGAAAGCCGTTCCATACAATTCAAAGAAAGATTTCTCCAATGCTTGATGTATTCGATCACTTGTTTGTTTTTTCGTTGCTTGACGACAACGAGTTCCACCATGTTCATCGTTCTTCGAGTGCTATAGAAATGATAAAGGAATTTCTTTTCGAGTTCGTCCCAACTATCAATGGAGTTTGGCTCTAAGTCAGTGTACTAGTCAAAAGCTTTGCCACGGAGTGAGCAGACGAACTAGTTCACCATAAAGTCGTCGTATGTGTCGGCATTGTTGCATGACTCTACGAAGTGGCAACGTGCTGCTTCGGGTTACCCTTTCCTTCGAATTGTTGGAACTTTGATGGTTGATATTCGACTGGTAGACGCATTTATTCAATATGTTGAGTGTATGGTTTTGAATAAACCAAAGTTGATTGAAGCACACCCCCGTACAGAGCACAAATGGTGTCAATGATCATTGATTATAAATGGTGAACGGAAAGATAAGCGACAGAAGTATGCATACCGTCCTGTGTAGAATGATGTGAGCTAGAAATGTTTTTTTGCAACTTTTCCTCAGGAAAAAATGGAGGTGGTGTTACGTCTTGGGTGAATCTAAGAGGATGAGAAGGTCCACTGCTAGATTCACCTATTTTATCCTTCAGTTTGAATTTGCTAACAAGAGTAGCAATTTGGATGTCTTTCTCTTCAGCTGTCCCATCTGTCATCTAAGCAAGTTGATCTTCAATGGTCGTAGTTCCGATCATTATTGCAGCCTTAACAGATGTGATCCTGCGATAGAGAAGTGGTAGACAGAGATCTAGATGACCCCTTACTAGAATGCGTATCAGATGTAGAGTCCAAAAAGTTTTCTTCTTCAATCTCAGCGCACGTCTTCTTTGTTGGAAACGTAATTTTGGAGACACGCTTCTTGCAGTGTTGATGGAGAGGCTCTACCAAGTGCGAGCCACCAACTGGAGTTGATTCAGGACTTGAGGTGACGATCTTCTTGTTTTTCTCCGTTATGCGGCTATGACGGTGTTGTTGGAAGCCATCAATTTTGTTTTTGTTGGTGGTGTTGATGTTAACTGAGAGATGAGAGGATGAGAACGTCCCACTAGGCGTGCCAGAAATTTGCTTTGGCAGCAAATTTCTCGAATCTACCTCGTGATTCGTGAAACAAGATCACAAATTATTTTATTGATTTTGATGAAAATGAGAGTACAAATCTCAGTGTTATCCTTTGATTAATAATCAAGTGCAAAAATAGTGGTGATGACGTGTGTGTAGATTTCTTCTCTCCGAGATTCGCGCATGATCGGCTAAGAAGGTGACTTTTGACTTGTAGATGGTTGTTTTTTATGCTTGAATTTTTGTAGAGGTTTCTGTAGATTTTATTCTCTCCGTACTTCGCGTTTTATTGGTTGAGAAGGATTTCTTGACTTTCGGAGAAGGGTTTTTAGGCTTGATCTTCTCTTGAATCAAAATCCAAATCTTTTGAAGAGCTTTGCTTTGTCTTTGGAAGAGAATTTGAGAGTTACTTCTTTTCTAGAGGGAGAGCTTTTGTCTTTTGAAAGAAAGTGATCCTGGATCTTTTTTTGAATGCTCAGGCTTTGATATTTATAGAATCAGGTAAGGGTGACTTTTCAATTTTACCCCCAACTTAAAGGACTTTAGCAAAATGGTCTAAAGATCAAAATGGCTCTTCCCAATTCAGGTAGTTATAAAGACTTCTTAGTGGGTTTAGCCCATCTTTACAACCATAGGGCCCAAGATCAAGTTGTTTAATGATTTATCTTACCTATTTAATGGGTTTTGATGCTGGGCTGGTGGCTGTTTGGTGGTCTGCACAGCAACATAGCCGTGTTTGGTGGTTTGCGATCCCAGATTGAAGGATTGTGACAGCACTAACCTGTTGCTGGGTGATCTGCGACTCTAGTTAAGGGGCTTCTTGATGGCTGTTTGGTGGTCTACACAACACCACAACCCTGTTTGGAGGCCTGCGACTCCCGTTTGGGGGTTTCTTGGTGACTGTTTGTGTGTTTGTGAACTGAGAGCTGTGTTGTTTGGGTTGTGTGTAGATTTGCAACAACAACACTGTTGTGAGGGTTATTGGTTTTTTTTTTAGTTATCCATTTGTCATTGAGAGTTATGATATTGTGGATTAACCCAATTTACAAGTTTGTGGGCCCACAACATGATTTCTATCACTTGAACACGAAAGAACCAATAGATTTTGCCATAAAAAGCAATTTTAACAAACGGGCCCAATTTTGGTGCACAGGGCCCATTAGTAACTTTTAGGAGCTCTTTTTATATTTTATAAAAATAAAATGGGTTATTTGTAATTTTGAAGGAATTTAAGGATTAATGTAAAAATTTTGTATCTACAGTGATGAAAGAAAATGTCATAATATGTTTTTCCAAATTGACAACCAAATATGTAAGTTTAGTTAATTTACTATTTAGACCTCCAGTCTTCGTGGATTCTGACAGATAAGTTTGTTTGAAAACAGGTAGATACCCATGGAAAAGGAACACTAGACTATGGAGAATTTGTTGCTGTCTCCCTCCATTTACAAAGGATGGCTAACGAAGAGCATCTTCACAAGGCCTTCGCCTACTTTGATAAGGATGGTAATGGTTATATTGAGCTGGAAGAGCTTCAGAATGCTTTAATGGAAGATGGAGTCGCAGACTGTGCAAATGTAGCAAATGATATCTTCCAAGAAGTAGACACTGACAAGGTGAAAATCCTATAGAAAAATGCTAAACTGACTTCCAACAACACTGCGTTAGACACTGCGCTGATGTGGCAGTGTACACAGAACCATAGATACTTTCCTCGAGATACTAGTGAAAGCATATATGGTTCTGTGTACACTGCCATGTCAGCGCTGTGGAACGCAGTGTTGTTGGAAATCAGTATAGACTGGTTCGATCCTATATTAATTATCTAATTATCTGTTACCCACAATTTCCCCAGTGTTTCTGTCTCATGTTAATCTTTATATAACAATAACTGCAGGATGGACGCATCAGCTATGATGAGTTTGCAGCGATGATGAAAACAGGAACCGATTGGAGAAAGGCTTCTCGGCATTATTCGAGAGGGAGGTTCAACAGTCTCAGTATCAAGCTGATGAAGGATGGTTCTCTAAACATGGGCACGGTGAGCAATGAATAGTAAATAGCCAAAGCGAGGTTCACTCATGTAAAGCATCGAAGCATTCCACGTGTATCTTGAGCATATATTTTTTTCCTCTGATTTATTTGTCTGGGCTCCATTGATTTGGTGGTTCCCTAGGATCATGGAGACATTAATGAGTATAACGCTGGTCCGTGTATGTATGATTCTGTCCATTATACCACCTTACTTACCCCTAGTGTGAATGTTTTTAATTTGTAGACACACCTTGAATCGTTTAGGACATCTTCCTTTTCAGAAATTCTGCTGATCGTAACAATCAGATTTGTACTAATTTTGTTTTGGATAGTCGATGACTGATCAAAAGAGAAGTATGGAAATCTGATGGTTATGATCATTTCACATCAAGTTTTGCCACAAGAAATTCCTTGAATGCCCCTTACGCAGTTTGTTGATCATAATTGCAGTCTAGAGCATGTGTGTGGTGTGTGGCTAGTGCATAAGGGGCATGATAACTTGATGTCATCCTCACCTTACTCTGGTTTATCAATGGCAGCCTGTCCAGGGTTCCAAGCTCTTAACAGTGATTTGCTGACAATGAAATTTGCATTTCTTATCATCTGTGGTAAACTTGTAAATATAATGGCATTTGATTCAAAGAGAAGGTCATATGAGAGAAGGGTATGCAAAAGTTTGATAGCATCACCGAGGTTCCTACACTCCCATTTGATTACCATTTTTAGGTATCATCTTCTTGGGCTCCAATTTTAAGTTTCAAGTGCCTCTGAAGTCTGAACCTGTTGAATCCAAAAATACCTCGTTCTTCAAGCTCTGCCTGAACACTAGTTAAACATATATATATATACAGGGAAATGTTCAGCACCAAACATTTTCGCAAAATATTTTTCAAAACTTGGGTTAGAAATTTTGGAATGGGCTGATTTTTGGTGAGGATGATTTCTACGGTGAGGAGATCATCATCACCAAAAATCAGCCCATTCCAAAACTTCTAACCCATGTAAGACAAAAATGGTTGGGCAAAATGTTTGGTGCTGAACGGGACCCATATATATATATATATACATGAATAATCTGAGTGGCGGCAATGGTTATTTCATAAAAAAATAAATAAAGTTATAGCCAAAAAACTAGTGAAGTTCACCACAATCTCAACCTTCGATCATTTCTGTACTTCACATCTGTATTTCCAAGATTTCATTAATCTAAGCATTACCACAAAGGCTTAGCTCCATAAAAACCTTTATTTCTAAAATTAAGATAATCTGATTTATTATTTTAAAATTTGGTAGATGTTATGATGTTTCAATTGTGTTCTGAAGTAGTAGGATTTTTAAGAGATCTTAGGTGAGTTTAGATTTGGAATGAATGGGTTAAATGGTACCGAGATTACAACATTTACCCTTTTAACACTATATGCACCATTAATGCCAACCACACACTACACAACTCTCAAACCTCAAGTGTAGATGTCAATTTAAGCCCCAGCTTTTACAAGACTATTTCAAGAAGAGAAAGACGGCTTAAGAGACTATCCCCCGAATTAATTACGAGAGACACAAAAAGTGGAGAAGATGATCTCATAAATGAAGCAAATCTCTACCTTAATACGTTTTATGCAGTCAAGGAGAAAAATTAATGTGAAGGGGCATTGAGCGTTGAATCAATAATCGTAAAAGCTCTCATTGCAATAGCAAATTATGATATTAGTGACCAACATCCGAGTACAAGAATCCTTTCCAAGAGAGAACTACCATTAGAAAGATGTGGAGTTGACAGAAAAAATTCTGGGTGGCAATGTGTTGCTTAAAACCAAGACCAAGTTCTCACCTTCTTTTCGGGTTAAATCATTTTTGAAGAAATCAAAGATTAAAAAGTCCGTGGATTTGATATCTGTAAAAGATGGCATACATGAAGGTCCCAAATCAACCCAATCACATGATCATAACCATCCAACCAACCATTTTTATATGAAAGTTCACATCTATCATATATGTTCATGATTATCCAATTGAGAGAAGATCAAACATGTGAGTCCCAACTCCATTTGAGTAAGATCCCAGATATAAGACAATGCAGGTTCTGTCAAACAAAGCAATAAAAATACATTAGTAGCAAGATCCAATGATTCATAATGGCCCTCTCATCATAAATAAAAAATTCTTAATGTATGTGAACCATTGAAAGTTCACAACCATTGATAATTATCTCATCAAATTGCAGTCACATAAGCTGTGCATGGGCTGGGTACCTGAGACTATCTCCCTTGGCGCTGCACACGTTATAAGTCCAAGCTCATTAGGCCCCTCGACCCGGACTTGGCCTGACACGTCGTCACCCAAGTTTTCATACTTAAACCCTTATTCCAAAGACTTGGGATCAGCTAAATTAATCATGTTCCTCCATTCCTTTCTGTCCAGATGCTCATGTTCTTACCGTGGGTGCAAATGAGAGAACAAATAGCTCAATTTGACCAACCAATTCATCAAACTGGTTGGGTTCTAGTGAACTCTGTATCCCATTAACTGCTAGGTACACCTTCAAATCCGGGTTCAGCTATGAATTGGCCTGCACCACTGATAGGTGGCATCATCAATCAGGATGCAAGTAACACAAAAACTAAGTATATAATAACTATGAAACTCGAAGATCAAACACAGATTATAGGCAAGCAAGAAAATACATCTCAATTGATCATCATTCCTGCAATTGAAATCTACAATATTTATAGAAACAAACACAGCATCCTGTGAGGTAGAAGAAAAACTATTCCAGCCAATTTAAAGCATCAATTGTAGATAGATAAATGTCACAAAAGAAAAAAATCTCTAATAATATTACTAGCACTGTAATTACTACAACATCAGTCACCGAAACTATGTTACCACCCTATCAGTTTTTAGGGACTATTACTGTCTGCCTCTCTTCATGCTGCTGCAAGAAGGGCATTTGTACTGCTTTATATTCTCAGCCTTCGCAGGTGTTATCTTCACACACTTTCCATGGAACCACCTCTCACAGATGTCACAGCCAATCCAAAACTCATCGGCATTGTAATTACCACCGCAACTTCCACAGAGAGTTTCACTGTGTTCATCTTCATCTTCCCCATAACCCTCATCAGCCAATTTTGAATTGTTTTTTACCAGACCATCACTAGATCTCTGCCAGCACAAAGGAAAGTTATGTTAAGAGTAGAAGCACAAAATTTGATTCAATTTTAATCAGTCTCACCTTTGTGTTGAGTCTGTTTTTGCTTCCAGTATCAGCACTGGGCTTGTCTTTCACCGGCTTCCTTTCAGTCACGACTTCAAAGACAGTGGGCAGATCGTTGATCAGGCTAAATAGACGCTTCCTGTCATACTCATTAGAACACAAGACTTCCATAAGATTGACAAAATAGAAAATATCAAAAGTATAGACATGCATGGAAATGTAATTGTACATAGATACAATGCATTTATGGTATAAAGATCCCCCCATGCATTTTCCATTTCTAACATTTAACTCTAACGTGCTAAATTTTCCATTATTTTAATAAAAAATGGTCCAGTGTTCAGACTACATAATCTGATGATAAAATGTCATTGCAGTGGACTCTGGTGGCTTTGTGAGGTTAAAACTATGGTTTGAACTTTGAAGTCTCTTTCTTGATGTATGTCTCAGTCAGATTGAAAAATGAAATGTCTCAACTGAGACATTAAGAAACAAATCAAGATATATCGAGATAAACCTCTAATGACATTTCTGGTCACCTCCGAAACTGGGCTCTCTCGGCTAAGAATCGAGTTTATCACTCAATTATGTTTTAGTTGTAACTATGCATTTTCACATCTTAGACAAACTCAGTAAAATTGTTTAGTTTTATATAAATTTACTATGCTGTTCTCAATTCAATTGAGTTCAAGCCAATTTGTCCACTCACCCTACCATCTCCCAGTAAAGAAAAAGATGAGACATTACTTTTAAAACCAATTCTTGAAAAGAAAAAAGAAAAAAAAACAGAACATAATCCAAGGAAGTCGTCAATATTTTGATTCCTGCCAACTAGTAAGAAATTATATTCTCTAAGCATGCCAAGTCAAATAAAAAATGTAAATTCTCATGAGAATAGAAGTATACAAAATTCACTAAAGTGTGGTCCTTTTAATTCAGTTTGATGGTTTGAAGTCTCAAAGACACGTAAGGAGCTCCTTCTACTTCGCTTTCTTCTTGGTGAGTAGTACTTCTTGCCGAGTAAGCGAGTCAAAGAGCACTAAATTCATGCCTGACTTTTGGAAGGGAAGACGGAAGGTTTAAGACAGGTTGAAGGAGGTGTGCCCTATACGGTGTCAGACTGGTTTAAGAAGGTGCTTTATTCATCCGTTAGTTGCTTTAAGACTGACTTGACGGATGTAGTCAGACTGCTCTAAGGAGTTGCCTAAAGAATCCGATAGGTCTTTTTTAGGGGCTTAATCAACCTAATGACTCATCAAATGCCGGTTAACAGGAAATTTTGACATCACTGAATCTAAGAGCATGTTCCAAAAACCCACTCCACTTTAACCCTCTCATTGTGACTCTGTGGACAACGTGCTTCTAAATCTCTCTATTATTATGGATATATAACCAAGGTAACAAAAATAGTTGCTTCATATTATTTCTTGGCTATCAATTTTTACCGACCCTTCCTCTATGAGTGTTATTACTAAAGTTGGCACTCCACATACCTTTTCTTGGTTTTACTTATTATTCATCCATTGGGCCCCAAAGCCGCCCTCTATAATTCTAGTTTTGCATTTAAGAGTCTCTTTAGCCTCACCAACTAACACTATGTCATCCACAAATAACATACACCAAGGAACATGTTCTCTAACCATGAGCAATTACTTCATCTATAACTACAACAAACAGATATAAAATCAAAGTTGATTCTTGATGTAAACCAAGTGTATCTAGGAACGCATTTTTTCTCCTTGTCATTTGTTATCACACTAGCCAAGCCACCACAACTCTCTCATACATATCCTTAATTATGTCATTATATCCACTTGAAACTCCTTTTATTTTCCAATACCTAGTAAAGTTAACTCTCCAGCAACTTTTTCATGTAGCTCTTCCAAGTCAATAAAACCATGTGCAAATTCTCTCTTTTTCCCTAGACATCTCCATCATTTGTCCAAGTAGAAAGATTGTCTCAATAATTGACCCCCCTCCCCAGCATAAAACCCAACTTTGTTATCTCAGTTCTTTGTTGCCCCAATATTAACGTAATTCAGTATGTCCCTTTTTTCCTTATATAGACAGGTACTGCAGTACTTTTATTCATTCATATGGCATCATTTTCGTATTACTTCTCATGCATTTTGATACTTTTATCAGAATACCATCTTGAGTACGGAAATTCATGGAAAATATTGGATGGCCTTGCCTAGCTCCTATATATTGTTTTTTGAACACTACATTTCTGGTCCCAAGCCTAGATATAGGAGGGTTTCATCAGGTTGGCAACGAGTACAAAAACTTAGCCACCTTTAAACATATCTTTAATTTTGATGAAATAACAGAACCATAAATAAACTACCTCCTAAGCTTTGCTTCACCTGAAGAACCCCTAATGCTTAGCGCCTCAGACTTCATTGAAGTTTTACATCTTGTGCGAAATAGTATTCCTACAAGAACTCAATACTCGGTCCTAATCCTCAGAGGACTAAGGCATTTAGACCAATTCTAGGTCCAAGAACATAATAAATAAACATGATTGGTCCATATGGGACTCTCACAAGTTGCTCGTCTTAATATTGAGCCAACCACCCACTACTAGCTGGACAAATATCTTTGATTAAGAAGTCAAATACCAACTCATGATTCACCAGAGAACTAAGTTAAAGGAAAAAAACAAAATAGACTTGCTCAGTTGTTATGCCTAAAACAGTACTTTAACATTATCCAAGAACGGTCTAACAAAAACATTCAAGTGAGCCTCTTCAATTTGGCTGTATAAAATTTTAATTTCAATATCTCTTTGGGTATATTAGTTATCCAGATCTAGGTAGTACCATGGTTTAGAATATCAGAATGTGTCAGATGATACCTATCGGTATCGGCCAAGACCGATACGAAACATTCGAAAATGTATTAGGTATGTAATGGAATGTATAGAATGTATCAGCCGATATCATATCAGTTTTTCATTTAACAGAAACATTCAATAGATACGACATATTAAACCTTCAGTAGTACAAAGGTGACATTCTCTATGAAATTACTGAAAATGTGGGTGATATTCTTTCCAATTACAATTATGGCTAGTGAAACCTTATTCTCTGAATATTTCATAAATGAAGCATTTCGCTGCATTAATAATTATGGTACAAAACCAAACTCATGCTCAAGGATTCACGGGAGAACATCAAAGAACAAATTAGTCCTACAATCGTAAGTATTTGGGGACTCCACAAAAAATAAAGTAAGATTTTTCCAGATAATAGAGGTTTCAATCAAAATTAAGCAAAAAAATTCTCAAATGCAGCCATATAGCATTGAATCATACTAATTAACACACCACAGTTGCGACAAAACGATAAAATGAAAACTACCAAACCTTTCATTGCGATTAAAGGGGGCCCCAAGATAGAAAGCCACAGAGAGCAACCAAGAATCGCTGTGCATGGCAACCAATGAAAGCCAATCCCTACGAACCATCCCATCTCTAGCGAAATTGATACCCAACGCAGGCTCTGGAAGCTCTGGCGGAACTTCTTCAGCAGGAAGAGTGACTTCCCAACTCTCATTCGGGTGTCCATACAGACACAAATTTTCCTTTTCTGAGACAAAAAACGCAAAAAGGGGGAAAAACAGAAAACCTATACTTATCTTCTTATAAAATTAGGCTAATATAATATAAGAAAAATAAATTAAAGTAATAAATCTCAAATTTGAGATCACAAGCTCACAACCAAACCCTAATCTAAAAAAATAAAAATAAAAATTACCACATCCAACATGAAATCGATCTAAAACGAAGGAAAAATTACCTGGATCACAAAGCGAGTAAAATTCATCGACATCTGAGAGAATAATAGCAAACAAAAATGATGCGAAATTCAGAAAAAATCGAGAGAGAATCAAATTTCAAATTAGGTTAAAAAAGAGACAAAGAAGAAAATTTTGACGAGATGAGTACCATTAGTTAATGCTCGAACGATACCAGCCCTTCGACCGCTGTAATCTTTGAAGATCTCTTCTACAGTACGCGGAGGAGAAGACATTGAGGCCATTTCCATGGCGAAAGAAAGATTTGCTTCCAAAAGACTTCGTTTTTCGGAGTTACAGACACAGATCGATCGTTTCAGAGATCGAAAGTTTCGATTTTTTCGAGTTGCAGAGGCTGTACGGATACGAAGCAAGCATGGTTCGCGAAAAAGCTCAGCAGACGAGACCCATCGAAGAGGGATCGAAACAGCGAAGACTATTTTTTTTTACAAAATTTTCGCATATTTTTAATTTTACTGGAAAAATGGGAGTAAGAGTTATTGTCAGCTCAGGTGAACCGTTATCCTGAGTACGGCAACAATACAAGATTTCCTCGATCTTTCAACTTGTGATTTCTGAGGATTATCCATTGGAATGGACCTAGGGATGACAGTCTACCATGGGTGACGATATTATACTCCTCTTTTGGTGGATGGAAACTGAAACATGCTAAAGTGCGCTGGGTGGGTATGGGTACTCCGAAAAGAAAAAAATTGGTTGTTAAAGGGACGATCTTTACGCTGTCACTCTCCAAAAATGCCACGTTGCACATATTTTCGACCAATTGAGTTATTAGTGGGTCCCACTTGTAGTTGTGGGTGGACCAAAAGCGTTATTTGTAAATGAACAGGCCCATTAGTAGGTTTTAAGCCCATGATAGATTAACGACTAAAAATGATAAATCATCTTAGCATTTCATGGCATATTATTAGGACCCAAATATTTTTTATTTGGTCTGATCCGACCATTAGATGGGCCAAGTTTGGGTAAGGATTTTCACGCCCAATTACCCATTAACAGTCCACAATAAATTTAAGAGAGATTTTATTGCCACACTAACTTTTGGTAACGCCACCCTAAGATATGTGGTAATTATATAGTGATTAACATTTGAATTGGGGTGGCATTAGCAAAAGTTGGTGTGACAATAGCATCTCTCTAAATTAGTGGCCCAAAAAAAGCCCCTTTGGCATGTATTTATGGGACTCATAAAAGCAACCCGACCTAAAAAATAGTAATAATTTAACCAAGACGTGGGAGTAATTGTTGCTTTTATTTACATCTAAACACATAAATAAATAGGATAAGTTATGGATTATCCTACTCATCCAAATAACTAGTGGGGATAATAGCCCAAGATGTTCTTAATGACCCACACAATTAACTTATTTGTATACTGATGTTTATAACTTTATAATTATAGTAGCTATTCAAAATCAAGTAAGTAATCTAATGGTTAGGATAGTTTGATTATGTGATATTTGAGATCTAAGGCTTGTTTGGATAGAAAGTAGAAAGTAATTGTACAAAAAGTACTTTTTAAGAGAAAAGAAGTATGTTTGGTATATAAAAAAAAGTTAAAAAGTATGTTTGGTATATATAAATACATTTATTAATGACATAATAAATGCTATGAACATCTAAGTATTTTGAATTAAAATTCTGTGTTGTAGTAAATGCTTTAGCAATCAATGTCAATATAATAAATACATCTATTAATGACATAATAAATATACTTATTGTAAATTAATGATATGTAGTATGCAAATCTATTGGTCTAGTATATTAATGTTCCCCAAGAAGGTGATGAAAGAAATTGAAAGAATATGTGTTAGTTTCCTATGGGCAGGGCTGAAAATGGGGAACAAGATGCATTGTGTGAGCTGGAAGAGAATGGCTAGGGGAAGAGAAGAAGGGGGTTAAGATTTCATAACCTTGATTTTCAAAACAAAGCGGGTATTACTAGACAAATATGGGATATTGCCTCGAATAGGAAAAGCATATGGGTGGAATGGATTCAAAAGAATTTGATCAAAGAATACCATTTCTGGACTATGAGTATCCCCAGTAATGCGTCATAGATGTAGAAAAAGTTGTTACAGATGAGAGAGGCTACCAAAGACATGATCGATCATAGAATCGGGGATGGCAGCAACACTTTTATATGGCATGACCCTTGAACTACTAAAGGAATGATGCAACAAAGGAACTCCTATGACACCATACTTCACAACTAGGCCAGGTTCAACAATCTGGTTAAAGGAGGCGAGTGACACCTTCTTGCCCACCTAGCTACCTAGTTAAGAGGGATATGGGATCTGATCAAAGTCATAGATCTCGATTGCTTAGAATCAGATAGAGTCATCTGGTCAACTGATCCTAAAGGGATTTACTCCATGAAGTCTGCATTCAAAGCTCTTAAAGAAACCAGACCTCAGGTTGGATGGCACAGCTTGGTATGGTTCCTTAACAACATCAAACAGCATAGTACCACTGCATAACTATGTCTTAGCAAGGGTTTGAAAACTCAAGACATGCTCAAGGCTAGAGGGGTCATTCAAAACTCATGTTACTACTTCTGTAGCAACCATCCTGAATCAGAAGATCACTTATTTCTTGGATGTAATTTCTTCCACGATTTGAGACAAAGAATGCTAAGAAAATCCAACATAGCCTAGTCAAACAGAAACTAGAAAGAAGAGGTCGAGTGGGCATGCAGCAATTTCGAAGGTAAAACTTTATAGGCAGTCACTAAAAAATTGGCATTCAATGCTTTCATTCACCATGTGTAGGCTGAGCGATGTAGGAGGATTTTCCAAAACAACTACAACCGCTCTGAGTTTGTAAAGACTATGATAGTCAAAGATGTCCAAATAAGACTTCAAAACATCGAGGCCTCTATGGAAGACAATGCTTCTTTTAGAGCCTTTATGGACTCGTGGAACCTGGGCCCTAAGTACATGGTCAAAGAGCCTCTAAATTGCAGATTGACCAAGCTTCAAGAGTACTAGTTTGTGCTCAATACTGATGGGTCTCTAAGAGGTGATAGGGGAGGAGAATGGGCTACTCTCAGATACAGTAGTGACAAGAAAATGAAAGTTCTAGCGGAGAAAAACCCAGGAGGGACAATCTTATACCATGAGCTTCAAGCAATTCTCAAGGAAATGACAATGGCAGAAGAGGAAAACATCAAAGTGTTAAAGGTCAAAACTGACTCTAAAATGGCTCGAATGCATTAAGGGGGAGGAACAATCCCATGGAGAGATGAAAGACTTGTTAAAGTCATTGAGATGAAAGGGAGCTACTTCCAAATAATCGAGTTCACCTTCTACTATAGAGAATGCAACAAAGCTACCAACTTTTTTGTTTCACTCCTTCCTTTTTTAGGCAGAGTTATTCTTGAGCATAGGGACCTCCCCTCAGCGGTTGGTAGACATTATATGTAAGGATGCTTCTGGGCATGCCTATGATAGGTTAAATCATGTTCCTTCTAGTTGGGGGTCTGCCTAACCCCCTGTTAATCGACAAAAAAAATGTACTTATTGTATAAAAGACTAACATACCTTTATTTTTTGAAAAAAAAATAAGTGTTGGATAGTGCTAACCTCCCCATGAGGTCTTAGATGTTAGCATTCTCCTACCGTCCAACACTTCATAGGGACATTAACATTGTCCAACACTTTTTTCTTTTCAATAATATTCCTCATCATTTTATCTTTTAGTGAAAAAGATAAGGGTATGTTAGTCTTTTTACACAATAAATAATTGTTTACATAATAAATATATGAGCGTTTAAGTATTTTGAATTAAAAGTCTTTATTGTAGTAATGCATTAGCAACCAATGTCAACATAATAAATGTACTCATTGTTTAAAAGACTAATATACCTTCGTTTTTTTCACTAAAAGATAAAATGAGATTGTAGACACCCCAATTTGAACGGGCCCATACTCGAAAGGGCCCAAAAAATAGATTTTTCAATAAAATTGCTAACGGGCCTCAAAAGTCTAAATCAATCGAAATATGGCATTTTTGATCGAATCAAGGTCCTTAAGACCCCCTAAGGGTCTAGGGGGTCCACTAAAAGGACTCAGTCTACCTTATGCTTTCCCAATATTTACCGCACCGCTTACAAAACAAAAAAAAGTCAAATTTTCGATAAAGTTCACCAACGGGCCTAAAAAGCCCAATTTGCCAACACGTGGCATTTTGATTAATTCAATAAATTCAAAAATCTCAACAAAATTTTTTTTTTTTTAAATGTGAAACTTGGGATGCCTACCCCTTCTCTACTACCCCCGCTTCGCCTCCGAATCCGCAAAAATCTAAGCCCACTTATGGTCCATAAACCTTCATTTCTCTAAAATCAATTTCTCACCTTATCGTCAACCTAAAATCCATCCCATATCACCTAAACCCTAAAATGAACCTACCCCCAAAAATCCAACTCAAAACAAATCTCATTCAATCCAAAATAACCCACAACCTTCATAAAACCCAAGCCCAATACACTAAAAGCCCACAAACCACTATACATACCCAATTCATTATCCAACCCATAATCCTAACCCACAAACCACTACCCACATCAACCAATCACTATTTTTATCATCAAAAGGTGATACATGTCATCACCCCATCTCACCTCCCTCACCCAACTACCTACCCCATTAATTTTCTTTAAACCTCATCTACCTACACATCAACCTATCACCTTTTCTCTCAAATCAAACACATCTACCCACACCCCTAACCTATACCTCCTCTTAATCTACCCCCATCATTTCCTACAAAACCTACATCTACAATCTAAACCTACACCCATTCCGCTTAAATCAAACACTCATCATTTCCCATCAACTCATCTCAACCCTTCATTTCCACCCACTTTGACACATGTCATCATCTCCCTCACCCTCCCAAAATATCATCAACCACCTTTTTAAATCCTCCATTCTCTTAAATCAAACACCACTTAATCACAACCACCAATATCATCTTCTCAACCACTCTCATCAATTCTCTCCCATCTAACACTCAACTCAAATGGGTAGAAAGATCCAACTCATTTGGGTTGTAAACAACCCATTTAACCTCCCTTCCCTAAATACCCTCTTATCTCTCCCAAATTACAACCACTCCTCTCTCAAACTCATAACCATTCTATCATTTTTCTTCACTTCACCCCATTATACCCCTAAAATAACTCCTCAACATCTATAAATACCCTCATCCTCTTCCCAAAAAAGGCCCCCAACTTTTCACAACAAAAATTCTCCCCCCACCTCTTACTACCAACCACTATTTCCAATTCTCACCACAAAAATACTACCAATTCTCTCTCCCAAGTCTCATAAAAAAAATTACTATACTCCACTCATCTCTCTCATCATCTCTTCTCTACTCCTTCAACCATACAAGAGTTGTATTTTTTTAAATCATTAAGGACTCAAGAAGACTCAAAGAAGAAGAAGAAAAGAAGTTCAAAGATACAAGGTGGGTGCAACAAAATAACCCCCTTCTCTTCTACACCCTCTCCTCCTCCTTCTTCTATTATCCCCTCCTCTCTTCTCAAGGCAAAGGTTTATAAGGATCATCCCCTTCAATGGGATGATCCTATAATCAAGCCAAAAATAAATCCCTACTTAGGGTACACATTATCAACACGTGGCACTTCATTTTTATTCTTGTATTTTCGATTAAAATGAGTGAGTTGAGTTGAGGTTACCACTATTTAGTGGGGAGAAAAGGGTGCCTAACACCTTCCATTTTCTCCAACCGAGCCGCTTACCCCGAATCTCAAAGATTTGATCCGTACCTTATCCATCGAGAGTCACTAAACGTCAAAATGTCACTTTTTCAAAAAATACACATCGGGTGACCATTCACACCCACTTACAATATGAATTGTAGCGACTCCTAACATTAGTAGATGTGGTCATCGTAATGACGAAACCACGTATCTACAAAGATATATTATTATAAATAAAAAATGCTGGACAATGCTAACAGCCCCATGACGTAAGCATTTCTCTATATATATAAACACACAAATTATGAAAGATTATTTTGCCACACCAACTTTTGTTAATGCCATCCCAATTCATATGTCAATCATCAAATAATTACACATATCTTGGGGGACGTTAGCAAAAGTTAGTGTGGGAATAGAAACTCTCATTATTAATCAATATCAATGTTGATGAAAAACATGACAACCTCATCATCTACCACTCCTAACATTATAACAACTACCACGACCTAAAAGAATAATATGTCAAACAATAAATTAGAGTAAGAACATGGACATAAAAAAAGTCTTCAAAGAAAATGCATTTTAATTCCTTAAAGGTCTCTATAAAAATATAAAAAAATTACATAGGTACGAGGTAATGAATGAAAGTCCTCCTACATATCTCATATCTCATCGTCTTCTCTAGCTCACATCTACATTTATAGATGTTTGATCCACTTCATCATCACCTTCACCAGGAACAACCATGTCATCACTTGCATATGTTTCAAACATATCATCTATGAGAGTGTCTTCTAATGAAGTTGTGTACACATGCGACGATGACAATATTCTATTGTTTGCGAAGACTGTATACTGGCATCATCTTCAAGATGGAAAAATGATTTTTCAATACTCCAAAACACTTCTCGATCACATTCGAAGTGACGGGTGAACATAATTGAAACGCTCTCTTACAATTTTTGTTACTCTATCATGACTTCGATATTCATTAAGATGGTATCGCTCTCCTTAGAAAGCCTGGCATATTGAAATAGCTAGAGTCAATGACATAGTATTTTCCTGCAAAAAATAAATAATGATTAATATATTTTATAATACAAATATTTTCTCATTCAAATATAACAAAATTACCTTTTGGTAGATGTGGGAACTTCAAATGAATATTCGTGATTGCTTCATTTAACACCCTAGAGTCATTTGTTGTGCCCTCCCAACCATCCAAGACATATGTGTAACACATATCAAAATCACAAGCGCACATGATATTCTGAGTGGGCAACGATTTTCTTCCTTGATATGGTATTTTGACTTACTTGCTGGTACAAATACACTCACATGCGTCTCATCTATTTCTCCAACACAATTCTATAAATAATAAAAGTATTTTAATTTAATATTATATCTACAATATTAAAAAATAATTTCTCACTATCAATCAATTCATACCTGAAACCATGGGTAATATTTATATCATTTGCTTTTTATGTAGGAGTGTTGAATGTTGAAGTTGGGTGGGCAATTAACTTCTTTTGAAAATTTATATATAGCCTTTAACACATTATCACAGTGTCGAGATATAGTCTCCCTACAATGCTAAAATCGATCTGCAACATTTCTATTTGAATTATTTTGACCAATAATGTACAAGAATATATACACTTATCTTCCACCTTCACATTACGTGTATCTCGTAATAAGCCCCAGTCTCTGAAAATATCACACAACTCATACAAGACCTTTGTTTTCATTTGAAATAAATCTAGACATCGTTTATGATGTCATCTAGAACATTAAGCACATATTCCTTCCCTATCAATATATCACTTCTATATGGTTGTTTGTTTAAGGATAAATTATCTTTAACAATTATCTCTTCTATTACAAATTCAACAACCTAGAGTTCATCACTTGTATCAATCGATTGTGATGTATCACTAACTTCAGTATCACTCATCATCACCCTATAATTCACTTATATAATTACATAATGTAGTAAAATATTGAATGTAATAAATAGAGCCATTATTTTAAAATCCTATACCTCCTTAAAAAATAAAATAATTTTCTTATGTCTTTTGATAAAAAAATTAATTAAAAATTAATTTTTTAAATATTAATAAAAATAACTCGAACACTTCTATACATTTTTCAGATTTGAGATATAAATCACACGAATGCCTCTATTTTTCAGATTTTATATTGTCGTAACTGTAGGACCATGTTATTGATCAAACTAAAATGAGTACACATGGGATAGTTTTCCGTTATAGTATAACTCAAAGATATTTGAAAGGGTGCAATTAAAGGATGGGATCATCCTATTATTATGCATCCAGATGCGTTGGATACAACCCAGACACATTGAATAGGTGTGTTGGTTCAAGACAGTTGTAATGATTTAAAAGGAACCATTGTGACTAAGACATTGGAGTATCTTCTCTCTTATATATATTAGGGATTGTATCAAAGTTAGACACATAATTTATTATTTTCTAAAAAAAAATTTAGATCTCTCTTTATTTTCAATGATGGAGTGATTCGCAGCATCTAACCGTCGTAATCTCATTATTTCCATATGATCCAAGGGTGGTATCAGAGCCTGGTTATTATCACCAGTTTCATTGTCATTTCGAGCACTAGAATCATTGTCTCTCATTAATTCAAGAAGATGAAGTTGTCTCTCATCGAGTACTAATTCAATGAGTTAACTTTATTATTATTTTATTTAAGATGACTTCCAAAAGATTTGAAATAGACAAATTGGATGGTTTGAATTTTAAAATGTGAAAATAAAAATTTTCCTATATCTTAATGCATAAAAAAACCTATTATACTGTAGTTATACCTAAGCCTAAAAATCCTCAATAATTAATTGATAAATGGGAGGAAGATAATGAATTAGCGATAGTTTCTATTATATTTAACATGAACGATAATTTAATTCCTCCCTATGAGGATTATAAGGTTGCAAAGGAAATTATGGATCATCTTCAGAAAAAATATGGTCTCGTATCTGACATAATTACTGGATAAATTTCACGAGATACATATGTCTAAAGATGATAAAGTGGTAAATCATATTCATCAAATATAATTAATTGCAAAGGAGTTAAGTAATGTTGGGCACCTACTGTCGGAATAGATAAATGTCACCATCATCATGAACAGTCTTCCTACTTCTTGAGATAATGTGATAACATCATTAATTTGTAGTGGGCAACCATTAACTATGAGCACAATCCCTGATTTCTTGTCTTTAGAAGAAGAGAGAAAAAAAAGAAGACAAAATAAAAATAAGAATGATAAGGACTCTTTGATGATTGTTTCTGAATCTTCTAGGAAGTCTTCTAAGTCTTTTTTGAAAAATTCAAATAAAATGAAGTACACTAACAAGATGGTCTTCAAAAAGAAAAAAAAAACGAATGGAGCTTGTTATTCTTATGGTGAGGTTGGACATTTCAAATTATCCAAAGAAGACACGATAGAAAAAGGAATTTGTTATGAAAACTTCTAAAGTAATGGTATCTGAATCCACCAAAGATCGCTGGCGGATTGACTCAAATCAATAAGACACATTGCAAGAAGTACAAGTTATTTTGACGATATCAAGGACATAATTCCTAGTGAACATCACATTTTCATGGGCACCAATACTTATTGTGATGTATTGGGTGAAGAAGGTACCTGAAAGATTCAGTGTGGAGATAATACTGTCATTCTTTAAAATGTATTGTTCGTAACATCCATCAGTCGTCATTTAATTTATATATCTGTCTTAGACCAGAAGAGATTTTATTTATCTTTTTTTGGAGGATCTGTTGTTGTCAAAAAGGATAAATTTGTTATCTTTAAGGGATAAAAGGTAGAAAATATGTATTTTATTGATAATATTAATAAAGAAATTTATTATGATTATTCTTTTGTCTCCCAAAATAACAATGACTGTTATGTTTGGCACTTGCATTTAGGACACATTAATAAAGACAAATTGCTTTGTATGAGCAGTATTGGTTTTATACCATATTTAAATCCTATAAATTTTATTCATTGTGAGCCTTGTCTTCAAAGAAAAATGACAAAAAAATCATTTTCAAAATATTGAAAAACAAAGGATTTATTAGAAGTGGTGCACTCCAATATATGTGGTCCTTTACGAACTAAGACTCATAAAGGTAAGGAATACTTCATCACCTTTACTAATAATTATTCAAGGTATGGTCAAATTTTCTTATTGAGACACAAGTTTGAAGTTCTTAAAATTTTGAAGAGTTTAAGATAAATGTTGACACGCAACTAGGTAGACCAATCAAAACCTTAAATAGTGATAGAGGTGCTGAGTATGAGATTTTCAATGATTTTTATTCTACAAATGGTATTCTACATATTTATACTATGTCACATACTCTTGAACAAAATGGAATTTTAGAAAGAAAAAATAAGAATTTGTTAGATATAACTAAGTCAATGCTGCCATACGTTACATTTTTTGGAGAGGCACTCTCTACTACAGTGTATGTCTTGAACCGAGTAAAAACAAAATCGAGAGTCCTCACTCCTTATAAATATTGGACAGGAAATAAACCTGATTTATCAAACCTCAAGTTCGGGGTTGCAAAGCCCATGTTCTCATTCCCAAACCTCTTAGAGATAAGTTGCAATAAAAAACTTGGGAATGTAGATTCATTGGTTACATTTAAAGTGGTAGTGTATATAAAGTTTTTCTTCATTTAGATAAGAGGTTAATTCAAAGTAGGGATGTTATTTTCATTGAAATTTCTAACCAAGTAACACCTGTAAATCAAGTTATACTCTTGGATAAACAAGATTATATTACCCAAAAAATAATAATTGATTATGTTCCACCAATAGAATCACAAGACGTGAATAGTGGGAGAATTGTTGAATCTTCACAACTTAGGAATAGTGGGAAAGGTAATAAGCATCAAATGGAACCTCCTATAAGGTTCAAGTATTACTACGTTTTTGTTGCTTATAAAATCTCGAATATAGGAATAGAAAATTATCCAAGAGATTTCAAACATGTAATGAAAAGTAATGAAGCAAATAAATGGCTTGAAGCTATAAATGATACAATTTTCTCCATAGAGAATAACAAAGTTTGAAAATTTGTAAATCTTCCCGAAAATAGAAAAGCCATAAGTTACAAATGGGTCTTTAAGAAAAAATTAAAATCAAACGGTACCTTGAAAAAATATAAAGCTTGGTTAGTAGAAAAATGGTACACACAACAACCCAAAGTAGACTTTGTTGACACGTATTCACTAGTAGCTAAATTTGTATCAATAAGGATTATCATGGTTGTTGTAGTAAAATTGGACTTAAAGCTACATCAATTAGATGTCAAAATTGTGTTTCTCAATGGAGAACTCAAGGAGGAGATCTATATGACTCAACTTGATGGTTTTCAAGTTAAGAAAAATGAGAATAAAATCTACAAACTTGAAAAATCTCTTTATGGACTCAAACAGTCCTCAAGTGGTATTTAAAATTCCCCCAAACCATCATTAATATGGGCTATAAAGTTAGCCCATTAGATTATTGTGTATATATATGGAAGTGCAAAAATAATATTTCTACTTTATCTCTTTATATAGATGACATTTTGTTAGCTTCTAATTGTTTGGATATGATGAATTCTATTAAATAATATTTAGGATCCATATTTGAAATGAAAGGTATGAGAGAAGTCTTATATATTCTTAAGGATCAATGTAATTAAAAATAGAGACTCCAATTTACTTTACTTAGATCAATTTGATATCTAAATCAAGTGTTAGAAAAGTTGAATATAGAAACATGTAAACCTTTAGGAACATCGATTAACAAAGGGTTAATCCTTTATAAGTCAATGAGTCCTTAAATAGAAGATGAGGTAAAAAAAATGAAATATATACTTTTTGCTCAGACTGTAGAAAGTCTAATGTATTTAATGACAAATACAAGACCTGACATATGTCATGTCGTAGTATTGGTAAGTCGTTACCAATCCAATCTTGGTAAAATACATAGGCTATACTAAGAGGAGCCTAAGATATCTAAAAGGCACTTTGACATTTAAGTTAATCTTTGGATTGAATGATCTAAAAGTTATAGGATATATTGATACAATTTTTGCAGGTGATATTGATGGTGGAAAATCCACATGTGGTCATATATTCATTTTTGGTGAAACTGCAATTTCTTGATTAAGTTAGAAACAAGGTTGTATAGCAAAGTTCATCATGAAATCAGAATATATAGCTTGCAGTACAGTTGTGAGTAAATATTTTGTGGACACTTAAAAACTAAATATATCGAGCAAGTCACTTGACACGTTATGTGATAACATGACTGCTATATCATTGGTAAAAAGTGGAGCTAATAGCTCCAAAGGGAAACACATTGACATTCAATATCATTATATTCAAGATATAGTGAAAAGAGGTGAAATCAAATTTATTTATGTTTTTACTAAGGAAATGTTAGCAAACCCTTTGATCAAGGGATTATCTCTGAAAGAATTTAGAGAGTATGTAATCAATATGGGATTGATAAATATCTAGATATCTAATTAATATATTTCATAAAAATCAAGGACATCTACAAATATACTTCAGGGACACCTGAGGTAAAATTGTAAATGCGACTTTTTTTCCTTGGTCTATAAGATAGATGACACCAGTAGAGATACAAGATTATTGCAGTACTATATTGTAAAGCCCACTAATTAAGACACTATAATGTTATTGGATAATTGCTAAGGTGCATGATTTATAAGTTGTCGCTAACATGCTAACATGATCAAATGAAATTCTGGTGATCAAGAATTTTTTATATAGAAAGTGGATGCAAGTCAATAGTAAATGGAAACTGCAGGAATTTCATAGTCTCATTCAAGATTTGATCAAGTGAGGATTTTAGGACCATGTTATTGATCAAACTGAAATGAGTACACATAGGATAGTTTTCTGTTATAATGTAACTCAAAGGAATTTGAAAGGGTGCAATTAAAAAATGATTATCCTATTATTATGCATCCAGATGCGTTAGATACAATCCAGACACATTGAATAAGAGTGTTGGTCTAAGACAGTTGTAATGAATTCATACATATTAAATAGGTGTGTTGGTTCAAGACAGTTGTGATGGTTTAAAAGGATCCATTGTAACCAAAACATTGGAGTCTCTTCTCCCTTATATACTAGAGATTATATCAAAGTTAAATACATAATAAATTATTTTCTAAAAAGATTTCAAATCTCTCTTTATGTTCATTGATTGCATGATTTACAGCACCTAACCATCATAATCCTGATATTTCCATATGATCTAAGAGTAATCGCATAAACTCCTTCTACCTTTTTTTTCTTCATATTCATCTTATCTCCTAATTCAACTATATTTTCTATGATGGTTTCTTGTTTAAAAGTCTCTCTTAACCATATTTTACCACGCATCTCCTAAAATCCGTTATCTTTTTCCTCTCCCAAAATCCTAAATATCAACAAAAAAACAAGTTACTCAGGTAGTATCTTTGTGAGTGTGTGTGTGCGTCTATATGATTTATAATATTGATATTTGCTTGAAGACTTGAAGTGGAACTGTTGTTGTGATTGAATCTTTTTACAATACTGTCAAAGTCATCTCCACTTTATGATTATCTTTTTCACAATCATAAAATTTGAATACTTGTAATTTTTTTAATGGTCTTTGGACTTCAACTATACCTGATGTGTAATACGACAAACTTATCATCAACCCACCAAATGTTTGAAGAAATTACTAATCAAAATCCAATAAGATTTTGATTGGTAATAATGAATTTTTTTTATGCATTTTATTTTGTTTATAGAAAATTAACTTTTTTTGCCCCATTTTTTTGTAAAGTTCTTAGGATTGTGTTAGAATCATTCATATTGTTTGCCATATAAAGTTCTAAGGATGATGTAATAGGCTTAGTTGTAGCTTTTAGGTAGATCCCAATTGCAATGTTGGTAGTAGTATTTTTAAATTCTTGTTTGCTCTCTTAATGCTTCATTGACTTATTTACTTTTAAAAAGTAGGAAACCTTAGACATTATCGAGTTTGTTATTGTTAATGTATTTGGATTTTAATAAGCTTATTCTACGACAAGTTTAGGTCATGGATATTTATTAAATATCCAATTGTGGATATTTAGTTTGTCTTAAAAGTCATTTTCAATGCTCTGGGTATTCCCTGCATGTGGCGCCCCGCCGAACACTAACACAAATCCCCATGTCAGATCTCGAGGTACTAGGTGACACTTCGAAATTTCGGCATAGTCTCCTCTGTTTATGTTAGCATTCCAAGGCGTATAACCTGCACCTGATAAACGACATACAATCCTGTATATAAACACATAAAATAGAATACTAGCGGAAGCCTATATACGTCTAATAACGTACGAAAGATCAGAGTGCGGAAGAATAACCAGAATACAGGATTATACAATTATTTCTCACTCTAACAAAAGTCCTAACGCTCAGAGCAAAATCTATAATACTTTTGGACAATTCGATACCACTAGGGGGTATAACCCCAATACTCACTAAGTGACGGACTCTAGCTGTCTATCTGACCCACCAGATGATACTCACTCATGTTCTACACCTGCCTTGCTAAGCTTCGGATCTGAAACTAAAAAATGGAGAAGGAAAGGGAGAGTAACAATGGTTACCCAGTAAAGAAACAAACAATTTCTGCTAATAACCCATCCTAACATGAACGAATAAACATACTGAATCATTTTTAAATATACAAAATTTTTACAGAAGAATCTACGATTAACTGGTACATATAGCCAAGGATGAGCAACTAAACATTTTAAAACTGACATTACATCAATCAACAGTACTCACTATAACATTTTCTTTATATACAAATCTAATTGATCAAATGGAAACATTAAACATACATTTCAGTTTATATATCAAAATAAGGCAACATATACATAATACACAATAGTAGAGTATTGGAATTAGAGAGTTGGGATTCACGACTGGATCGCTCCCAGTCAGGACATGATGTTACAATTCTTCTTGACTTTTAGTTCCTGATTTTGTGGCCGGTCGCTGCACTTACCACGCTTGGTTGACCATTTATCCGGCTCAGGCTGGCCGTTTGACGTGACCTTAAGCAATGGGTCTCTTTTCGATGTGTCAGAACGTTCGACTACTATAGATTGTTAGTGATCACTGACTAATCATCTTCGTCTATGCCTATCAGGCGTATATGTGATTCTCAAATATACAAACCATTCGTATACGACCACCTTTACATTACAAGTTCACTGGTAAAGAGAGAGAGGAATAACCCGGATTCCAGTTGTGACTCCACTCTCATACGCATCCCATACCACGTATGAGCTTGGTGGTCCCTACCGTACATCCCAGGATAGTACACCACTCCGGATGATATGACGCACTATCCCTTCAAGCATTCACAAACTCTTTAACAGCTCACAAAATAGCTACATATATATATTATTTTCATTTGAAAACAAAAGAGAAATTAACAATACAAGGTTGAGAATGGATATCCAGTTTCCTACCATGCAAGTGTAGCCACCTGGACTAAAATAAATAACATAACGGAAAAATACACAGCGCCTCGCACTAACAGAAATTTAAATAAAAATGCAACCATTAACATTATTCCTGGATATCTGTTCACCAACCTACACACAACACAACAACGTAAAATGCAGACATCACCCCTCGGGTGTGACTCTGACATTTTACCGTTTCATACCCTTTTTCCCTTTTTCCGATTTTTACAGTTTTCAATCTCTTCAATAAAATATCCAATTTCTGATATTCATTAACTCAATATGAGTTCATTGAATATTAAATCACATTTTTCAACTAAAGAATTTATTTTTATCAATAATATTGAAAAAGAATACAAATTATTTTTCAAAACGGGGTCCGAGCAGTGCACAAGACCCAATTTATGAAAATAACCCGTTAAAATATCTTACCCACGTATAATTTGTTAAAAATACAATTAAACATATTGAACATTCAATTTCTGGCGTGAATTTTTGAAATAACAAAAGAATTCTATATTTTGGAAATACATCCAAATTTTTTCGATAAAATCCTAAATGCAATTTTCACAATCTACGATTACTAATAGAAATTGAGAGTTCCTTACAATCTCTAGGCGAAAGGATCGAAGCACATGCACGGAAATCGAGGCGATCGACACGAAAATCAAGACAGACCGAACTTTGAAGTGGCTGATTTTTGAATTTGGCCTGTTGATTTTGAAGATCTCGACGCCGTCGTCCTTTCTCCCTTCTGCGACGGAGGACGGTTTGACCTCGAAACTGATGAAATTCGAGGTCAAAATTTTTGAAATTCCCGTATATAAATACGGCTGATTTTTGACGATATCGGGTGAAATAGAAAGTGAAACGAAAAAAGGTTGGGTGGGTTTTGTAGATGTCGAGGCTGCGAACGTTTCTCCCTTCTGCGTCGGAAGACGGTTTGACCCAAAAACGGACGAAATCCGAGGTCAAAGTTTCAAAATTTCTGTATCTAAATACGACTGATTTTTGATGATACCGAGTCAAAGAGAAGATGAAATGAAGAGTTCTTGGGTGGGTCTTATAGATGTCGAAGCTGCGGATCTTTTTCCCTTCTACGATAGTCGTCGACGGCAAGCCGTTTACGAAGGATCTGAGGTAGAAGATCAAAGAAAAAAACAAATTTTTCGTTTATTATCGCGGCTATATGGACGAGTTGGGGAAGATGAGATAAAAAAAATTAAAATATTATTTATATAAAAGTTGGGACGAATTCGGTATTTTGTCAATTGTTTTGATCGACGATAACTTGACCATCCGGACTTCAAAACTGACAAATGAATACTCTATTGCACCTAATTTTTCGTTCCGGATCTAATGATACAATTAATTTTTACAAATTATGTATCTAACAAAAATTTACATTTTTGACCTGAGGTGACCCCTAAACTTAATGTCGTTTTCGTTTTTGAAGATAATTCGACTTCCTGATCTCAAAAAATGACAAATAAATAGTCCATCTTCAATAATTTTTCGTTATGAATCCAATGGTATAATTGAATCTTAATAATTCTTGCTCTAGCAAAAATTCACTATTTTAGTATGGTCCGACCCGAAAATCGAGGATTTTGCAACTTTTATATTCGGACTTGCATTTAAGCGTGCTTATAGGCTAAAGTATGTTTTTTGATCATTTTGAATCCAATGGTGAGGTCAGATTCCATTAAAAATGATCAGAAATATCCTAAAATTTTATCCCTAAGTCCCACTTTTAAGATTTTCTTAAAAATTCCACTATTTATTTTTTCCTCGAAATACGAATTGAAAATTCGGGGTTTTACACTGCACTTATGAAATGGATGATATATGACTGATTTCAACATTCCTAATTTGATGATAGCAATTCCAATATATCATTTCTTGGATTTCTCTTATTTCGTGGGAACCTTATTACCAAGTATGTAATGCTGATGGTAAAACATTAGAAATGAAGTTATTTCCATTCTTATATTGCTCTCAATGAGACAATATTATCTATTGATGCAAGAACATTCGAGGTTTAAATTTTTGCTTCTATAGTGCAATGTGGCCACCTAGAAAACCAATTTGAGGTTGTTAGATTTCATGCAAGCTTTTAAAAACTTTTACCAACTTGATGATGTCTTAGCTCTGGTTAAAAAGAGTTGTAATTTAATCATTTGGTAGAATTAAAGATGCTTGCAAACATATGGAGTCAGGTAGAACTTCATATGTTATCTACAAGTGGAGTCAAATATATATTATTAATTGGTTTTAACAATAAATCTAAAAAAGAAAATTTTAATGGGTAAAATTTAGATATTTGAACATTATTGCAGTAAGTGAATCATGTACCGATATTGCACACAATGTCATCCTGAAAACCCTCACATTTGGGCTCACTAATCATGAATTATCAATTGAACCTGATTGTACATCGAGCGATTATCTCAAAAAAAAAATTGGAGTCTTGATGTTTAGCAGTCTTGTTTGATGCTTCAGAAAAAAACTTCAATAGGCTGCCTTGAAAGAATGAATCATTAGGTTCTGTACCAGATTGATGAGGTTTAAACATGAATAATAATGAAAATATAGGAAATCTTACGAAAGCCAAGCAGTCCCAAGTCCTGTATCATAATTTTTTATTTATTTTTTAAATCAGTAAACTTTTGAGGGGGTCTAAGTGTAATTTACCATATTGTTAATATCTTGATTCTATGATCTATAAGAAAAATAAATAAAAAATATTTGTACAATTTATTTTAAGCATAATGGATGGAAAGATTACTCATCATCAACAAATAAGTGACAATTCTCATAAAACGTTGAAAATCAAGAAAGCAATACAACCGAAGGTATTAAATGTGACACCCCGCCAAATGCTAACACAAATCCCAAGGCCAAATCCCAAGGTACTAGGTGGCACATTGAAATTTGGGCATGACTCTCTCAGTTTATGTTAGTGTTCCACGGAACTCAAAAATCTAATAATTCAAAATATAACAAATCCTGTACACTAGAAAAATGCAAACACGAGATAACAGCGAAAGACTGAAAATATCTAACACATTAATATATCAGAGTGCGAAAGTTTATAATTTATAGGATTACAAAAAGCTTTCACCTTAACGTGAATCTAATCACTCAACCCTAAAACTAGATTTATCTCCTGAGACGAACAGACTCCTAGTAAATATAGTCACAATGCTCACCGGACAAAAGACCCTGGTCCTCATTAGACGACTCTACGACTACTTCTCTGGCTGGAAGCCTTGAAGCTATAAAAAAATGAAAGTAAAGGGTGAGTAACGACGGTTATCCAGTAAGTCCACAACCAATTCCTACTAATAATCTCCCCTAAACATGATCGAGTAAGCATGCTGAACAGTTTTACATGTGCAAAGTTTTACAAGGAAAAATACGATTAACTAGTACATATAGTCAGGGATGAACAGCTAAACAATTTAAAAGTTTACATCACATCAATCATCAGTACTCATTATACATTTTCATTTGACATCCAACTAGGATTTATCACATTGAAATAACAAGCATACTTTGTAGTTTATAATTCAACATATAGTAACAGATACATAATACAAAATGGTGGAGTAGTGGAATTAGATAGTTGAGATTCACAATTGAATCGCTCCTAGTCGGGACATGATGTTACAACATGAATTTGGCTTTTAGTTCTTGATTTTGTAGTCTGTCGCTGGTCTTACCACACTGGTGACCATTTATCCGATTCAGGCGGGCCGTTTGACGTGACCATAAGCAATGGGTCTTTTTTCGATGTGTCAGAACGTTCGACTATTACTAGATTGTTAATGATCACTGACCAATCATCTTTGTCTATGCCTATCAGGCGTGCATGTGATTCTCAAAATAACACTCTACTCGTATATGACCACCTTTACAATACACGTTCACTGGTAAAGATAAGAAGGGAATGGACCCGGATTGCAGTTGTGACTCCACTTTCATACGTGTCACATACCACGTATGAGCTTGGTGGTCTCTACCGTACATCCCTCTGGATGATATGACGCATTATCTCTTCAGGCATTCACAGACCATTTAACAGCTCACAAAATAGCTATATATATATATATATTTTTTCTTTTAAAACAAAAGAGAAATTACAAGAACAAGGTTGAGAATGGATATCCAGTTCCTACCATGCAACTGTGGTCACCCGACCTAAAATAAACAACAGTACTCGGAGCCTCTGCGCCAACATAAATTTAAATAAACATGCAACCCTTTCATTAAGAACCTGGATATACATACAACATACAATGTAAAATGCAGATATCACCCCTCGGGTGTGACTCTGACAATTTACCGATTCATCCATATTTCTATTCTCTCGACATTCTCACTTTTCATCTTTTCAAATCAAATCATTCATTTTCAATCTTTCAAAGTCATTTTTGATCTTTCCATTGAAAACCATCAAGGTTTATTCAAAACGAGGTCTCAACAAGTATGCAAAAGCAAACTGCCAAAACTAAAAAAATTGATGAAAATTTGGCTAAGTGTCGAAAATTTGATTTTTTAAAGTTTTCAAAACTAAAAATAAATTTTCGTAAATGAAGACCCAAGACAACATAAGAAGAGCAATGTAGTTTTGTAACATAATTCAAAGTAATGCAAAAGATATCACGCGAATATTTAAAATATTCCCGTCGTGACGAAAATTTGTTTATTTTTTTTTCCGCTTCGTTTGAAGGAGTTATGGGGGGCCATAAGTAGTCTTTTTGGCATGTTAAAAGCATGATGAATCCAAAAAAAATATCAGAAATTTTTTTTGGGCACTTTTTGATTTTCACGGTGGCATTGTCAAAACACTGGAAATTCATGAATTTTTCCATTTTTTCTTCGTTTTTCTCTCGTTTTCGATTCTAATAATCCACCCACGAATTAAATATTCAAACTATGCTAAAATACATCAAACATAATGATTTCTAGCATGAATTTGAAATAATGTAAGTGACATTCTATAAATTTAAAACATACACAAGTTTCAAAATATCCCTAAATGAAATTTTTTGAAATCTACAGTTATTAATAAGAATTGAGAGTCCCTTACTTGGTTGTAGTTTTCGGACACGCTTAAATAATTCGAAATCAAGGATTGGCAGAAAGGACTTGAGGTTGAACGACTTCGGGGCTCAACGGTCGGGTTAGTTGCGAAACCCTCGATGGAGGTTGTAGACACCCCATTTTTGCACTCGCCTGATTAATCAACTCGTCAACCCGATCGCAATGATTCCCAATGATGGATGTGTATTCCATTACTTTATTTTGTTACCAGATATGTTTCAGAAATCCGGATGAGGTATCTCGAATTGACAAAACCTTAGAAATCACGCTACGCTAGGAAAATACGACCTCAGAAACATAGAAATTATCATCTTGCAGACAAAAAGAAGCTTCACGATAAAAATCACTAAAAATTACCAAATTACCAAAATACCCCTAACCTCAAAACAACCCTAGAGCCTACGTTACGCTTAGGAAAACTCTCTCGAACACATAAAATAACAAATCGGAACCAAATAAATCACTTCACCAATTTTAACAGAATTTGACAAAATTACGAAAATGCCCCTCATAAAGCTCACAATCATTTCACATAAAAATTTTCATAAATGACACAAACCAACATTCTCATTGAATTATTTACGAAAAACCGATTCTAAAACATCCTAGAACATTAAAAACCGACTTAAAACGTGAAAAGTCCTATCCGGGGGCAAAACGGTAATTTCACAATTTTCATAATTAAAAAATTCGAAATTAATAAATAAAATATTAAATAATTAAATTTAAACATTAATGAAATTAATTTAAAATTTTGAACCTAAAAAATCGATTAATCGGACTCTCAGGCAAAATTATTGAGGGTTCGTGGGATATTTCTTTAAGGACCCCTCCATTTGGGGGTCTAAAGAATTAAAGAAATAATGGAAGGGGGTTCTCCAAAAATTTAAAGTCAATCAAGCAAGATTGTAGTCAAAGTATTAAAGTCAATCAAGTGAGACTGAAGTCAAAATTAAAGTCAATTAAGCAAGACTAAAGTCAAGATATTAAAAGTCAATCAATAAGACTAAAGTCAAAACATTAAAAGTCAATCAAATAAGACCAAAATTCATAATAGAATTATAATTGATTAATAACTCTATCTAATAGAGTTCTAACTTAAAAACAATTCTACCTAAAACAACTCTAATTAAAACACAATTCTACCTAAAATAAGTCTAACTAAAACACAACTCTAATTAAAAGATCTCTAATTAAACACTAACTCTATCCAAATAAACCCCTAAAAACATCTATAAATAGAGGTGCTCACACCCTATTTTCGTATCAAATCATAAACCCTAAGAGAAGTAGGTCTAGAAGCTCCCCTAGCCTCCCATAAACCCTAGTTTTGGAGCCCCAACTCCTTACCTAACATCCATCCTTCAATTTTAGTCTAGAAAACACCTAAAAGCCCTCTAAAAACACCCCCAAATCCGCAACGAACTTGAAGAGTTCAGATTCAAAAATAAGAAGATACCTTGTCTCGGAGATCCGAAATCAAATTCGGAGACAGAACGAAGCAAGGGAGCACGGTACAAGGAGCTTTTTTTTGTCAGATCTGAGGGAGCAAAATCCTTGCTATCGGAAAGGTATGTATTTTTTTATATTTATTTTTATCTAGGTTTTAGCAATGTAATTTACTTGGGAAGTTAGTAGAGACCGGTTTTGACCGGGCGGGGTTGGTGCCTAACACCTTCCAACCCCGTAACTTGATCCCCGAATTTAGAATTTTTATGGTAGATTAGTTCTTTTTATCCATGTTAGAGTCAGTTTGGTTCCTAGACCACAATAACTAGGTGGCGACTCCCAAACCTCAAGGGTCAAAAGCGGATCCGCGCACCCCGCGGATCGAGGGCGCTTTCAGAGGTGTCCCTCCTCCCTCAATAACGATAAATCATTCTTCTTCAAATTAGGTAGAACTTCAAGTAGGTAAAATCAAAACCCCTATTACTGATTTTTAGTGGGAGCCTAAGAGAAAGGAAAGGAAATGGAGGTTGGATGGGGTGAGAACGTAGAGCTCGACAACGCCAACGATTTTTCCTTCTTCGTCGAGGTTCAACTCGGATTCGTTTGCGATAGATCTTGATGGAAAGGGTTGAAATCCTAGGTTTGGAGAATAGGCTGACCTTTTGTGAGTTAGAGAATAGAAATTGAATAAAATAAATGAGTTGTTTCTATTTATAACAAAAGTTGGAGGGCATTTTTGACATTTTCTACTTATTTATATTTTTGATGAAATCCTGACCATTCGAAATCGAAAATTGACAAATGAATATTCCATTTCGAATAATTTTTCATTGTGGACCTAACGGTGAAGTCAAATTTTCCTGATTCTCTCTCTAACAAAATTTAACTATTTTGGATCCCACTTAACGCGAAATTCGAGGATTTTATAACTTTTTCATCAGAACTCGAATTTGAACTTGCTTACAGGCTAATGTATATATTTCAATCTCTTTAAATCCAATGGTGGAGTTGATTTTCGTTAAAAATGATCGGAACAATATCCAAGTGTTTTACTCTAATTTCCTTATTTGGTATTTTCCTCGAAATATCACCATTGGACTTCTTCAAGATACGAGTTGAAAATCCGAGGTATTACATTAAAAAATTTAATTTATTTTGGATATTTATTAGAATTCATATATTCTATTTTGTTTCATGTAATATTCATAAAAAATAACCGATTTTAATTAAAATAAAATTGAACCAATTTTTCAATCATAATTCAAAGATACGAATATAAAGAGAACTAAAAGTCAAAAAAGGAGGAAAAGATGAAAGTGATTAAAAAAAAGTTAAGTCTGAACATTGAAATCAATACATTCTTGAGAATAATTTTTCATCTTTTAGTCTGAGGGTCCAATCATTTTTTAAGAACATAAGAAATTGGGAACGAAGTGCAAATATTACATTAAAAAATTTATGATTGTTATCAACACCCTAAACATCATACTTAGTTTCACTGTAAGTGATGTATAAAAAAGTTGGGGTGACAACATCAACTCTTTACTTCTTTTTTCCTTTTTAGAGACAGAACTCATAGTTGCTAACTCATCCCTTCACTTTAAATATATTCACTTCTCTAATTCTTTCAATTTGATGTTTCCTTACAGGGTGAGAGTAACATTTATTTGTCCAATCAATTGTAAAGATCACTTGCATGAACCATGAACCACGGGCTGGTAGCAGCAATAATTATAGAAATTACATAAAACACATATTTATTAGTATGGAGATGACCTATTTTCTCACTTATCTCCATCTAACCAACAATCAGATGAGGCACATGGCAAAATTGTTGCTTTTTGATGATAATATTTTTAATATCTTGATTCTATAATAAGAAAAATATAAATATAATATCTTTGTGCATTTATATGTTAGGTATAATGACTCAAATGATTACTCATCATCAACAAATAAGTGAGGATTCTCGTGAAAAGTTTGAAAATCAATAAAGTAATACAACCGAAGATATTAGTGATTTAATTTATTTTAAAATTTTATTACAATTGATCTTGATGTTTCAAACACACACACACACACACACACACACACTCATATATATATATATATATATATGGGAAATGTTCAAGAACAAACATTTTTCAAAACATGGGTTAGAGGTTTTGGAATGGGCTGATTTTTGTTGAGGATGATCTCTATGGTGAGGAGATCATCATCACCAAAAATCAGCCCATTCCAAAACTTCTAACCCCATCAAAAATGGTTTACAAAAAATGGACGGTCCACGATTTTTCAACTTGTAAACTGGGGCTAGAAGTTTTGGAATGGGCTGATTTTGGTGAGGATGATCTCCTCACCGTAGAGATCATCCTCACCAAAAATCAGCCCATTCCAAAATCTCTAACCCATGTTTTGAAAAATGTTTTGCCAAAATGTTTGTTGTTGAACGGGACCCTATATATATATATACTTTATTTTTAATATTAATTAGATATAATATTAACGACTTTAATAAATATTGCCTAAATAATTATTACAAATTTATAATTTACTTATTTTTAGAAATAATTCATTCTTTAATAGTTTATGATATTTCATTTAAGGCTTGGGAAAAAACTACGATGTTTGAAAGATCGACAAAGATATGTTAAGATGGATGAAGGTGCCAAGGTAAAACAAATAGTAAATATTGAGTATGACTTCTTTCAAAAATAAAGAAACATATATTAGTATTAATCGTGTTACTAATTCTATACAAATAACAAATAAAAAAACTACATCTTCCCTTGATGTTATGCAAAATGTTCCTACATAAAGTTTTTCTACTTAAAAAATGGACAAATCTACATCTTTGATCAAAAAAAATAAACTTGGAAAAAAATAAAGATACCCCACTTTAAGGATACACATGTCACTCAAGCAATATCGTATTGTTCATATTGTTGTGCCAAAATATTTAAATTTTAACCTCCTACGTTTCAATATTACAAAGGAGAAATGAAGGTAAATATCAATTCTATACCTACCATTTTATTTGATTTATTTATTTTAAAGACAACTGAGTCTATATGTAAAATCCCAAGTTTCAATTCGTATCTCGAGAAAAATAAATAGTGCAAATTTGAGAAAATTCTGAAAGTGGGAATTAGGATAAAACTTTAAGATGTTTCTAATTATTTTTAATAAAATTTGACCTCACCGTTGGATTCAAAATGATCGAAAAACATACTTTAGCCTGTAAACACGCTCAAATGCGAGTCCGAACAGAAAAAATTACAAAATCCTCGATTTTTTAGTCGGACCAAGTAAAAATAATGACTTTTTGGTAAAGTAAATTTTTTTTAAATTTAATCATACCATTGGATTCATAACAAAAAATTATATAAATGGATAATTACTTGTCATTTTTGGAGTCCAAAAAGTTGAATTATCGTCAAAAATGAAAATGATGTCAATTTTAAGGTCCCATTGGGTCGAAAAAGTAAATTTTTGTTAGAGGAATAATTTATAGAATTTGATCACACCATTAGATCGGAACAAAAAGTTAGACAAAACAAAGTATTTATTCACCACTTTTGGAGTTTGGATGGTCAAATTATCGTCGAATGAAATAATAGGTAAAATATTGATTTCGTCTCGCATTTATATAAATAATTTTTTTTAATCCAAAACACTATTCATCATCATCTAATTTCGTCTAAAACCAGCTGCGACATTTTATAAGAAACTTTTGTTTTTTTACGACTTTCAATCGTAGATTCGTCGTTGACTTCCGACGTAGAAGGGAAAAACGTTCGCAGTCTCATTCTCTACCAAACCCACCCAATTTTATTTTGTTTTCTCTCCATTTTTGCCCCATATCTTAAAAAATTAGTCGTAGATAATAGGGGAATTTCGAAACTTTGACCCTAAATTTCATCCGTTTCGAGGTCAAACCGTCATTCGTCCTAGAAGGATGAAATAACGACGACATCAAGATATTCAAAACAATCGGGTCAAATACAAAAATCAGTCACCTTGAAATTTAATCTACCTCGATTTTCCTACACGCACTTCAATTCTTTTGCACAGATATTGTAAGGAACTTTCAATTTCTATTAATAATCGTAGATTGTGAAAATTGCATTTAGGATTTTATGAAAATTTGTGATGTGTTTTCAAAAATAAGAATTCAATTGGTTATTTCAAATTCACGTCAGAATTTACATATTTGATATGTTTAATTGTATTTTATAACAAATTATATGTGGGTAGAATATTTCACTAGATTTTGTGTTGGCTTGTTGAGCTATGTGTATTGCTCAAACCCCATGTTGATATAAGTTTTGTAATTTTTCAGTTTAATTGATAAAAAAAAATTTAAGGTTTGAAAAATATTTTAATAATCAATAAACTCATATTGAGTTGATGAATGTCGAAAAATGAATATTGTAAGGAACTCTCAATTTCTATTAGTAATCGTAGATTGTGAAAATTACATTTAGGATTTTATCAAAAATTTGTGATGTGTTTTCAAAAATATAAAATTCAATTGGTTATTTCAAATTCACGCTAGAACTTGCATATTTGATATGTTTAATTGTATTTTATAACAAATTATATGTGAGTAGGATATTTTACCGGGTTTTGTGTTGGCCAGTTGGGTTCTGTGTACTGCTTGAACTCCATGTTGACATAAGTTTTGTAATTTTTTAGTTTAATTTATAAAAAAAAATGAATTTTAAGGTTTGAAAAATATTTTAATAATCAATGAACTAATATTGAGTTGATGAATGTCGAAAAATGAATATTGTATTCAAAAGATTGAAAACTGTAAAAATAAAAAAATGAGAAAAAAAGTATAAAACGGTAAAATGTCAGAGTCACACCCGAGGGGTGGTGTCTGCATTTTACATTGTGATGTTATGTGTGGGTTGATGAACATATATCTAAGGATAATGATATTGGTTGCATGTTTATTTACTTTCTGTTAGCGCGGGGAGCTGGTTACTTTTCCGCTATGTTATTTATTTTAGGCCGCTTAACTCTATGATGTAAATTTCTTGTTTATTTTAAAATAAATTTCTTAATTATTTTTAAAGAAAAGTAAAAATATATAATATTTAGCTATTTTGTGAACTGTTAAAGAGTTTGCGAATACCTGAAGGGATAATCTGTCATATCATTCGGAGTGATATACTATCTTTGGATGTACGGTAGGGACAACCAAATTCATACGTAGTATGGTACGCATATGAAAGTGGTGTCACAACTAAAATCTGGATTTATTCTTCTCTATCTTTACCAGTGAACTTGTAATGTAAAGGTGGTCGTATACGAATAGATTGTATATTTGAGAATCACATGCACGCCTGATAGGTATAGACAAAGATGATTAGTCAATGATCACTAGTAATCTATAGTAGTTAAACGTTCTGACACATCGAAAAGAAACCCATTACTTACAGTCACGTCAAACAGTCAGCCTGAGCCGGATAAATGGTCAATCAAGCGTGGTAAGTGCAGCGATCGACTATAAAATCAGGAACTAAAAGTCAGTAAGGAATTGTAACATCATGTCCCGACTGGGAGTGATCCGATCGTAAATCTCAACTCTCTAATTTCATTACTCCACCATTACGTATTATGTATATGTTGTCTTATTTTGATATATAAAATAAAAGTATGTTTAATATTTTCATTTGATCAATTAGATTTGTATAAAAAATGTTATAGTAAGTATTGTTGATTGATGTAATGTAAGTTTTAAAATGTTTAGTTGCTCATCCCTAGCTATATGTACCAATTAATTGTAGTTTTCTTTTGTAAAATTTTGCATATGTTAAAATGATTCAGTATGTTTATTCGTTCATGTCAAGAGAAGGTTATTGGTAGAAATTATTTATTTTCCTACTAGGTAACCATTGTTACTCATCCTTCATTCCTATTTTTTAGTTTCAGAGCCTATAGTTGGCGAGGCGGGCGTAGAACCAGCGAGTTGGGATCATCTGATAGGTCAGATAGACGAGTAGAGTCTATTACCTGGTGAGTACTGGGGTTATACCCCTAGTGGTGTCGATTAGACCAGGAGTATATAGATTTTGTATTAGGCGTTAGGATTTTTGTTAGAGTAAGGATTTTCATAGTACTGGGGTTACACTTGTTGATCTAAATAAACAAAATCAATTTATGACAAACCTGAAAATTTTTTATGAGTATTTCACCCCTTAATCCCTAATCTCCATTGAACACTTTCAAAAATAGAATAAGCATAAGGAAGTCAAATCTTTAATGTAGGGTTTGGGTAGTTTTTATTTAAGTGTTGAATTTTCTCCCATTTCCCTCTTCTACCTTCCTCAATCTTATTTTCTTTTCACTCTAGAAAGTCATAAGATGTGTTGAAACACCATCTCCCATTAACAGCAAGTTGGACCTCAACCTTAGGCATGGAATGCTTAAGGTGAGAAGGGTAGGGGTTGAAGCCTTTGGAAATGCATCTTATCATGGTGTACACACACATACACCCCATGCATGGAAATGATGGCAAAAGGTGCCCCAGTTTACATTTTATGGGGTGAACCACCAAGTTTTTAGCCATATCATGCATGCATTTTAAGGTCAAATACTAAGGGGGCTCTATTCATAGAGTATCCCAAAAATACCTAGGCAAACATTACTTTAATCTCATGCAAACATGCCATAATGTAGACATGATTGAGATATCTTTTACCATAGGATGATCCCCTAAGTCTTACACTAAAATCAACATCCCCTTATAGAGTGGGTACATTGTTTCACTCATGTACACACACTCACGTTCAAAATGCATCTTTTTGTTATCTTAGTGGCAAAGTTTAATAAGGCAACTACTTTAGGTTAGAGATAATGGGATGCCTAACACCTTCCACATTTTCTAACTGGACCTTATTACCTAAACTCTAAGTAGACCAACACCTTATATGTATGGGAATCACTACAAACATTACAAATTCGATTATCAAAACTATTTTTTGGGTGACCATTCACACCCTTTCTGAAAAAGAATGGTGACGACTCCCAATTTAACTTTAATGTTAACGAGATTTTCCATATTTGAAAATCGAATCATTACAATTACATATTACATGAATTGGATGTCATGTGAGCAAAAACACCAATGTATGGAAACCCAGCTACGTCCTAATTGTTACGGAGGGTCATGTCAGCAAATTCTTGAGAGATATCATTGGGTTGGTATCTTTGATTGAAATGTTTCCATCAACAAATAACAATATGAGTTGGCTTCTTGCAAATATGACAAACACAGTCATTTTCTGGATTGGAGCATTGAATGGACTAATTATTTCTCTCAATCGAACCGCCTTGTGAACTTAGTAGTTTATTTGTTCGATTACTTTGTTATCCATTTTGTGCAAACTCATACCCTTTTGAAGAAAGGAACCCTTGATTTCCATGATTTGAGTTCTTGTTGCTTTCCTAATTTCCCTTTTTGTTGTTGTCTTGTCATTAAGATCGATGTTAAAAAAATACAACATTAGGATTAAGATTCTACTAGTTGTGTAGATTCTTCGTAGTCTCTTGACTAAGAAAAAGATGAACTAGATCAAAATAAAGAGGAATTAGTGTCTTAAACATTGTAGTGATAAATGACTCATAACTTGAACCAATTCCTTTAAGAAGATCTTGTCGATCGTCTATCGACTTGCCAATGGTCGACAGGTCATAACAAAGACCTTTGAAAATTTGAATATAATCAGACATGGTTGAGCTTCCCTTTCTTAGGAATTGTAAGTGTTGGGGGAATAAAAAACTCCCTTTCTTGAGATCTCTGAGAAAAGTGATTGAAGAGGGTGTTCCATACTTTGGATGTGATGTCAAGTCCATCCACTAATCCAAGTGCCTCTCTAGATAACGTCCCCATGACCCATCCACAAAGAAGACGATCTGAATGTCTCTAAGCTAAATAATCTGGGTTATCGATTTCCTTAACACCCCCACCCCCTTCAATTTTTTGAAGATTGCATTACCTCTTGACTGGGCCCTCTCGCATAGATTAATTGGAAATATCATAAATATCTTTTTCTTCAACTTCCAATAAAAAACCTCTAAATTTATTCTTTAAACCATTCATCTTTGAGCTCTTCAATTGTATTATGAACTATAGTTTGCCCCCACTACAAGAAAATCCTGGATCCACCCCTAAAAGTGAGTTGTGAAAATAGATGTATTCTATTTAATGAAAGACTCTATGAACTGTTACAACTGTATAGAAAATCTTTATGATTTGTTACAACCATATAGAGATTGGTATCCTAAGTTTGTGGATGTCTATCCTCAATAAGAATTTCATGGAGTCATATGTCATTTGACTAGAATATTTGGTTTTTGATATGGTTCTTCTTGTAAAAGAACTTCCTATTTGAATGTAGGTAGAATGTTTGATTCAATGCAGTTCTTTCTAAGTCAGAATGAATGAGAAATATGATTCCCTCTTAAGCAAATTCGTGTGTCTATGGGGTATTGCTCAGCTCATGGCGATTGGATGATTATCACAACCTGGTTATAATTGGATTGAGTCATTGGACCTACATGCACAAAATGTATTCTAGTATAAGGTACATGAGAGTTGAAACCTTCTTGTTTTGAAAAAAAAAATCCCTTTTGAAAACAAAAGGAAAAAAAATGGTGAAGTTTTCACTTAATATACAATGAAACATGTTTTAACACATTTTACCTTATAATGTAAGAAATACATTTTACCATATGGAAGCATAAACCTTCTCACACTTGAAATGAACTAAAATAACAAAGGAAAAGTATTGGTACAAATTGCAAACTACAAACTAAATGAATAGATCAATTTGAATAATGGAGTACAAACTAACTTCACACAATACATTTGATAGAGACATAACATAATTACAGTGATTTTTCCTAATTTGAAGGACTCTTTATTGAGAATATGTACTGAATAGTCCCTAGTAAAGAACATGGACCATTTAAGTCCCACTTAATGAAATATTAACCTAATAAAGATCTTTTGAAGGTTTTTTTTTTTTTTAAGAAAATACCTGAAATACCCTTTTAACAACTTTACAAAGTGGTTTAGTATGAAAATATACTAAGACAAATAAAAAACTTGACAAATTTATTTTGTTATGGATATTTATGTGAAAAATAAAAATAATTTTTTTTATTTAGTAAAAGATATTCATAAATTCAATATAATTTTATTTGATTCATTTAAGTCAACTTGCTAATTTTTTTAATTGAATAAATTCGATGAACTTTCAAGTCAAGTTTTAAAATTATGTTTTAATTATTCAAAAATTATTTATATATTTTAATAAATCTAATATACATAGATCAAATCAGTTTGATGATGATGACCATATGCATATCCATCATCATCTTTGTTGTAGTCATCATCATCATCATCATCTATATGAGTTAACGATTACTAGTTTTGGGAAGAGAAAATAAAGTTTTTTTTTTCATTTATGTTTTTTTTTCATTGTTCTATAAGAGATGACCATGGTCAAGGGGCTTGCCATTAATTTTAAAACATACGAGTACCTCAAATAAACACGTTTCTTTAAACCTCGAAAATCATTGAAATGGTAATTATGGTATTTTTGCTTCAAAAATCTTTTTTAGAGTAATATTTGATAAAAAGAATACTAAAGAGTCCATGTTTTTTTGGAAGGGACTTTTTGATACATATTTTCCAAAAATAGGTCTTTGCAACCATTGTCCCCAATTATTGTTTTTTATCACTTTCACTGTTTCACATAATAAGAGGATTTGCCTTAACACGAGATACAGTATGCATGGAACGTTTACTTAGTCGATAATTCCACCCAATAACTAGATGAATTTGGAACAAAGGAGTAAGGCCCCAAGGAGTTAGCCAAATCATGATAAGGGGTTCCTGATCCCCTTTAGTGATCTTTAACGAGCCTTGAAGATGTCATGCGTCCGACGAGTAGGATGAGTTGAGTAAAAAAAGGAATGATCGTGAGGTAAGGGGAAATAGAATCCGCAAACCAAAAGTAAAGAGCAAGATTCAGAGGAATTCAGACCGGTATATGAGCAATAGAGTTGGCAAATCCACTGCGGAGCTCCATAATTTGCTGCTACAACTGCTTAAAGGAAAAATATTTGGAAGTGACCTCAAGCTTTCGATGAAAAGCATCTATGGTTCCTAAACACTTTCACATCACGAAAGTGAGATATGAGGTACAATCTTGATGTCATTCCAGCCCAACTCAAACATTTCAATGACTCTTGACTTTGTAACGGGGAAAATAATACCTAAAGTAAATAAAAACATCCAAGATATCATGACTCACTTTTAAGATTTCAAATCCTAGTAAGGGTCATTGGATCCACATAGATTACCACATTGACAATCAACACCACAGCTCTCTAGATTTCATTGAAAAACTCATTCAAACAAAAAAAAAAAAATTATTTTGCGCTTCATCCAATTTGACGGCTAAATAACTCCCAAATTTAAAATTAAATTCAACCCAAAAAACAACTTTTTCAAAATTCTTATAAAATTTTCATCTATATCCTTGTGGCATCAGGTCTTTTTTTTTTATAAGCCACAAGATGAAGCTGTTAGGAAACTTTCCTTATTTATTAAGGAAAGTGTTTTCTAAAAATAAGTACTCAAAACTAAATTTGAGCTATTACATTTTATTAAAAAATAGAAAACAAAAAAAACAAAAAAACCTAGTGGGCTATACAGCATCAAACATGGATATTATGCAAGAAAGTATTATTTTTTCTCAAATTTTTATGGCTTATGTTTTCTCTTACTTTTTATGGTGTATTTGATATCTCTAAGGAAAATTATTGAGTTAATTTATAGAGAAATGGGAATTTTTTTTTAGTCTTGATAATTTGACGCTCCCTTCACATAACCGTAGATCCTTTGGGATACACAAGGACAAAGATTTATGGTCTGTGACCCTCTCCCACACACACACACACACACACAAAAAATAATCTGATCCATTCCAATTTGGTAACTCTGGATCTAGGTTAAGTATTGGGATTTCCAATAAGGATCCGATTTGGTAAGATTTTGAATCATGACAGATTATGTGTTTGAAATGTATAGATATGAACTGTCCGGATCCCATTTTATACCAATTTAGTAGCAATCCGATCCGAAACAGGTCTATTTGATCAACCAACCATCATCTAATGTCGTAACGAAAAGGTCGTTCAACACTTCAACAACAAACTCTTCCTTGGTACTTGTCCCACTAAGAATGTAAAAGAGATGTGACGCTTGAAACTTTAAATTTGTTGTTAATAAAGTGATTTATGTGGCCTAGATTCAAGTAAAGGATGGTCCCAAATTCCAGACCGTATGATGTTCATCGAGATTTGTGTTATTGATAGTTATGTAATATACTTTTACTTTCCCCCAGCACGAGAAAGTTTATGTGGGCCACTACCCATAACTTCATTTTATGGTCAGGTCCAAAAGTAGGTGCTTGATGATGGACGGTCATGATCATCCAATCAACATGATTGGTTCAATTGGGATCATCTCTACATGTTAAAGATCATATTGAAGTTATTCCAAGTTTGGTATTAAAGATGTAACAGTCTGCAATAAAAGAATGGTTCCCTCGTTGGCTTCCATCCAAATCTATTAATACTTTAAGCTTTATTATTTGATTTATTACCAATATACCAAATCTATCCCTCGAATCTCTTAAAAGTCATATAGTGCCATTAATAATGTTGTAATGTGTAGGAGCATCTCTTCTTTAGGTACAATGAATAACTGTGCTACAAGATTGGGTGGTTTTGTCCTCTTTTTATTTTATTTTTTTCTACTGAAAAATCATTAAATAAAAAAAATAAAAAATAAAGATATATCTAATTATTCATGTTTGTCAAGACGACAATCCCGTCTTTTTTTTATATTTATATTTATACCAAATTAAACTGATGAATTAGAATGAATCGAATAGAGTGCATCATTTTAGTATCGTTCAGAACAAGATTTCATGACTAGGGTTAGGTAATTTCTTCTTGCAATTATGCGAAAAAGTATTTCTCATCATAGATAATGAGATAATTTGTCTGGGTCATCTTGATATCATTTGTGAATAAGAGAGATGGAAATCTAAGATATAAAATCAAACTTGAAAATCCAATAAGTCATGTCTTAAGGGGGTGTGTGTGTGCACGAATGCTTAGTAGATTACCACAGAAGATAAGGATTATTTAATTAGGGGGTGAAAATCCTTCCACATCCTTGAAATACATAATGTAGTCATTCTAGTCTTCTTCTTCAATCACCTTCAAAACTTTGATTAAATAACTGTAAATTTTATTTTAATCCTTAAGGCACTTTTCTATTTCAATAGAGTATATTGACTTTGAGTCGGGACAGTTACATAATGTTGCTTTTCTTTCAAACTCCCCCCCCCCTTTCTTTATAAGTGATGAATTAGAGGAGTTATATCACCTTTTGCCAACATCCCCATTGTCATATTGGTCCAGCTACCTTTGCGCACATGGATTCGTGTCTCTATAAGTCGTAGCAATCCCATGTTTATGGGGATTTTTTGATAATTGATTGATTGGTCATGGGCGGATTTACACTAGGGCCAGTGGGGGCATTTGCCCCCACAAGAATTTTCGAAGTCTTATGAGTATACATGAGTTATTGTGACAAATAACATCAACGAATAAGAAAATCCGCCACCATTACCCATATATATATATAATATATATATATATAGGGTAGCGATCAAGGGCAAACTTTTTAGCAAACTTTTTGGCAAAACATTTTTCAAAACATAGGTTAGAGGTTTTGGAATGGGCTGATTTTTGGTGAGGATGATCTCTACAGTGAGGAGATCATCCTCACCAAAAATCAGCCCATTCCAAAACTTCTAACCCCATCAAAAACAGTTTACAAAAAACGGACGGTCCACGATTTTTTAACTTGTAAATATGGGTTAGAAGTTTTGGAATGGGCTGATTTTTGGTGAGGATGATCTCCTCACCGTAGAGATCATCCTCACCAAAAATCAGCCCATTCCAAAACCTCTAACTCATGTTTTGAAAAATGTTTTGCCAAAAAGTTTGCCAAAAAGTTGACCATTGAACGCCCCACATATATATATATATATATATATAGATATAGATATGCATTTAACCACATTATTATCAATTTCATTTACATTTAAAAATAATAATAATAATAAATATAACCCCTTAAGTCCTTAACTTGCATGCTTAAACAAAGTAGACCTAAGCGAACGGATAATTGAATCATTCACGTCTATTCCCTGCCAACTATGTTTAGACTAGAGTGGCCGACCATGAACCCAAATTGGCATCGAGCCAATTAATAAATCATGTAACATAGTTCTGCAACATATTTTCAAGACATCAAGTTCTATATATTAGGGGAACAACAAATTTATGGTGTTCTCATAATTATTTTAGAGAACTGTTATTGGCACCCCACATTTTTTTTACTTACCATATATCAATTAAAATAAAGAAAATAAGTAACTGGTTGAAAATAAGTAAAAGTTGTGGTGCGAATAAAAACTCTCATTTTATTTCCATTAGATATTTGTATGCGATTACAAAATCGTAGATCTCTTTCCAGTGTATTCCAAAGAAAAAGATCTATGGATCTGTGCACTTGCCATGTCAACCGCTTATAAATTAATTCTAAGATTTTATATGAGCCTAATCATAATTGTTTGAGTATTATATTGTAATGTTCGAAGGATGTGTATTAAATCTTTAACGGTTCAATAAGTAATTTAAAATTTTAGAGTGTAATAAGTAAAAGTTGAGGTGTCAATAACAGCTTTCTTATTTTACGCTAGTCAGTGGTGTGGCTGCCATCAAACTCGTTGTCGTATCATATCGTATGATCTAATAAGCTATCTTTCGTTCTCCCTGACACAGTAGATCATCAAATGAGTTGAGGAGATGAAATGATGGATATCTCTAATCTGATTGCTGATTGGTTGTCTTTGTAGTAGGACCCACACAAGACATGATTGTCTCTCACTTTTGTCCCTCTCTCTCTCTCCCCTTCTCTCATCCGCGAATGAGAACGAAGACCACCACCTCCACCGCCAGAAGACCGAGAGAGAGAGAGAGAGATTGGATTTGAAGATTTTGAGGGTGGGGGACACGATAACACCGTACGCACCCTCTGCGTATTTTATCTATCATCATCAGTCCCTTTGCGGCCATGGCTGAGGCTGAAGTCTACGCGCCAAAAACTCTCACAGTATGGAGAGCTCTGTTAAACTGGTTGGCTTTCTTCTTTCAAATCTTCGTTCAAATGGTGAGGATCACACCTTCGATGAATCAAGTTCTCTCCTTCATCGGTCTTCGACATCGCTTGATTGCTTCTTCTTCTTCTTCTCCTTCTTTCAAGCCCTTACCAGTCGTTGAGCTTACCAACCTAGACTCTCCTTCCAACACGGCGCACGTTAGCTCCAACAAGGATGGCGATGATGATGAAGATCAGCCCATCGAGAAGCTCACGGTTTGTTCATTTAGACGATCTCTTGATTTTTGCGAAATTCGAGTGTTTTTTTATGTTCGATCTGATTTGTTACAGTTTGTTCGGAGATTTTTTTTTTTGGTTGAGATTTCTGTTGGACTTCGTCAGTATATTCCGTAAAAGGTTTAAATTGTCTAAATTTTCATATTTTTAATGGATTTGGTGAATAAATAGAACTGATGACTTGTATGTATTATTAGTTGATTGAGTTGATTAGTTAACTAGATTGAATTCTGATTTTGAATATATCAAGGAGTTAATTTTTTTGGTTTGTTAGGGCAGAACGCGTCTCACATAAATTCATATTTCAATTGTTAATTTAACTAGAACGAACAAGAAGTTAATTTTTCAGGGTTTTTCTAGGGCAGATTACTTCACCCATAAATCAACAATTCGATTAGTTAATTTAACTAGAATGATCAAGAAGTTAATTTTTTTTTTTTTTGGGGGAAGATTGCTTCGCTTATAATTTCACAAATCGATGTAGTTAATTTAACATGAATGAGGTATGCCATGGTTCACTTATGGCTAAGTTGTATTAAGTGAGGATGACAGAAAAATGGTTTCTTTTATGGGCAAAGAATGAGAGAATTGACAAACCTTATTGTGACAACACAGAACATGTTTGACAAGCTTGGCGCCACCAAATTTAACAGGAAGAGGAAGGTGTTGCATAAGAACCTGAAAGAGAAATTATTTTTTTTTGCTCAAAGTGCTCACAGAATACAGGATCCACCAATCACAAGATTCCACATGTATTGAATAGCATCCCCAATTTACAAAATTACCCTTGTTAGGTTTGACGTGACACACACATGAGTCTGGGCACTGTGACGAAAATTTTTGTGAGCAAAAAATCTCTCCTGAAAGGGGAGTGGGCTGAATTCCAGCTTTTTTAAGTTGGAGAAGACACTTTGAGTCAGGATTCACGACTCACTTGTGCCTAGTCCTCCACAGTTTGTTGACCTTGTTAATTTCCTCCATTGAAGGAGCCTAGATGATACATTTTTTATTTTTTATTTTTCTCTTATCGTGGGTATCCCCACCCTTCGGGTAAGACTAATCCCACAGTCACACGCACCACCCCCTTGGAAAGTCTTACGTGCAACTAGTAACCTAGATGATACATATAAATTGGTTTTGTATTAAATAGGTGCTGATGGTTCTCTAGTCTGATTATGTAATTATTTTTTTTATATCGAGAGTTATCTAAACTACAATTTAGAGGCAATTGCTTGTGTAGATGTAAGCCAGTTAAAAATATATATATTAAATTTGGTGCTTTACAGTTGAAAGCTGCAATCTCAAGTTGTGACTAAATTTTGATTGAAGTACAATTCTTCATTGCTTTATCTTTATTCCAGCATTTTCAAGTTGTGATCATTCAAACTTCAGCAATGCTGTCGAAACTTATACTTTGAGTGCAGAATATATCTTGCATTCTTGCTTGACATAATTGTATAAAGTCTATTTGTTCTTTAGATGTGCTCCTTGGAATGCAGGTAGTTCTTGACTTGGATGAGACTCTGGTATGTGCATATGAGACATCTAGCTTACCAGCTATTGTTTGTAATCAAGCAACAGAAGCTGGGTTGAAGTGGTTCGAGCTGGAATGTGTATCTTCAGACAAAGTATGAATTTAATAGTTGTTATTCACTTAAATGTATTTATTTGGTTATGTAATCATGGTTTGTGAAAGAAACTTACTTGAAGATTAATTATTTGGGTCAAAGGAATGTGATGGAAAACCAAAGGTGAATCATGTCACAGTGTTTGAGCGTCCGGGTTTGGAAGAATTCTTAAAACAGATTAGTGAATTTGCAGATCTTGTGCTCTTCACTGCTGGCCTTGAAGGTTTGCTTATTATTGCACTATTCTCTCAGTCTTTGCTTTCACTGCATGTTTCTCAACTCTAATTTGTCATATTTGGGCATCCTACAGGTTATGCTAGACCACTTGTTGACAGAATAGACATCGAAAATCGATTTAGTCGCCGTCTTTACCGGCCTTCCACAATTGGCACGTAAGTTCTTCTTTTCAACTGCATTCACACTATGGAAACGATTGGGTTTGACAATATGATGTCACTTCTATTCTAGGACTTGTATGCCCATAAATTTATAATCCCAGAATTATACAGCAATTACAGTCTGTCATGGAATATCAGATGACATGGTGCACTTGCGGGGGTTGGAGCCTAGCATGATTGCCACTTCGTAAGAGAGGTCCCAGGTCAAAAGTCAACCTAGGTTTGGTCACAATCTCTTGATCTAGAGACTGCCAGAAAGAATGTCATAGATCAGTTGGTTATGAGTTATGACATTTGATTGGATTGATTTTTTACTTGGAGATCCACGAGGAAGCCACCAAATTGTCCCAGCCCCCACACCCACCCCTAGTTTATATTTGGTTCTCACCCTCTAAAATATGCAGACTGCAGATTTGCGATGTGTTACTTTAGGTCTTCATCAATATATGCTCCCGCTTTAACTACTCATTTTAATTTACATAAATTATATTCAATTCAATAATCTTTTAACTTGGTAATGCAAATGTGTTTGTGAGTCCCGAATATTCTTTAAACCTCACCTTTGGCTTCATGCTTCATTTCTCATTAATCAGACCATATGTTCTTGAAGATCATTTTGTTCTGGTTCTCTTATTCTGTGATCTGCATGTTGAATACCAGGCATTTGTTTTTATTGGTGAAATAAGATGTGATTAAAGAAAGAAAAAAATAATGTGATATAATACGGAAGAGGGAAGGGTTCTAGTGAACTCTCTTGTTGTTGTCTCTCCAAAAACAGTTATCTATGTGAGAGTGCTACATAAAGCCCTGATTTTGTTTTTTGTCGTCATCTCCATTCCTTCATTAGTTTTTTCTCTAAGTTCGGTTCATTTTGGTTCTTTGAGAATATTCTGATTTTCTTCTTGTTCGTATAAACCATCTTTGCAAGATTTCTACGAATATGATTTGAACCAAGACCCAATACTTGGAATCTTAATTTAGTACAGACACCCAGGAAGAGGGAATGTCCAGTAAAAATTAAGGGTATGTTTGATTGCACATGGAAAATATGGTGGAAAATCAATTTCCATGGAAAATGACATTTTTCATATGTTTGATTGCATTTTTCCATGCAAATTGACTTTCCACCACAATAAAAAAATCCACCAAAATATGGATTTCACTTTCTCACCCATATAGGTAGGAAAGTGAAATCAACCCATATTTTCCATCTCCAAAATATCATCTTTTTCCCCACTCATCTTCTTCTTCTTTCCTACCACCACCACCATCACCATAGCCACTATCACACTAACCTCGTCATCGTTACCATCGCAGTCCCCGTCATCACCATCTCCGGCCACCTTCTCTCTCTCTCTCTCTCTTTGTTTTCTTTTTCTCCTTCTCCTTCCCTCACCTCCGCCGCCGCCATCACCACGTCCTCCCCCCTCCCTCCCTCTTATCATTTCCCAAGCCTCTTCTTCTCTGCCCCAAGCCTCTCCCTCTCCTCTCATCTTCTTTCTCCTCCTCCTCCTCTTCTTCTTCTTCTTTGTCTTCTTCTTCATTTTCCTCAGATTTTTTTCCCATGATTTTATCCAAGTAAAATCAAACAATGGAATTCGATTTTCCGACCCTACCTATTTTCCACCATTATTTTTCCATGAATTTCAAATATCATGGAAAGTGACTTTCCATCCAATCAAACATACCCTAAGAGTCTTGAAAGACCCTGAAACGACCACTTCAATCATGATACATAAGGATGGAGAGATTGAAGAAGATGTTGCTGATAGGGTCAAAGTTGGATGGTTAAAGTGGAGTTGTGCTTCTAGAGTGTTATGCGATGGATTAATCAAACGAAAAGAAAATTTTTATAGAACGTAGTAAGACCAGCTATGGTTAATGGACCTAAATCTTGGGTAGTCAAGCATTATGTAGGGAAGATACAATAAAATTATCACATTCGAGAAAATGTAGGAGTGGCTCCAATAGGGAATAAACTAAAAGAAGGCTGAATGAGACAGTTTGGGTACATTCAACAAATGTCAATTAGAGCCTCTTGTAGTAGAAATATTCAAGTTGAGGTCTTAAAAGAGTGAGAGGAAGACCCAAAAGAACAAGGATTGAGTTAGTGAAAGCGGATGTAAACACATTTTCAATAACATTGGATGTGCTATGGACAGATTGAAATGGAGGAATAAGATTCATTTAGTTAACCCCAAATCCTTGTGATAAGGCTTGATGATGATGTCTTTGGTCCGAACCATCACAATAAAATTTCGATCAGAACTTTTCGGTGATTTGCTTCCATTCCACCATGAAATCTCTTTCATCTCATTTTGTAAGTGGACATCAAGGGATACTCACATCTTACCACATATCCGGATGTTCTCCACCACTGTGAATATAACCTTTTCAAGATGTAAATATAAAATTGAACTGAGACTAATAATGGATTTTATAATGCAGTGCAGGTCAATAGTTTCTCTAAGAATTTCATTTTAATCAGAAAATCCATTATAAAACAAAGCACAAATCCCAGACAGCATTTGCACAGGGTGAGAGGGAAACTGGATCATATTTTTTTGGAAGGAATTCTTATTTAAATGTTAATGGAGTTGAGAGATTTCTAAAAAATTCAGTAGAAAATAATAAATGTATGAGTTTATGTTTGTATGTGAGTACCGAGTAGTGTAGTGCCAATTCCCTCTACAGCTCATTACTCACTCCAGTGATAAAAACAAAAAAACAACTTGGGAGTAAATGATGAGACCAACATTTGGATTGAAGCTATAGTGTCATCAATGGCTGGGGAATCGAAATATCTGCGAGATCGGGGTCACAATTTATGTGAATTAAACAAATTGTTGGAAATTCCCAAAATGACACATTCTCGAAGAGCCGTATATTCAAAGTTTTATGTTCATGATCGACCGAATGAACCCAAACCAATTACTGACCTCTTCCAGTTCAAGCTAATAAGATGAACAATTGATACTTGCGCCTAGTTATTCAGAACTTACCACATAAATTGCCTCCCAAGGCTTTGTGTTGGAATATGTGAGGTTGAATTCCAAAGTAGAGACTGGAAACCATGGAATTCAAGGATTCATAACACAGTATGATTGTATTTTCACATTAAATGACTTCCTGCCTAACTTTTCCCATTTTTGTGATATGTCAATTAACTTCTAAGTGATTATGTTCTGCTTGATTTAGTTAGTTCATGAATGTAGTAGGTCTCAGTAATAAGTAGTTGAGATTGAGGTTAAATATAGATAATAAGTTCATAAATTATAAACTGTTGTGATGCAATGTTGATGTTTGTACTTTGTATTGGTTCACGCAGACATCTAAACTAGGTTAAGACCTGTTGTTTGGTTCTGCTGCTTCATGTATAGAAAGATTTACTTGATGTACCATACCACTTGGAGGACACATAATCAGGAGTTGGCTATTGTAATTGGGATCACTTGGAAATTGGTATTTGTGTCTGTTTGTACCCCAGCAGCATGTACAACACGTTCTTAAAACTTCTGTGCTTAATGTTATAGAGTAATGCATGAATCAAAATACTTCATCTAATCAAAGTTACTGTAGATCTTCTACCGACTACCAGTACTAGTTGTATCTTTCCATGTATTTTCTCGACTTCAGTTTAAAGCCAACTTGTGCTCTGTAACACAAATCTCATTGTTATTAATCAACAGTAGGAAAAAAAATATCAGCTCGCATGACCTTCAAGGTGCACATTCCTTCAAACGGAGGATGTGACAGGTCTTCATTGCTCAATGACCAAACCATCTCTATCAATTTTCCTTTAGTTTGTCACTTATCGGGGGACTATTACATTTTCTCAAATTCATTAATTTCTAATGTTATCTTTCCTCCCTTTTCTACCCATTCAGTTCAGTGTGCTTGTCTCTTATACGCTCAATCTATACATGAAATGAAAATATTTAATGTTTTATTTTATTTTATGGTAATATCTGAATTTGAAGTTGCTCGAGCTTGAGTTTCCCTTGATTAAATTTCTTGCAATTGTACAAATTACAGAGAGTATCGGGAACACGTGAAGGATCTTTCTAGCCTATCAAACGATTTATGCCGGATTGTTATTGTTGATAATAACCCATTCAGTTTCTTGTTGCAACCACTAAATGGAATACCTTGCATTCCATTTTCTGCAGGACAGCCTTACGATGAGCAGGTACTAAGTAAGAGTTTTCATTGGGCAAACACACACACCCACACTTCATAAAAAACAGTTTGATCATTTGCCCTCTCTGATACGTATTTTTGGTGATTCAGCTTTTGGAGGTCCTTCTTCCACTTCTTAGGCATCTATCTCTGCAGAAGGATGTGAGGCCTATGCTCTACGAAAGATTCCACATGCCTGAATGGTTTCAAAAACATGGAATTCCTGCTTCCAATTGGACCTCATCATAATAAACATTACATATATATCAATAAGACACCATTGTTCTTAGGGCACCTAAATGGATATCTTATCATATGTACATGCTCTGACCACTCTTGGCATCTTGTATATTATTATGTCACATTGTTCTCAGGGGCCATTAACAAAATTATGTATTTTCTAGGTTTGTTCAAAAAATCAATTTGAAAACTGATGCATCTATTGTTAGAAGTTCCTGTCATGTATGAATGTAGGGTGGTTTTCAATTCCAATTTGTTTTGTAACTTGTTAACATGCCTGCCTTTGCCCATGGGGTTCTCATTAATTCTGGGTTTTGGAAGTTGTTCTTGACAGGAGCTTTAACAGTTGTACATGTAGTTTACATCTAAAGTTCAAACCTTGGAAGGAGAGACTTGGGTAAAGGGCGACCAAGGTGCCTAAGAAGAAGGGTATCATAGTGAAGGCCGCCACGATGGGCATTGGCAATGTTAATTGAAAAGATGAGATGGATGGGTTTGTGTCTCCTCCATTTTATCTAGTCTAGTTTATACATTAGGAGGATGGGATGCTCTCTTGGAATCTTGCTCCTCCATTTTATTGCCTTTTAAGCTAAATCAAGTCTTGTTTATATCATTCGGATGATGAGATGCTCTTCAAGATTACTTGTTTATATCATTTGGTTTGATTCTAGATATTTGTGTCTAGGCCCCACTGATTGGGCACCATGAATCTCGGGGAAATCTTGGTCAATTAATATAAACAAAACCTTGCTTACATACCATGGCTTTCTAAGTAAATCAATTTTATATATGTATCACCCTCAGATTGGAATCAATATTGTTGACCAAAATCCAACTCCTCAAAAATTACATTTTTTCAATAAAATCCATCCTAAATTACATGCTATTGCCATTTATCCACTTTCAGAAACTGAAACAATTAGACCAACCCAACCCGTATTGTACATTTTGTACAAGGTCTTCAATGAGAATCCCTTCAATCTTTCAGATTGACAATATTAGCAGAGCTAGGATCAGCAATTCCCGGATGCATTGAAGACGTTAGTTAAATACCTTGCAGCAGCCAATTTAATCAATGGATTCACTTACAAGCCACCATGTTAACAAGTGGAGGATCATGAAAACCAAACACTGGCTTCCAGTCCCCACCAACCTAGTTGGTCCAAACAGAACCATTAGCAAAATCAACCGTGCCACAATTTTACAACAAAAAATTGAGTAAAATCTACCATGCGAGTGTTGCTATCAATCGAACGAAAAACATATTCCAACTTACTGCATCAGCTGACAGTTGATTCTTTAGGTTTTTCAGTCACCCCCTCTGTCCCAGAGTTGCTAGTGTCTGCAGTCTGAACTTGAGTAGTTTGCTCCTGACTTGAAATCTGAGAATCTGATGCAAGTCCCAGAACTACCAATGTTGACCTATAATATATTGAACTCCCTATGTTAGAAATTGGTGGAGAGCAATTTATACGAGAAATAAATTTCGGTATGTGCAAATACCTTGGAAGAGTGGATCGGATGCTTGGTTGGTTAGCATGAGCAATCAATGGTGCCTTAAGGGGGGCAGCAGTTCTGTTTAACGCATTTTCAAGCTGTGCTGAAGGTAACTGACAAATAAAAATGATAATATCAACAAACAAACAAAAAAAACCTTAACAATTCCACAATTCCCAGTCTCAATCTGCAAGAGAAGACAGACAGTAAGTATAGTTTCCATATGACATCATTGCCATCTCAAATTAGGATTTTTGCAACAGGTATACACTTAAATTTTTATAGGATGTAGCTAAAGCAGTAAGAAATTGCTAGTTTGGAAATTTTAGAAAATAAGATAGCATTCATACCAGTTTCACTGAACTGCATTTACATTTAAAAACTAACACATGTTGCAATTCACCGATGGGGAAAGGACTTGTGAGATTTTTATGAATAAAAGGGGATGTAAGAGAGGGAAATTTAGAATTAGTGGTGTTCCAGAGGGGCCCTTTTCCGGCCTTGGTGATTTGTATCCCTTGATTCCTTCCAAAGTCTCCTTCATGTGGGCAGAGGCTCTGAATAAACTCCCGATATAGATCATCTTAAGTCGAGAGGCTTAATCATTTAAGGACTTTTGCTGCGTGTCAGTCAAAAGGAGTCGGTTGGCCACCAGTTTTTGCATTGTCGCTCTGCTTCCGTAGTGCGGTCCCACTTCTTTTCCTTGTTCAATGTAAGTTGGTGTCACCCGAATTCTGTGTTGCATCTTCTCAATTGCTAACAATCCTCATCATTTTTTGGCAGAAAAAGGTCTCTTTGGAACCACTTGCCCTTTGCCATTAGTTGGGGCTTGTGGAAGGAGAGGAATGAACACACTTTGTTAGGAAGGATCTCTATGTTCAAGATATAATAATTAATTTTCTAGGTCTGTTCTTTTTTTTTTCTTGGATTTCAGAGGCGGCTTCTTTGAGGATTTTATGCATAGATGGCAATGTTGTCAAATGTGGTCGCATATGCTATTTACAAAGTGAAAATCGGGATGGTATACCGTCCAAAGGTCAGAATATGACCATTGGACATAGATTTTCCTTTTTTTTTATAGCTTAAACTCTCTTTTCTCTTATACTATCCCACTTCTACCCCTCATACTCCTTTTACGAAATCTCTTCTACCTTCTAATCTCTTTCTTACTCTCACAAAGCCTCCAACTCTTAAATCTCATTACATTTTCTACTACATTCTCACATAATTATAAATATTATTTAATCTCTATGTTACACTATTACAGCATATGAAAGCTACTCAAGAATCAAGATTTAAACATTTTCTGCATTTTTTTTTCTCTTGCAGCATATGCCACCGCATATGCGATGTGTGAAATGGCATATGCGAACAACATGTGTTGGTCGCACACGGGTAGCATATGCTATTTAACAACATAGATAGATGGGGCCTTGTATGTCCTGAGACAGGTTAAACCCTATTTTGCTGTTCCTAGAGAACATCTTGTCCACCTTTCTTTCTATTAATAAATTTTCCCACCTATAAAAAACAAATACTGATCTTTCATGTATTCCTTTTGCTGTTTGCTATGGCAAGAGGTTCTCAATATAGGTTAAGCTTGAAAGTTAAAAGGTCATAAGATCATGTCAACCTAGCTGTGTGTGTGTAAGCTTTTATTTGAGATATTAAGACGGCATTGCCAACAAATTGTACAGGCACTCTTTATTCTAGTTGCAGTCTATGATAGTGTCTCGATCTTCATGCGTCACTAACACGGTAAAAGGAACCCAAATCTAGGATAAGGGATATGGGGCAAAGTCAGCATCTGATGCAAAATAATGCCTGGAATTGGAAAGGCCTCCAAAAGACTTCCGTATTTAAAGATTATGGTGCAGTATAGCTGGTAGAACATACCTGAAGCAACACACGGAATGACTGAGGTTTTGTCATGAGGGCACACTTCAAAAATCCAACCCATAGCTTTGGGTATTTCCATATCTGCAGTAACCCATAAATAAATAGTTATATAAGCACAAAAACCAATAATGTAGTTAAGTATAGCACACTAAGATCAAATATGATCACCTGTTTGGTTACAAGACGGTTGAGAATCTCCATTATAAATTCTACCTACAATATTTAAAGTCAGACATAAGAATAAGATGTGAAACTGTGGTATAAAAACACAATAAATGGCTTATTTTCCAAGCTCAGTACAAAATGACTTAATGCAACAACTTGAGGTTGAACTTAATGTGGAAGTTTACCAGTATAAAATAAAGGAACCAGAAAATAAGAGAAATAACAGAAGTAAAGAGATCTTTGCAACTGAACTCATGATATTCTCCAATGACTACAAACCAATGTTTTCAAACCCACCATGATGGACTGGTTGAGCTGGCAACTGGTGCATTGCACCCCAAAGCCGTTTGCATTAACATGAACCCAGATTTTTAAATTTACTCTTTATTTAAATAAAATAATAATAATAATAATAAAATAAAAAAATAAAAAGTGGAATGAACCGGAATGGTCACCTTTTTTACCATTGTGGAGGCTATTTTCACAAAAAAGAAAAAAAAAATCGCCCCTAAATAATTTTTCCATATTCAATGCATCATGCTTTATTTTATTGTATTTATGTTGTATATGTCCAGAAAATTGTCAATTAAAAGTGGGCCATGAACAGCAGAAAGAAAATCTGCCTTCTACTTTCTCACCAATGCAGGGAAAGCACCAATTGTCTGTAGGACAGTACGCATGAACAACAGGGGGAGAGGAATCTGCTCAACCTGTAATGAATATTCTTGATCAGTGTTGTATTATTAAACTAGTTACAATTGGAAAACTTTGTATGAGAAATTAAATAGTTTTCAGAGGTACATACTAGTTGATTCAACACCATGGCTAGAACTTGTTGGGTGAAGACTTGACGTTGCTCAAAACAAGCATTGCATGCATCTGTCACCTGCGTAGAGAATGATGTTTACTTAGCCGTGCCACTTAAAGAAGATTGGGAAACATAAAAAAGGAAAAAATAAATAAAAGTGCCTTCTTCAAGGGTATTCCGTCTTTCTCAGGATCTATTCCGTGGATAGCAATTAATACTTCAGCTGGGGTAAGGACAGGACTAGAATGAGATGATCCCTGCATGGTAATATTTAGAATAAGAATGTCAACAGGAATTTGATCGCTAACCAAATACGAAGAAATACTAGTGAACTTGAAATCTGGATGCTGGTTAGTAATGCCGAAGCACCAGACACACAGAGAATAACCATACTCAAACATATATAGAGGAAATACTTGGAGAACTTAGGAGAGAACAGTACCTGTAGCATACGAGCGAGTGCTGCTTGGAACTTATCTAGAGGAAGGTTAACAAGCTGGGGGAATATCGGCAGGACCTATTGAAGCAAACCAGTAAATTATCCATCATGAAAAGAAAGCAAGGGAGAAATGTGACAAATATTTCCTATAAAGGAGGCCTAACGAGAAAACTAAAATATGAAAAGATTATATGGAAATGGACAATAAAAGGGGGGAAGACGGATTGAACAAACCTCATCTTTTGGTAGAGATGACATTATCGGAATGAGAATCTCTACATCCTGCAATCAACATAAAAACCATATATGATGAACAAAAAACTTTTCTGATATGTATTTCAATAATTAAAAAAATATAATAAGTTCTACCTTAAGTTTTGATTCATATAACCTTCTAATGGTAAATATTAGTTCTGGTGAGGGCATCGTCCCATCCGTTAATATATGTATAACCTGGGTCAATGAAACAGTATCCGATATTATTACTGTCATCTTTGGCAGTGGCATGTGGAATAAAACAATATTTATTTCAATTTCATCAAAACCTGCATTAGAAGGCCCTCGCTTCCTGTTGGTGGATCTGAAATAATGTCAAGGAGCTCACGTGAAGAGCCTATTGTGCGAACCAATATTGGAATATGACGATGAACTGCCTGCACCATATAACTGATTAGAAACAGACTTATGGGAGAAAGATGGAACTAAAGCATTAAGGTAATCTTAAAATATGATATTAATAAGGACAAAGATATGGTTTTAACCAAACCTGCGTTACAGCCTTTGGAATGCTTTTATAGATTACAAAAAATTTCCGAAAAAGGGAGCGCTTCTGCAGAACAGAGTGAATCGGTGTGATCTAAGCACTGGCTGCTAAAGACTAAAATATACTTTCTTCAACCTTAGAAAATATAGAACGATGAAAAATAAAACAATACCTTGGTACAAAGGGCAAAATAAAGTGACATACACCTCTGTGCCTCAGAGATTGAAGAGGATGATGCACTTGGAGTTGAGCATGACTGGGGAGTGTCCGAAGAAACTTCCTTGGCAGGGGTGCTCAGCAATAACTGTTCATTCGAAGGCCTTTCCAAATCAGAAGCCTGTACAGAGCACATAAGATGAATTTTCTTTTACTATGGTTGATAAAAAGCACCACAAAATAGAAGCTGTTAACAAACCATCTTTCAGTGAAATAACACACGGTTACTTATCAGGAACAAATTATAGAAGCAATTCAGTGGAACAAAATATAAGTCCAATGCAGTCAACTACCAGTGTAAAATTTGTACTTTTATAGAGATTATAGAGGGACAACTATATGATACAGCTGGCTCTTATGATGATTGATCATCACCATTGATACCTCAACCCAACTATTGGTCATGTACATGAATCCTCTCCAGCCATTCTCTCAAAAAACTGTATCTTTTACAAATAATGCAGTTTTTTCTCCTTTTAGATGTTCAATCTGAAACCATGCAATGCAAGAAATTTGAAGAGTTCAGGTGAGTTATTAAAAGAAATTGTTTTTAGCTGAGACTCAGTTTGCATCAAGTAAGGTAAGGGGTGAGACTTATTTTGTTTTGGTCGTTTTTCTCTTTGTTATTGTGTATAGGTCAACTTGAACTCCCTCTTATATAATTTTATATTCATCCAACAAAAAAAAATCTGCCACCATACACCCTTATCGGATTTATCAATAGCCTTTGCTAATCACAACCTAAGCATATAACAAAATATCAACTATTTTTAACCACTTTTGTGTGCAAAACTGGTTCTATACTGAAGAAAAATAATTCTACCCTATCAAAATAAATAAATTGAAAAAACCCACAATTACTCGACAGGCTTGTTTGGTTCATGCGAGGATAAGGAGCCACTTCACGCACCTTCCTCTCAAATGGCGCATCACACATGGCAAGCCCTAACTGCAACCTTCTACAGCATGGTACTCTCAATATATGTTTCACCATTTTCTATAGGAATTTTTAGTGTGTCTGCTTGGAAAATTCCCACGATTAAAGATCTTTTTCAGATATTGATCCATACTTTATACATACCTCAGCGTGCATTAAGATTTCAATCCTAGCACTATCATCATCCTCAGCCTTAACCCATATATTTAGAGTTGGCTTAAAGAACCATGTTCCTCCATTCCACTCTGTCCAGACCCACGTTTTTTGTTACTGAGAATGTTCCTAAAACTTTTACCACCTCTATCCACATTCTCCTGGGACTTCCTATAGCTCTTTTAGAAACTTCAACTTGAATTTTTCTTTCTATAGTCAATAAATAATAAAATGAGTAACATTAATGACATTGACTAATGAAAATAGCTTCGTTTTCTTTCTTTCTCTGATAAATCACTGGAAAAAGAAGCTTTTGATTCATGCAAGCATAAAAACCAATACCTTTTGGACTTCAGTAGTAGATTCCTCGACATCCATTCCCTCTGTAGCATGATTGTTCATTACGGAGAGCAGCATTTCACTAGCAAAGTCTTCTATCTGTTGAGCAATGCTTGATATTGGATAAAGTTTGTTTGCTACCTGAAAAATCCAGTATCAACCAATATCAGCAAAGCTAAGGATGGAAAGTGGACTCCAATGTTTTAACTGTGAGTTCAGTGTAGGACTACCAGACGTATTGCTTTCATCCGTACTTCCTCCAAATGATGAACTGCACTCTATTGAGAGTCAAACAGAATCCCGATCAATATAAAAGATAGAAGAATAAATTCAATGTGAAAATATTTGAAAAAACACAAAACAGAAACAAAGGAAGAATTCTCCGGACACACCTTGCCATTTGTTGAAAGAGTCTTAAGGAAAAAGAGAGAATGGACGGGGTGTCTATAAGCACCACGTATATGATGCGAATATATGCATCTTAGGGTTTATTTTATTTTTAGTGTAAGCAATTCCTTGACTTCAAAGGAAAATTTTTTAAAGGATTTTCTGTTTAAGTGGAAGTTGGTGTCTTGCAAGAGCTCGGGTAGTAGTCCTTAGTTGAATTATTTGTGATTTTGTTGGTTCTCTTCCTTAAGTTAGGCCTTCTCGACCCCCTTAGTATTCCTCCCTTCTATTCGTCAATAAATTATGATAGAAAGAAGCATGCATACGAAGAAAACATTTTTTGGAGTAAGGATAATTTGTTGATAAGAAAAATGAACAAAATCAAATTATTGCCTTATGTTTCAATTAAGGAGATATTTCAAGAGATTCATACATTTAGTGTCAATAACGGGAAACCAGATAAAACTGCAGGTGCATCTAGTATATATGTTGAAATACTTCCATTCAGAGTTATCAGTTTACTAGAAACAAGATAACCTAAAAAGGAAAGAAGAAAACCTGTAGAGCAATCTTCAAACAGACATCTCGAATTGGAGGCCTTGTCAAAATCAGGCTCCAAACAGCACTAAGGCCTTGAGTAACTCGATCGCCACTAGGTAGCTCCTTATCAATTTTTTCACCTTTTCCAGGAGAGCACAAGCACTCTAACAATTTAAAAGCTGACTTTGGAAGATAAGGAACTTCACCGAACAGTCTACTGAGAGATTTGTCTGAAGCTGGAAAAGAGTCTCGAAGCGTTTCAGCCTATGCAAGCAATTTTTTGTTAGAAACATTTTAGATTCCCAAAAAGACTATCAAGCCGGGAACAAAAGAAGAAATACACACCACAGTCAAAAGAAATGTGTCATATACTGAAGTAGCAGTTGTAGATGAGAAAAAGTCATGTTCTTGTTCTGCCTCTCCAAATAACCTGTAGAGGACACGTAATGTCAACTCATGTCCCTGAACCTGAAGACATCCAATAATTAATGTCAGCTAAATCAAGTTTATATAGAAAAAGTGAGGAGATTTGATAACTTGCCAACCACTAGCAATACAGAAGATGTAGATGATGTACCTAGAATTATAAAACTTCTGCAAAATCTAAAATAACTCTATTTTTGAAGATACACTCTTTTAAAACCTAAATGTAATAATATTGAAAAAGGGAAAACTCACATTACAAGCTTAGAATACCATGGATACTACAACATGAACTTAGTAATTGATTATACTTAAATTAAATTAGGAAATCAAAGAATGGGAGAAAGCAGAAAACATACCAAATCTTAGATGTGGAAACAAGTACATACAATTACCATTAAGAAGTGAAATTAGAAGGCAAACAGACTAAAAGAAAAACTCCAGCCTGACTGTTAATCAGCATAGAAGCCTTGCTAAGGCTGAGAGCCTGACTGTTAGTCAGGCCATACTATAAAAATCAGAAGATTGAAGTCACAAGTAGAGTAATTTCGAAGCTTGCCAACCAATCATCCAAGTGTTTCATTCTCTCTTACCATTAACAACTTTATCACTGCTTCATGTGAAAGAAAGTCGAAAATCATACATATTCTCAAATAAAGCAAGCTAAGATTAAGTGAACCCTTACAAAGAAGATAGAAAAGAAAAAAATATAATCGAAATACAAGAAAAGCATGCCACACAGAACTATTTTGTCCACTTCAGTGGCATTGCCATTTATCAGTTGGCTGCCCAATGGCCAGAACAACGAGAAGGAACAACAGAAAGGATCATTGTCCATCAAAGTACAATCTAAATCATAGACGATTTCTTGGCCCTGAAAAAATAACTTTACCCAAGATGTGAATCATAATCATTATCTAACCTGTATGAGCAAAAAATCAAACGTAATCTGGATCAAACACGTGGCACCAAGAGTGGGTACTTTGATGGTGGATCTGAAGGTATATTCGGCACATATCCCAAGGCATTGATTAGCACATCTTAAGAATAGTGCAATGTAGATCCCCAAGCATTGACTAACATGTATCCCAAGACTGATTCAATGCATATCCTGATGTTGAGATAAGCACATTCAACCAAGATGCCACGCGGCATGACTAATAAGGGAAGGTTTGAAATAGGTCATATCTTGATAGGATTGGATAGAATCCTATCCAGAAGACAGAAAGACCCCTAATTAATAGGGAAATTACAATCTTAATTATTGATTATTTGGCCATTCCTTGATTTGGGGGATTGAATACCTTCCTTTTGGACTGGGTTGTTTTTATCTATTTGAGGAGACTTCTTAAACAGAAGGGGGAGAAAGGACCGTAAGAGCTACCATATATTGTACAGAGAGAATGATATAAAAACAAATTGAAATTAGAAGAACAGCTCTCAAAAGCCTGAGGATGTAGTCTAGGGATTTAGGATAAAACCTGTCAACAATCTTATATGTTGTTTCTCTCTTCTTCCCTTTTCGTTGTATTTTCTGTACAGGTATGATTTTAGCTTTGCAGCACCCAAAAAGGTTGTTTGATGGGGGAAATCTCGAGGAATTGATGCATCACTACTCTGGCACTGTCATTGATCTTTGTTGCACATGACCAAACCATCTCAAGCAACTCTCCCATCTCAAACCATTAACCATACTTGTTGCCCACCAAATTTGATATTTTATTAAGCATTTAAAGACACGATCCAATTCATGCATTCTTCATGTCATGCATCATGTGCTCCTACAGATTATTTAAAGAATTCTTATGTCGTCTAAAATCCTTTCTAATATAGTTCTATTAACTCCTCATGAGAAGCCTAGGGTGTTTGAAAACTCAAAAGCAATTAGGACAGGCAAGTTCACTGCTGGTGGTTATTGGACGTGAGGGGAATGAAGTTTTGTGACATGTGGTTCATGTGAGTTCAAATGAGAAAAAAAGTAAATATCTGGGCCTGCTCATGAGGATTATGGCTAAAAGCCAGTGACACACTCAAACTTTACTGTGTACAACATTGATAAGAACTTACTTATCAACCAAATAAAGAAAACTAGTTCACAAGTAGAACGAACTTAAGCATCAAAGTTAACTTGGGATATCAGGCTACCTTGTCATTCAAATAGTCAGAGAATATATGCTTTTGTAGAAGCTTCCATGGATCCAACTCCAACGGATACTGCAAAAAGGACATAAAAAATTTGAGTAAATAAGAATTGATGTGATTAGAGAAACTGCATAAAATAAAGCTTGCAACTACATAAATTATACACGAGCCTCTAAACCAAAACAAGTGACATCACTGAGTACATTGGAATTGATGCCAATAGAGTATATCATAGGCAGAAAATCAAATCATAACTGAGAAGATGTATGTATATTTATAAATGCACAATGCATTATATAATGGGTAGACATTGTGTACCAACTTATCTATATGTGTACAGAAAAACAGATGACATATGACAGCACATGAAGAATGAAACCTATGAGCAATACAACCCATAAGAAAGCATAAAAAAGAAAAGGTATAACTCAAAGGAAATATGCCAAATATTTAAATGGCCATCAAAACATAATTATAATGTTGTATGGTAAGGACGCATCAGTGAATAGGGAAATTGGATGAAAACAACCGGTCTTCTCCATAATCATAAAGAACAATAGAAAGCATTTGCCATCAAACGAAGGAAGAAAAATTAAGAGAGGTGCAGGCATCCTTAATCGTGATGCTGACTCTTCAATCTCTTCTGAAAATAATTATCCATAAAAATAAAGAATTTGAATTTGAATTTGAATAGAAGCTTCTTAACAAAAACACTCCAGATAATAACTAAACAAAATGGAAAATTGGAAAATACATCTATTGTCATAGAAACAAAAAAAATAAATAAAAACAATAAAACAATAGAAAGCATTTGGCATCAAACAAAGGAAGAAAAATTAAGAGAGGTGAAGGCATCCTTAATCGTTATGCTGACTCTTCAATCTCTCCTGAAAATAATTATCCATGAAAATAAAGAAGTTGAATTTGAATAGAAGCTTCTTCACAAAAACATTCCAGATAATAACTAAACAAAATGAAAAATTGGAAAATACATCTATTGTCATAGAAAAATTAAAAAAAAAATTAAAAAAAGAAGTCAGGCCTGAAAGAAAAACAGAGAACATCTAAATGATCTAAGAGGCAACAAACAGAGAAACTAGAGCTTTTATCTGTCATCTTAATAAAAGTCATTACAAAGTCAAGTTCATTGTAACAGAAATTCAGAAAGAAAAAAAAAAGTACTTTTCTTCAGTACTATTACCTCAACTCCCAAATAAGGGAGTAAGGAAAAGCGCATGTGTGAGCCTCCGGCTGTATATACTTGCTTGTAACACTCAATGATGCGTATAAAAGCTGACTTTTGTAATTGATCCTTTTGATCGTCACTAAGATCGACAACCGGTGCTGACATCTTGGGAAGCATATATTGGCTAGATATAACAACCGAAGTTGTTGTAGAAGCCACACTGTTGGAATCTGAGACAGCTAGTTTTGGGCTAAGATCCTCGGACCTATCGGTTGCCACAGAACCAGATGAAGGAAAGTCCAGAGGATCCAAGCTTGTAAAATACTCCTGAGTTTCCTCTTGTAAGTCAGCAGTAGCCTGATAAGAAGTATCTACCATTTCTAGCTTCCCATCATTATGGACAGTAGAATCAAGACCAGGTATCCCACTCTCTAGAGTCCCCACATCAGGTATGTCTGATGGAATAACTGAATCAACGTTCTCCATTTTAGGTGGAACAATAGCATTAGTAAGACCAAGAACACCAACAGGTACCATTGCTTCAGTCACATCAGTGATGCTACCACGCACTGAAGCAATATCAGACACAGTCACCGCTTGATCTTCATCACCCAAATGATGGTCCTGCTGTTTACAAGAAAAATGGGCATCCCTCAGCATGACAGAACTCAGAAGCCAACCAGGTTGAACTAAATGAAAAAAGGAAAAGTATTGTATGCTTTTATAAGGAAAAGGATTGTATGGATCAGATAAGAGCATAAAACATACGCACCATCCATCTAGGGCTTAAAATGCGTCAGTTTCAGGTTGGATCTGAGTATATCCAGATCCAAAGTTTTGATTTGGATCCAAATCCAACTCGGAAACTATTAGCTAAAATAATATCCGAACCATATTGCTTTCACTAAAAATGGATCCGACCCAACTGAATTACTTGATTTGGTCGATCGGTTCGGATAATTTCAGACCATTCAACATCTTTTTTTGTTATATTTCTTTTCTAATTGCTATGCTATTCTATTTTACTATTATAATTCATTTATGTTATAAGAATTCATGTATATTAAAATAGTAGAAACAAGATACTTTGAAAAACATAAAAATTTAATAAACAAAGAAATATATCATTCAGATCTAGGCAAATATAGGGATGGATCCGAATCCGACTCGGATCAAGGGACATCAACCCATATTCGATCCATTTTTTATTCAGGTCTACTCCAGGGGTCCAAACCCTCTAAATTCGGATTCGGGTCACTCAGATTTCAGAAAAAATGTGACCCATTTTATGCCCTACATTCATCCAATAAAAGGAAGAAAGAAAAACAAAGGTAAGTGCCAGGAGTTAAAAGATTATCATACAGTGGCATCTTGTGATGGAGTCAGTTGAGGACCAAACAGTGACGCTATCTGTGGAAACACACTAGAAAGCGAAGATAAATCAGATACAAGTGATGATGTTTGTATAGCAGGGGAAACACTACCAACCATGCCTGAAATGGAACTCATGTTCAGCATTGGTTCCTCGTTTTCCTCAGCTATAGGACGAGTGGGAGGAAGATATCGTATATTAGCCATAACCACTTCAGCTAGCAAGTCAGAAGAGATACTTGAAATAAGAATCTGTAAAGATTCGGCGGCTTTTTCACCTTGAGCAACCAAAGCACCAAACATAGCAACAAGTTGCTGCACAGGTCCAGTATCTCCCTCTCCAGAGGAAGATGTTGATCCAATCAAAGGAAAACTATCCTGACTTGAATTAGAATTCCTGTCTGTCGATCTGGCTCGTTTTCCAGACACGTCTTGGACCAAATCACTGGTTTCTTGAACTATAGGTCTCTTCTTTCCTGTGTCAATGTCTACTGCATCATATGGCTTCATTGAGGGCTTCTCTTCCTGTATGATGAATCACGTCATTGTCAAGCTCCCAAAATACATATGCATTTACATGTGTATTGGAAGAGTTCAGAAACCCAACTTGATAAAATTTTATTTACTCTCACAACTTAAATAACTAAATTTTGTCAAGGTAGGTTTTATGAGAAAGTGGGCCAGAGCCCACAGCTTTACTGGTTGATTTTATGCACTTACACGCTGAACCACAAGGTTACAGGCTCGATCCAAGCATACCAGTCAATAAATATTTGTTAAATTGAGCAGGAAACAGAAAAACAGATGAGATGAATACCTTAGCAGGATATAACTGGCTGGTTCCATCTTCTATACTTCCAGTAATTTTCACTACATGAAGAAGCGCTTGTTCTGCTAACTCTCCAGCTTTCATTTCCTTCAGGGCACTTACTAATCGAGTGCGCCACTGCAGTTATCAAACAACTGTATTAAATAATGATGTTCAGGTTCACTTTTGAAACAGAAGCTTCACTGCTGATATTTGAATTGAAATCAAGAAAATGCTAATAGTGCTGCATATCAACTTTAAGATGATCATGAATAATGTAAGTTCAACTGACAGAGTAGATTAAAAATAGAGATTTTACTTAATAGATATAGTGCCAAAAAGTCCTCGCACTTAAAGCTCACAATAACTGTAAACATCTGAGGTGTTTTGTCCCTAAACAACAAAGCTGAACCCACTTCATGCATATGTTCAGAATTTATGAAGTGGAAACTCCCACAATAAGTATGTTATGATTGGTGAATTGAAGGTGAGGGATAATAGATCCATTGTCCAGAGACTTCTAATCTGACCCCTCCACATTCCTTACGGGCAAAGCTGAGAACCTCCACAACTAGGATAAGAGAAAGGAAGAAAGCAGGTCACCTTGTATTTAAGCTCCTAGAGCTACACAAATTCCTTAGAATTATTTATATGATTAGAAAACAAAGCCAATTTATGAACACATAATCCAACTCATCAATCTTTTACCAAAGTCCTTTCCTCTAAGAATATAATAATAAAAGTCCCAATCAACAGTGTCGTAAGCTCTCTAAAATGCCAAGATTATTTCTAAGTCAGAACTATGCAATCACTAGCTATGAGAGAACTATCAAGGATTCGTCTCCCTTTCAATAACATGCCAGCAGCCAAAAGAGGAATTACCTCCTCGAGCAAAAAGGAGAAATCTTTGGTCCATTCCAGCTAGACTTAAGGATCAAAATCATTCATTAAAATTTTCCTCTTTTTCATTTTTCATAATGTCTTCACAAATTTCAGACTAAGAGTAAGGAACGAATTCTTGACTGAAAGACTGACTAATGAAGGAACTTGTGCTTTCGCCAGAATTTATCGAGAGGGGAAGTGAAACGAAGTGCTTCTTTCAATAGAAGCACGAGTGGAACGGTTGTCATTAGCAGCCTTGCTTATCTTCTCCTTTCTTTAATGCATTCATTTTTAAAAGACACATTTAGTGTAGTAGAACATTGACCTGCAAGCAAAATCCTAGCTGCCAGAGGAAATTCAGAAGAATAAACTACGAGATTCAAATATGATATGGAGAACAATGGGTTAGCTGTATCATAAAACAGCCCAGTGACAAACAATCAGTTGATAAAATTGCCATGCAGATAAATTAAATAGATGATACTCTTTAAAAAAAAAAAACCAGTAATACTCAATAAAAATAATACGGAAAAAATGCACGAAGAGAATGAAGAAGAATAATGATTTTCTGACATCCTCTCTGACTGACGTGGCATGTGCTAGAACCATAGATTCTTTCCTCAGGACACACAACTGCAAATATTTATGGGGATGTACAGTTGTGTATCCCAAGGGGGGAAATCTATGGTTCTAGCCCATGCCATGTCAGGGGGAGTATGGGAGCATGTGTCAGGAGGGTCTCAGAAAACCATGACTCAATGAAGAAAGAGATCATAGGCAAGCATGTAATGGTATAGCCACATAAACAGATACCAACAATGGCTACAGATGTCCAACTTCAAACATATAAGCATCTTATGTGTAGTTTATATATAAAAAAAGGGAAAAGATATACCGGCACAGCTCCTGGGTGTGTACATTTCAAGCAGGAGAGGAAGGCATTCTTCAACGCATGATGTACACCACAAACTTGAATCCCTTTTATAACAGAGCTTGATGGATCTAAACCAAGCAAAACTGGTAAAATACGTCCATAAAATGGAGGCCTCTTCTTTGCAATTGCTGAAAGACTGGTTACAAACGTCAAATTAAACCAAGAGCTAGAATGAAGGGATGGAATAATGGTTCAAATTTAACCAAATAAATGATAAATTGACAATACATATATGCAACTAACAAGGTTCTCACTCATAGTCTCATACTATAAAGATAATCGTGAGAACCTATGTAACAAGGACGCAAGTGTAGGACCAGCAAGCCCCAGAACCCCTGCCCCCACGTACATAATTCTAGTGCTTCGGCCCACCAAGATTAGGGGCTCCAGACACAGTTGTTGTGCCGGACACTGATAGTTAGTGACATTGAACCCCACAAACTCAGTATGGCAAAACTTTCATACAGTTTAGTACCTTCATTGAGATATTTTTTTTAAATGTCAATTCATGTTGAAGCATACAACATAATAACAACTTATAAAGGTAAGCTGATATAGGCTCAATCTAAACACATACAAATAATAGTTGCGAACATGTGTTCGACACATGGGTATGCCATGGTGTATGACAGAATTTATCAACTTAGCAAGCTGGGACCTTCAATGTCCTTGTATATAGATTGAGACCAACATTAGGATAGTGAACATGCACTTCAGGGTACGCAATCATCAAGAAATGGCTAACCGAGGAAAATTCTAAGAGTGAAAGAAACCATTAGAAGGATATTTGAAACTAAAAATTGGTGTGGTTTCTCTTTGAGTAATCATGGGCACTGGTGTAGAAGAGCCTATCAGGGGGGATAACCCATTGAGAATTTTTGTCTCCACAGGTAATGTTATAGAGCATGCTTGTATATAGGAGAACTTTCATAACAGAAAAGCATCCCATTAAACAAGGAAAAATAAGAGTCTCATAATACAACTTATATCCCATAGAACTATCCTCAACATTATCATTAATAATAGACTCCCAAATGTTCAACAAAATCCTTCCTTGGCATCATATAACTCTTCTAAAAACTAAACCACTCAACCATGAGTCCCCAAATAGCTTTATCAACCTCTTGTTGTGGTCAGCTAACCATCTTCAAAGATTATTCTATTGGATTCTTTCCAAAAGGCCTAACAAATTCCCAAGGAGGAGAGGAAGTATTCTCAAGTGAATCTCTACCCTAGTTCCTAAGAGAAATGACCTAGAAAAGAATACTTCAAACATCACCTCAAGGGAATACCCATATGATGCCAAACAACAAAGGAAAAAAAAAAAAAATGCACTGTGCCACTGTCCTTAGGGTGGGGGGGAGGGAAGGGGGGGATGTGTACATAGTGGAGTCATAACCAGGAAGGTACATCCTTTATGGGCATATACTTCAGTCATCCACTGAAGATGCCAATTTATTAGCTTATCAAAAAAGAAGAGATGCTGATACATAAGCATTAAAGATTTTATATAGACAATATCTGTATCATGGCAAAGTTCTCTTGTAGTTCCCCTTCCTCTCATTAAAAATCTTTCTCAACTAAAAAAGGTTAATAAAATGAATCTATGGCATTGACAGTCAACCCGCCACCCCCCCAAACTCTCCTAATGGGGATCGCAGATTTCAACGGTTCCAACGAACATTTTGTAATGATTTAGGTTTTCACTTTTTTGGGTCTAGATTTATTGTTTTATTACTCGGGATTATTTTAAATTAGTTATTTTTTAGTTTATTTAGGAGTTTAATTCGAGTTAGGTACTATTTACGTCATTTTAATTTAGGTCCTCTATTGAAGGGTCAAAACTTGTCGTATTGAGTCGATTTTTGTGCCATTTGATAGATTATGCAATTACCTATCCAATGAGCCCAAGATTTCACAATTCCAATGAGTTTTGGGGAAGTTATGGTCAAAATACCGATAAAGTGTCAGTCTTACACGAGATTGACTTCTCAAGGTCAGAAGAGACAATTTTTTTAATGCAATTTTAAGATTAGAGTTATGAGTCTAGCCTATGGCTAGTAATTGTTTTTAGATGTTATGGAATAAAAAGAAAATTTTCAGCTTTTCCAATGATTGGAGGTCATTCTTCTTGGAGTGATTCCAAGAAACCCTTAATGTGATTCTAAGGTTCTATATTTCTACCCCTTCCCTTTTTCTTTTAATCTTATATCTATTTTTTTTATTTTCTTTTAATCCTCGTTCTTGATTCTTGAATTCTTAAAGTCTTGAAACCCCTTCTTCCTCAATCCTTAATCATTTTCTTTACCATATTGAAAATATCGTAATTTGCAAAACTTTGCATTTTATAACTCAATAGCCGATTGGGATTCTGGAAACCCTTTTTTCTCAAGGAAAAAAAATTCTTGCAATAATTCTTTGACCTTCATCACCACTTATTTAGCCATTTCCACCACCCTTCCCAAAGTAAAACCTAGAATCGAAAAAATCTAGGTTGTCCTACATAACCTTCCAAATAAAAAAAACATAACAATGATAAAATGGCCCTAAGTGAAATATTAAATTCAAGCATATGTGTGAAAATACAACCAATTTTTCAAAAGGCCACAATTATTGATCAACCAGTAACAGCTTCAGAGATGGGTTTTGTTTTTTTTTTTTTTTTTTATAAGTACAAATTTATTAAGAAGAAAGGAAAAAAGGCAAATACTCGAGATGACCAACCGAAAGAAAGCAAAAAAAGCTAACCGTTACAAAGTGAATCTCATCTAAAAATGAAGTCATCAAAAAATACACACTTAAACTCCGGACATAACTGGCACAAAAAATACAGCAGCCCCAGAACATTTAAGACCAAAACATGAAAAGAAGAAACCACCCCTTTAAAGATTCTTTATTCCTTTTCAACCATAACCCCCAAGTAGTAGTGAAAGGAAGAAATCTCCAAAGAATTTTCTCTCTTCCCATGAACATGGAACAGTCCCAACTTTGTAATGGAGATAACAACAAATAAGGAAATACATTGAAAACTTTGAGATGATAACAAAGAGATCAGACAAGACAGAATGGATAACTCTTAATGTTTCAACACATCAGTAATTGAATAAACTAAAAACAGTAAAACATGAGTGAAACCACAAACCTATTGACGAGAACTATGACCATTGAGTTACTGAGTGATTTCACTTTGGGGAATCTAAGTTGCTCGAGCAATAACCCCAGGCTTTGGCTGGCTTCAATTGATAGATCTCCAATATTGAGCACTGGATGGCCTCCTCGTAGCCATGATATATCAAATCCTACTATTTCTCCTACAGAAATGGTACACAACACATTAATGAAAAGTGTCTCAAGCAGCCAGTTTAAAAACATACACAACTATAAGATAAAATACATTCTATTTCAAGCAAAAAGGGATCTGCGTTGCAACAAAAAGAAACAATGTGGTACCTTCACTAGCTTTATGTGGAAGTGACTCCAATGAACCATTAGGATCTGGTGTATAAAGAAGAATTGTGGCTTCAACAAACTTCACAGCTAGCAATCTAACCCCGTCACTTACAGGCTTGCAGAAGAGGTAGATACAATGAATTAGAACATGCACAAAAATCTAGATAAATGTAAGAATCTTGTGAATATAAGCATTGATTACCTGAAAAGCTAATGGGTATACGGTGTCCTTGAACTGTAGCATCCATGACCATGATGATTCAAGAGAATCGTCCAGTTTACTTGAGTGTAAGCCCTGAAACATTACATAAAGAATAATCAAAATAGATTGTTTAAATAAGCATGGACAGGACAAGATGGCATATGTTCAAAAAGCAGAAGTCATTCAAATGTATCTTACATAAAAATTTAATCAAATTAAAATGGCCCCTGCATTGCCAAGACTCCAGGCTAATTTATACATATGTCTGGGCATCATTTTTCAATTTCTATTAAAAAACTTTTAAAATTTATATTTTAAATTTATACATTATCAATTCATACATAAGAAAGTGAATGTAAGGTTTCAGCAATGTAATCTTTGACCTATGATTTCAATGAAAACCGTGGTTATTGATTTCTAAGGGTAGTGCCATAGTCCAAGGCGACAATTGGCAGTTGACTCTGCACAGCAACCCTGGTGTGTTAATGTGTCTCTAACTATTAGATTTGCACATAGAGCAGTGCCTTAGTATTTTTCTTTTTTGATAAGTGAAAGGCATGTAGTGAAGAGAGGACAAGGTGTTCTCAAGAAAATACAAACTAGACTAATCTCTCTAGCTACAAGCAGTGCCTTAGTATATTACACTTTTTTTTTATCAGTCTTAGTATATTACACTTCTTAATATGACTGCATGAATAGCTAATTGTTTCATAGCATGCAATGTACAATTCTTGGTAATATTTGATTATTCTAATACAAGTTGCAAGTGGGAATGCAATGAACATCAGACCAATAGACAACAGGACCAAAAGATGTTAAAATCCCTATGTACCTGAACTGCAACCTTTTCAAGAGAGCAACGAAATAATTCTGTACCAGTGGTGATAGCTTGTCGGGCCACTGCTGGTGTATCATCTTTCAAGAAAGCTATCAAAACAGGTACTATTTCAGGTACAAACTCAGTATACGTCAATCCAATTTCACCAATCATCCTACATTGAGAACAAAGACAATCAGGAAAATAAATAGACACAATTGAAAGCATATAACTGACAAGAAATGGAGATCAGAAGTCAATTGAAAAATGAAGTCATCATTTATGAATGGTTCATCATCATCGACACTAGTAGTTCCACATACAAAATATCTGGGTTCACACAGGATTCTTTTTCTTCCATTCAATTCAATCTAGAACATAAATGGATAGAAAAGAATTACTCGAATTCCACATGCCAACTGGAACCAATTTGATCACAAACTAGGTAACAAACTTTGGAGTTGGAAGAGACGAGCAAAAGTTGATTTTTCTATAACGAAATTGATGGAGGACTATGATGCCTAAATTAAATGAAAGGTCTTGCTTATTAAAAAAAAAAAATGAAAGGTCTGTCTGAGAGCAAGAACAAATTACTTAAAGTAATGAAAAGATAACCCTCACTCATCCACAACATAAGAGAACATCAACTAAATAACTGTTTAAAGTCCAAGGCAACCACAATCCCACAAGTTGGACCCCTCAAATGTGAAGAGGAGGATGCCAACAGAAGATTGAACTTGCACCAACTTAGGGTAACAATTTGATATCTATGGGGTTCTATTGATTCTTTCAAGGTTTCAAAAACAGGCCAAATCTCACAGGGATTTTCAAAGAAAAAAAAAATTGTGGTTTGCATATAAATTCGTTATTAACCAATAAAAAAAATTGTATTCCATCATGCACAATAAGACCAGCAGCAGGCCCTATTTTAAATTGGCTAAATGGTAAGGGTTTTAGGTTAGGATAAGGTTATGGGTTGATGTAACTAGGGACAACAAGGTACAGGTTTGTAAGGTAGGATTTGTGGTAGATTTATGGGTTTAGGGTTGCTGTAATTTGAAGGTATAGCAGGGTTTACGATTTGGTAGGAGTTTAGAGAGTGGAATAGGGTGTTCAGTTAGGGTTTGGGTTAGGATTAAAGGTTGAGAATAATGTGTAGGGATGTTAGGAGGGTGGTCGGGTTTAGGATGGTGGTTGGGTTTAGGATTGATTTGGCCGTAGTTAAGACCTATTCTAGGGGTGTGGCAGCAGTATGGGGCTGTTGAAAGGGTATGGTAGGGGTGGCTTGATGGGTAGTAAGGTGTCGAGATAGGGTCAGGGTTTAGAAACAGGTTGAACAGGTTTTTGTGAAGGTTTGGAATGATGTGAAGGTTGGGAATGATTTGGATATCAGTTTATGGGTGATAAAATAGAAAATAATGTGGAGAAGATGAAGAGGAAGAAGAATAGAGTAGTATGGCTCAATCTTTTTTTGATCAGTAAAGATGAATTTATTGAAAAGAACAACATGGGGGGTCGAGGGGACCAACCCAAAACAAAGAGAGAAAACAAGAAAAGAAAACAGCAAGATACATGTCTTCACAAGCTCACCTTGGCTTAACACCAAGAATAAGTGATGGCTTCACACCATGCATCCAATCACATGACAAAGTCAGGAACTCTGTAAAGAATAAAAAATAAAACCACATATTCATTGCCTCTTGAAAAAGAAAACACAAGATACATGTCTTCATTTTTTTTTTTTGACAAGTCAAAACTTTCTTTATTAAAAGAGAAAAGGCATGTTCAACATGACCATACCAAAGAAAAGGTACAAGACACATCAAAAACGGATCTAAACAAGAAGCTAAGGACCCGATTACACAGCAATCCAACACACCCAATCCCACTTCTTGACAAAATCTTCGAAGTGTTGGAGACAACAAACTTTCTTTAGTGTTTTTTGGCCATCTTTAGGCATTTATAAAAGTGGGATCCACTAACATTTTTTAGAGAGACCCTCTTGGCTTTTAACCCCAACTATGAGGAGATAACTATCACATTTTTAGTTGACTTCACATCTTTAAGGATGAAAGAAAAAATCAATCCAAAACACCCCTTTCACGTCCCTGTTTAGTCTGTTTGGAAACCAATTTGTGCCTTCTGGTAAGAGTCCCCTTTAATTGTTCTGGACAGAAAGGCGCCTCTTCGAATAATCACATTTGCTCTTAACACAAAAAAATCAATTTACTACAAAAGAGAATACTAAATACTAATTACACATTCGGGCTCGCCATTAATAAAGATTGGAGTGTTCCTTCTCTGTTATAGATCATTGTATCCTGGGAAACAGATGCCTAGTAATTGTCAGCACCAGAGTAGGGGCGAAATTTTTCTTAAGGACATTGCGTCCAACGTGAAGCCTTGATATTCTGCCATTTTTATCAAACAGTTAAATTTTCTTCCTTCCATCTTTTTGTAAATTCTCTCTCATCATTTAATTTGGATTCAACTTCTCTTCTCTTTATTTCTGATTAGATTTAATTTTTCAAATAAACTGATTTACACCCAACACAAAGAAACCCACATTTGATTCCTGAAAACTTTGCTCTAGAGAAACACAAAACCCCAAAATGGAGAGGATGATTCCTTGCACCAAGTTTTCTCTCCACTCAAAGGTCCTAAGGTTCCTCTACTTCCAAATCTCCAACAAATAGCAAAGGGAGTAATGCACCATAACTTGCTCTTGCATGCCAAGAAACCCATCCAATAACTAGCCAACATTCCACCAAACCGCGGAACTAACTCAGCAAGAATCAAACAACACTATAAAGGCTCAAGAAGTAGGACCAGATTTCTCTAGCCACTGCACAATGTAAAAGAATATGATACATCGACTCCCCTTCCACCTTGCACAAACTACAAAATTTTGCCGAGATGATTCCTCCCTTAATTAAATATCTTTCAAGCCAACAGAAATTCCTAACCCAAATAAAATTCTAAAATAGAAACAAACTAAGAGATTTAAAAATAGAACCATCGCAGGATTCAATTTCCTATCCCAATTGAGCTAATAAAACAATACAATTAAATTTACACCCCCCCCCCCCCCTCCCCTCTCTTAAATCATGGACCACTACTTAAGGGCTAAAAATATAAAACTATATCTAAACACGCTCCCACTAAATCAGGGTTCACTAATAGTAACAAAATACAAATAAACCTGACACCCTAAATAACTGTCCCATGGGCTGATGTCCCCATCATATATTGGCTTTAGGACAAACCTAAGGAGGTGTTTGGGAACCCAAAAACAGAGACCAGTTCGAGTCAGCTCAAGTATCTATATCTTGTGATTAGTAATTATGCAAGACCCACTTTTGAGCCCTACTTTTTTAGATTTTTTTCCTTTAGCTCTAGTTTAGGCCTTTGGAGAAGTGGTTGCAACAGAAAATTGGGTATCCTGAATCTTTAAAAAGTAAAACAAGAAAAATTCATGGTAAGGTAAGGTGTCTACCAAACTGGAGCTCCTCTTCATCTTTTTGATTGCATGAATTAGTCATTCCCCTCCCTCCTCCATCTATACTCTACCCACATAACAAATCAAAAGATGAGAAGAAATAGGATACACCCCTTCATCTCTCTCGTTTGGAAAGAGGATGTTATACCTATGGAAGGTGGTACCGAACTGCACCACCACGAAGGACGCCACCTTGCTTTGTCCTTCAGTCTTGAACAAGACGACCATCTTCTCCATTCCCCGTATCTCTTTGAGACAAGAACCCTTGAGAATATAAAGGAGCTATGCAACCCCCTTCTCCCCAAGTCCCAACTCATCTTTCTAGAAACTACAACTACCTCTATCTTAAAACTTTACTTATTAAATATCCATTATGGCATTTGTCATGTGCTTTGCAATTTGTTGAGGCCTAAGGAATGAAATAAAAGGTATTTGAAGGCAATGAAAATAATATCCAGACCATCATTCTCAAAAAAAATACTCATGTGCAAGGAGTCCAAACTCTTTGAAGATTGAAGGGGTTATTCTTTGAGAATTTTGTATTCAAATGGGGTCTTGTGATAAATTAGGAAGGGAAACTCCTACCATAGTTAAGTCTCAGGCATAAGACATGCCTACAATAATTGAAACTTTTTTTATAGATAAATGAATTTTATTGAAAAAGTGGTCGGGAAGACCAACTAGCAATACAAAGACAGCAAACAACAGGCTACAATAACAAACACGAAATACTTCAAACCCAGTCCCATCTCCCCACAAAATCATCAAAAAACACACCCTTGAACTCCAAGAAAACTTTGAACTAGAAAAAGACGCACGAAACTATGGTTTAAAATCTTGTTTCGATCCTATGTTTCGAGTTTTTCATAAATTGAAACAAGACCGAAACATTACAATACATTCGGCACATTAATTTTTTGGTTTTAATAGAATTATTTTATAGAAAACAGTAGTCAAGGGGCATGCTATCAGTTTGAAAACATTGGGTGTATCAAATATTTATTAAAATGGAGGGGTTTCATTTAAATAGTGCAGTCTTTCATAGGAGACAAAGGTCAAGGGCATAGAATCGTTCAAATCAAAACAGCCCAGCCCATCGTTTCTTCGAAAACTTGAAGGAAAAAAAAAAGAAAAAACAGAGAAGGAGGAGGAGGAGGAAGTAGCTAACACCAAGAAGAACCCAGCGTGACTCCGGCGTCTTAAGGTCTCTCTCCTCTCTCTCTCTCTGGAACTCCTCTGCCGCCCAAAATCTCTCTTTCCTTTATTCTTCTCCCCTCTCCCTATCCTTTTCTTTTTATGATTTTAATATTTCGTTTTCTCTGTTGTTTCGTCTCGATATGCTGGAAAATCAAAATCTTTCATACGAAACATTATGAAACAAGACGATATTTTGAACCATGCACGAAACCACTGTAAAAGACACCTCTGCCGATGACAATTCTTTCCCTTCAAAACACTTGTTACATTCATTCCAAATAACCCAACAAATTGCATACAGGGTGATCCCCCGCAACACTCTTTTAGCATCGCTAAAAAAACACCCCCACTCTCGCCAAGACAAGAATAAGGCCTTACAGAGGTAGGAAAACACCCTTTCACACCAAACTTGTTATGGAAGAAGCTCCAAACTTGTCTCTAGAAAACACTATGGAGAAGAAGATGATCAATGGTCTCCTTGGCTCCTAAGGCGTCATCATTGGTTGGAATCAAAATATCTGTGAGATTCGGGTCACAATTTGTATCGATTAAACAAATTGTTGGAATTCCCAAAATACACATTCTCAAAAAGCCATATATTCTTCTGGCTGATCAACGATGATTACAATATCAAGTAACCTCGTCATATATTTGATGTTGCCTAGATATGTTTGCAAGTGAAATAATTGTCTCTTCAACATCGCTACATCTCTTTTCAAAAGACGATTGAGTCACCCCGCAATCATAGCGTCAACGAACATGTGCTGCATGGGACTAGACGTGCTAGCCATGTGGTCTCCCTCTGGTTCGTCTAGCTGGAATGCTTCCAACTGATCTGTGAGACCGTCGCCTTCTTCGTTAGCAGGATGAAACTGAGAGCTCTGGCCGCAGTCGCAATCGAATGTGCAGTTGCACACGGGAATGTAGGCCCTTGAATACCTCTTAACATTAGTTGATCCATGGTCAAGGTCTTCCTCTAGACCACACACAAAACCAAATGAAAAATGGTACATTTGATAGCATATTCTTACCCCACACTTCCTTTGAAGAGGAAGTAGAAGTTGTAGTCGTCAAGGAATCATAGAAGCAGCTAACTGAGAATAATCCTGAAGAAGTCCCGACCCAACGATGAGCATCACCCAAATCGATGGTGCATCTCACACCCTCTAGACACTGAAGCAGTGTAAACACCCCTTCCAACTCCCAATCATTTAGGGCGTGTTTGGATACCAAGAGCAGAACTACTGTTCCAAAGAGCAGGAGCTGAAGTACTCTGTGGAGGAGCTGGAAAAGTAATTCTATGCAGAGAGGGCGTTTGGCAATCAACTCTGTGAAGTACTGACAGAAGTACTTTTGTGCTGGAAGTCTGTTTGGGAACCATATTGACTTCTCATGACTTCTAGAAAAAAGACCAAAATACCCTTATATTATACTAGTTACTGTTTTTTGTTTTTTAGTATCATAATATGCCTTCAAACTATACTGTTTTTGACATTTTAACTATAAATATTAATATAATATAATATAATAAATATTAATATAATATAATATAATATTTTAAATATTAAATATTAATATAATGTGTTTAAAATGGGATATTTTCGTAGAAAATTAATAAAGTTAGGGGTATTTCGGTAAAATGAGTTGTTAGAATATTACTCCCCGCAAGATGCGAAATTGAGAAGTAGGTTTTAGCGACTTTTTCATAAAGAGCAATTTTTTGCTCTTGCGCGGAGTAATTCTTCGAAAGAGTTGTTTATCTAAATTATCCAAACGACTTCTAACTCCCCGCAAGAGTCAGAAGTAGCCAAGGAGTCCTATCCATAAGAACTTTAAAAATCCCCACAACGAAAGGATAGCCGCGTTACTTTCCCAATCGAATGGCTCCACCACAAATTTTACTGCAACCCCTTTCCTCCACAAACTATTGATCTCCACCCCGAATCTCCACAACCATGTCCCAAGCAAAGCTTGATTCATTACCTTGAGTCTCCTGATTCACAATCCCTCTTGCACCTTAGGCTTAAAAACTTGTTTTCCAACTCACCAAGTGGTACTTCCTTTTGCCAAACCTGTAATGCCACAAAAAATCACGAAATAATTTCACCAACCTTTCTTCCACACTCCGGGGCATGGTAAGCAGAGAGAAGAAGTAGACCAATATACTTGCCAAAACACTATTTGTCTAAGTCGTGAGATTGTTAGCGTGGGTAGGCTCTTGGATTTGGTCGAAGTCACTACTTTATGCGAGGATAGGGCTGATTTCATGCATTGGGACGACACGAGGAATGGGGTTTATTCGGTAAGGTCTATGTACGCCATGGAGCTTACCTCTTCCAATATCACTTTCCCAGCTTCTTTTGTTTGGGATGTTAAAGTTTCCGTTTTTATGTGGCAAACTTCATTGGAAAGAGTTACCACATTGGATGAGTTAATCAAGAGAGGTTTTCAAACCCCGAATGGTTGTTCGATTTGCTTAAGGGAGGGGAGACGGTGAATCATCTGCCCATCTATTATGATCTTGCTCACGAGGTTAGGCTCCTTTTCTCAGTCTATTTGGTTTAAGGGGTTGCTTCCCAAGATGGATTAAGTAACTTTTTGAAACGTGGGGTTCATGGGGTTATTCATTCAAATGTGCGAAATGGATCCTTTGGAGTCTTACCCCTTTCACCATTTGTTGGGGTATTTGGAATGAGAGAAATAGGCGTATTTTTTAAGGGAAAGAGCTTGCGATCCATCTTGGGTTTTTTTTCTTTTGGGGAGAATTGTATAGTCTTTAAAGGAATCCTCTTTGATAATTTCGTTCCTAGGTGGGATATGGTTTGTAATTTAAAGGAATCCTAGTGTTTCTTGCTTCGTTTTTTATGAGTTTGTATTTCAGAGTCACCTTGTTCCTTTTTAATAAAATTTTAACTTATCAAAAAAAAGGAATCAACTTACCCCATTTTGACGAATACCTTGCTTGCCAAGATCTCTACCTTATAACTTTTTCCACCATAAGATCCCACATTGCTTTACTTTTGTAAGTTGATCCCAAAGATAACCCTGAGTAAGTTGATGGAAACTCCCCTAATTGGCATCCCAAACAAGTCGCCAACAAGTGTGCTCTTAGAACATCCCCAACCCTAAAAACTTTACTCTTGCGAAAATTAACGCCCAAATCATAAACCACTTCAAAGCAACACAACAAACCTCCTAGAAAACCAACTTGTTTCTCAGACGCATCCACAAACACCAAAAGATCATCTGCAAATTGTAAATGAGGGATCAATAGTCCACCTTGCCCCAAGGAAACCCAACAAGATCACCGTTCCACTTACCTTCCCCAACATCCTACTTAAAGCTTCTGCTACAATTAAAAATAGGAAAGGTGATTGAGGGTCCACTTGCCTAAAACCCCTCGAGCTCCTAAAGAAGCCTTTAGGAGTAACATTCACCAAAATCAAAAAAGATGTCGAGGAAACACACAACATCACCCAACGAATCCGTATGTCCCCAAAACCCATGCGACCAAACAAGTACCTAAGGAAGCTCCACTTGATGTAGTCATACGCCTTCTCCAGGTCTATCTTGCACACCAACCCCAGTACACCTCCTCTCCTCTTGGAATCCATATACTCATTTGCCACAAATACTCCATCCATGATTTTTCTTCCCTTTAGGAATGCACTCTGAGACAAGCTAATAATCCTAGGCAACACCATTTTCAATCTCACAGCCAATAACTTAGAAATGATCTTGTACACAGCTCCCACCAAATTTATTGGTCTCCGATCCGCTATGTTCGCCACACCCTCCTTTTTAGGAATTAACGATATAAAGGAGCATTTAGAACCAAAATCTAAGAAACCATTGCAATAAAAATCATGAACCACCTCCATCAGATCCCTTTTCACTACATCCCAACACTCCTTAAAGAAAGCCATAAAAACTTTGAAAAACTATGAATTCTAGGTTGAAATTATAAAGTCCCATAAAATTAGATTGCAAAATAGATTGAACAGATTTATAAAATCAATGATATGTTAGTTGCAACTAGAGCTCTTGTAAGCGTTTATCCTTCTTCAAAGCACTCGGTAGGTTGTGTTGACGACATGAATGAGCAATTTTCCCAAAGCTTAGTTTTATTTAGGGAAAGTTAGCAAAAATTTTAATACCAAATATAAAATGACAATAGATCACATAGGAAGCTTCAAACATCAGCTTTTTAACAGAAGTTCTACAATGTTCGTAGAAAGAAAAATTCATTTGATCATCATCATATATAAGTGATAAGTGGGTGAGAATCTACTTATGTTTTGATTCAGGAATGGGGCACAACGAATGAAAGTTGGGGTCAAGGTCGTTCTTGGTTATTAACAAGGCACTTTGCATGGGCAGTACATGCCACATATGTTGCTTACAGTGGTAGAAAATAGTACAATAGTACTTGGACTAAAACAATTGAAGACATCGAAACTGAGCAACATCAACAAAAGTCAACTTTGAAGAATATGATAGGGATGATAACATTTAGGGCTCTTAAGCTAGGCTGCCAGGGATCTCATTAATATTGTGATTAAAATTTTGTCTTATGGGCATCAACACACATTTTCCCTTGCAACAGTTTTCAGCCCATTGGGCTTGCTAGTTGGGTTTCATCTTGGTTAACTGTTATCAATTGGTGCCTTCATTGTTCTAATTGCTCTTTGATTGGGTTGATCTGGTGCGATGCTCGCCTTTGAGTCCCCTGGCAGGCAAGCATGAAGAGGACTTTATTATTATACCTCATGTTGGGCCCACCCACTATTCAAACTTTGATACAAATATTTTGAAGGAGAATCAGACATCAGTATTGTTGATAAAAGCTTCATGAATCCAAGAATGTGTAAAATTGACAGATTTGAGGGTGATAGAGCCAAGAATCAAGATAATTAAAGAGGAAAAACAATGATTAGAAGAAACGAAAATTATTGTAAGATGCCCATAATCTTAATGAAGTCGGGTTGGGCTGTAAAGTCTCGGTGGGTAGTAGGTGTCTCCTTAAATCGACTGGACCAAGAACAGGCCGTAAAGGTCGAAAGAGGACTGTTGAGGTAAGAGTTGGGCTGGGTGGTCTTGCGAAATCTGGCGGGCCGAGAGCTAAGAAGGCCCACGGGCTAACTCTTCGTTGTCGAGCTGTTAAAACCCAGTCCAGCCTGCAACATTTAGCTATCGAAGATTTTTCGTTCTCGTCTAGCAGATCATCTGAGGAAGAGAGAGTGGAGGTTACTGGAAGCCATCAATTTACTAAGGTTGATCCTAAAGCTTGGTTCAGCTGTGCAGCAGGAGGTTCTCAAAGCTCAAAGAGTGAAGAACGAGGGTGTTCTTGCAAGATAACAAGCGTGGCTGGGGCAGGGCATCATCGGCGGAAAGGGTAAGGTTACGGAAAGAGAGCTCAACCTCAGCATCGATCGTGTTTCCGGAGAGGTTCGTTTACCGTCTGGTTTACTTGGTCCCCGACAACGATTCGAGGTAAGTTCGCAGACTGATAGGTGGGTTTTGGGAGAGGGTTTAGGGGGCAGTTTTGCTTTTTCTGTTATGGAGAACAGAGGTGGTGTGTTATTACCAAGTTTGATTTTTTCCTGGCCAGCGTTGGGAGATTTTAGGGGACAAGTGCAGGGGTCGAACTGTTATGAGATGGGAAGGATGGTCAAATCTACAGGGAGCCTCGGTGTTCGAAGGCGTATCTGTCATCCAAGTTGGGTGAGTAGACTTTATCCAGGTTCTGATAAGGAAGAGAGGGTTTCGTGCTCAATACATCGGCAGACGAAGGTATCTGTTAGGTCTAAATGTTCAGAACATTCAGAAGAGTTGGTTATTGTAAGTAAAGATTATAGGAGTGGTTTAATGGAATTAACAGAGCAGGTGCTGGCTAACATGCTTGAGGCTGGGTTGAAAGTAGGTATGTCTGTCCGAAAGGACGGAAATGTGGCTCAACTTTTGCTCAATGTGGCGTTGAAGACTAATAAGGGAGTCGAACTTTGCATGCAGAAGGTGGTGGGACTTTGGCCTCTGTCGGGGGGTGGGGTTTCATATTCGGACCAGGGTTTAGTGGAGATGTCGCCTAGGGATCGATTTCAGAAGGAATTTTCCAAGCTGAAGATTATGAGACATTTGTCGTGTAGTGAAGATCTGATTAAGGAGAGGAATAAGAGATTGAAGAAGGAAATTATTCAACTCAAGAGATCAGTGGAGGAATTTTCACTTAAAACAGCTAAAGGGAAGAGAGCCGGGAGGCGCTTAGTTGCTTTAAATGTCAATTAAAATCTTATCCTGGAATGTTAGGGGGTTGAATGCGGCGACAAAAAAGGCAGCGGTTAAAGCCATTCTACATCAACAAAAGCCCCATATGGTGGTCTTGCAGGAATCAAAGTTAGAAAGGGTGGATGATAAGGTGATTAAGGAGCTATGGGGGATTAAAGCAATGGGGTGGTGTGCTCTTCCTTCGTTGGGTGCGTCGAGAGGTATTATTGTTTTGTGGAACAAGAAGACGATTGCTATGGAAGACTATCTTACAGAGGCCTTCTCAATATCAGTTGTGTGTAGGTTGATTGGCGAAGACTTTACTTGGGTTTTCTCTGGGGTTTATGGCCCGACATTGGAGAAAGAGGGGAGTCAATTCTGGGACGAGCTTGAGGATATTAGAAGGTGGTGTGACAAACCATGGGTAGTTGGGGGAGATTTCAATGTTATTCGCTTTTCAGCCGACAAGAGTGGGGGTTCGAGAATCACTCCAAATATGCGCAGGTTCTCAGAGTTTGTGGACTACAATGAGATGATTGACCTTCCGCTTGGCGGGGGAAGGTTCACATGGTCCAATAATCAGGTGAACCCAACTCTTATAAGACTGGATCGGTTTCTTGTCTCTTTGGGATGGGAAGAGCATTTTGGGAGGTTATCTCAAGAGAAATGGTCGAATCCGGTGTCAGATCATTGTCCTATTTCCTTGGTAGCAGGGGTGTTAAGAAATCGCCCTATGCCGTTCAGATTTGAAAATATGTGGTTGTTGCACCAAGGTTTTGATGAGTTAATCCACTCCTGGTGGAATGGGATGTCCTTTGAAGGTAGGCCGGGGAAAGTGCTGAGGCTGAAACTAAAAGCTACTAAGGACAAGTTGAAAATTTGGAATAAAGAAATCTTTGGGTCCGTGGTGGAAAAGAAGAACGCTGTGCTTTTAGAGTTACACGAGTACGATGATAAGGAGGAGAGGGAGTGTTTGGAGGTAGAAGAGAGGATGCGTAGAGCAAATCTGAAAGTTGAATTTCAAAGGTTAGCAGTTATGGAGGAAATTACTTGGAAACAGAAGTCGAGAGTCCGCTGGCTGAAAGAGGGAGATAGGAACACTTCTTTCTTCCACCGTATGGCGAGTGCTCACAGTCGGGTCAATTTTATTTCAAAATTGCAGGTTAATGGTTCTTGGAAGGTGGGAGAGGAGGAGTTGTGCGAAGGGGTAGTGCAATTCTATAAGAATTTGTATACGGAAGATCACGTGAACAGGCCTACTTTAGATTCCTTGCCGTTTGATAGCATTTCTCAAGATCAACAAAGGTGGCTTGAGAGACCTTTTGATGCGGATGAAGTGTGGGGGGTGATTAATAGTTTGGATAGTGATAAGGCCCCGGGACCGGATGGTTTCTCTTTGGGTTTCTTTAAAGCTTGTTGGCCGACGGTTAAAGACGATGTCTTGACGACTGTCGAGGGCTTTTATAGGGAAGGATTCCTGGATTTGGGCTCTAATTGCACTTTCATTGCTTTGATTCCAAAAGGGGCGGGATCGGAAGACATTAAGGATTTGAGACCGATTAGTCTGGTGAACGCAATTTACAAGATCATATCTAAAATCCTGGCCTCAAGGCTCAGGATGGTGTTGGGTGATATTATTGGTTTGGCACAGGGAGCTTTTGTAGCAGGAAGACAAATTTTGGATGGGATCATAATAGCAAATGAATGTATTGACTCGCGTAGGAAAGCAAAAGTCCCGGGGTTTGTTTGCAAAGTGGATCTAGAAAAAGCTTACGATCATGTGAATTGGAATCTGGTGAAATACTTGTTGAGGAGGATGGGTTTCGGTGAGAGATGGGTTCAATGGATAATGAAATGTATATCCACTCCAACTTTCTCAATCTTAGTTAATGGATTTCCAACTGGGTATTTTAGAAGCTCGAGAGGGCTCCGCCAAGGAGACCCGTTGTCGCCTTTCTTGTTTGTGATAGTTATAGAAGCTTTGGGTAGAATGTTGCATAAGGCGGTGGAAAGTGGTGAGTTGTCAGGTTTCTCCACCAAGGTCGGTGGTATTGTGATTTCTCATCTTCAGTTCACGGACGATACTTTGATTTTTTTGGATTATTCGCCGAGGCAACTGAGTTTCTTGAGCAACATTTTGGATTGTTTTGAAGCAATTTCTGGTATTCCGGTAAATCTTTGTAAAAGCAAGCTTTTTTTGGTGGGAGAGGCGAAAGGGGCGGAGGTAGCTGCAGCTTCAATTGGCTTCCAGACGGGGATTCTTCCATCGACTTATTTGGGTCTTCCTTTGGGTATGAATTATACGAGCAAAGATATTTGGGACCCGGTGCTAGAAAGACGCGAAGGAGATTAAGTTCTTGGAAAGCGAAACTTTTATCGAAAGGAGGGAAAATCGTTCTTATCAAGAGTGTTTTGGCTAGTATTCCTATCTATACTTTCTCTCTGTTTTCTCTGCCGAAAAGTGTAGAAGTTCAACTGGATAGAATTTGTCGGGATTTTCTGTGGCATGGCAAAGGAGATATGAGAAAACATCATTGGGTAAGTTGGAGGAAGCTTTGTATGCCTAAGAAGAATGGGGGTTTGGGTTTCAGAGATTTTGGTTCTATGAATTCGGCTTTATTGGGGAAGTGGCTTTGGAGGTTTGGGGAGGAGGAGGATAGTCTTTGGAGGAAAGTAATAGTGGATAAATTTGGGGTGAGCAGGAATAATTGGGAGAGTGCCGACTAGAAGAGCTGTAGGGTGTGGGCTGTGGAAAGGAATCCTCAGAAGACTTCCATTATTTAAGAAGAAAGTGAAATTCAAAGTTGGGAATGGGAGTAAGGTGAGATTTTGGGAGGATTGGTGGTGTGGGGAAGGACCTCTTAAGATCTTGTTCCCCGATCTTTTTGCTCTATCCTCAATAAATAACCAAGTTATCTCTCTTGTCAAAAATTTCACAAATGGGGTGACAAATTGGGATTTTGGTTTTAGAAGAACTTTCAATAATTGGGAGGTGGAGATATTAGGGAGATTAGTGAGTTTGGTGGAGAATAGCTACAGCAGGAGTACTTCGGGTGACCAGAGACTATGGAGCAGTACTAGGGATGGGAAATTCACAGTTAAATCTTTGTATGCTGGGATTGCTCCTAGGAGTACTTTGTCCTTCCCTCACAACTTTGTCTGGGGAGGCAAGATTCCTCCTAGGATTTCAATTTTTCTGTGGATGGCGGTTTTGGGAAGACTCCCAACTATGGACCAGTTAATCAAAAGAGGCCTTATTTCGTCGAATCAATGCAGTATGTGTAAATCTCAGGCTGAATCGGTGGATCACCTTCTTATTCATTGCCGAGTGGCACACCTTATATGGACGCACTTCCTATCTTTGTTCGGATTAGAGGGGTGTTTTCCTTGCTCAGTTAAACAGACTTTGGAGTCTTGGTCGGCTTGGGGTAGTTCGTTCACGTCGTCAAAACGGATTCTTTGGTTCTTGATTCCATCTGCGATCTGTTGGGGAATTTGGTTAGATCGGAATGGGGGCATTTTTGAAAGAAAAGTTTCTACGTTTGATCGATTAGTTTTATCAATCTTGGAGTTTCTTTTCACTTGGAGTAAACTTTATAGAGAATTCGGGGGGATTTTCTTTGAGGATTTTGTTGTAAGATGGATAGGGTTTGTTCCTTGTCAGGTTAATTTTCTTGTATAGCGTTTTTGTGTCTTTGTTTGTTTTGGGAGGGTCCTCTCAACCCCCCACTCTTTTTTTGGTTTTTAATAAATTCATCTTTATCGATCAAAAAAAAAAGATCGGAGTTTCAGCTCTCAAGAATAATAGAAGAAGAATTCCATTTAGATTTGGAGAATTCATGCAAATCAATATAAGATCGAATTCACGTTAGATTCATTAAGTTTTTCTCTTAGATTTTAATTCTCATTTATTTCTTAATATGAGTTTTATCGTGAATCTAGTTTACATATTCTTCAATCAAAAATAAATTTCTCCATCGTCATATTTTATTTGTAGTTGTTAGTCCTGATTCATAATTATGAAACTCAATTCCTTAATTTCAGTAAATCTCTGATTCATATCTGATTGAGAAATCATTTTAGTTGTAATTTTGAGTTTAGAACTTTAAAAAAGCTCTAAAATGCATATCAAAACTGATCACCTTGCTGCATTACGAGATTGGATCCCAAAACCTTCTCCTTGCAGTGGGGACGAGATCAACCAAGAATTCATCAATGTCCCCTACAACCACTTTTTCATTTACCAATCCATTATATGATTTCTATATCTCCACATCACCTTTTTCGAGAAAAACACAAAGAGACACAGATTTATAATTGTTCAGCTACCTCGGTCCCCTACTCCACTCTCGCTGTCTTTTCGTTAGTTTGGTTAGGATTTGAATTGAGAATTTAGGGATACGTTTTGTTTGAAATTGTCTTAGAAAAATTAGAAGTTGAGTAATTTAAGAGAGAAAAAATTGTGAGATCATTTATTATAAAAGGTATTTTATTCTAGTTCATTATACTTCCCTCTCCTCTCTAGAGTTCTGTAAATTAAGGCGCATCTTATGTGTTTTATTTTGGTGGTGTTGAAATACAGCCATGGGTTTAAAAATCGTCCGAGAGCGAGTCATCTCACCCTTGGTATCATTCACGAATGAGCTGGATATTCAATGCGAATCGCCCTTGACATTGACTCATCCAAGATCTAATACAACTCGTCCAATATTTTGAAAACGTCGACCGAGTCAATTAAAGTCGGTTGTGACTAAGGCCCTGCTTGGTAAGCTGCAAATCATTTGCAAATGCAAATAATTTTCTGTTATCAATTTTATTGGTGCTTGGTTACACAATGCAAATGATTTGCATGGATCACCTACATTCTTAAGAAGTTTTAGTAAATGATTTGCGGTTTGATTTGCGGCACAAAAGGTACTGCAGAACATTAGCAAAATCACAATGAAAAATTTTATTGCAAAGACCGACCAATTCCAATGGTTACCAAGCAATAGTAAATCATGCATCGCAAACCATTTGCATTGCAAACCATTTGCAAATGCAAATGATTTGTAGTGTACCAAGCAAGGCCTAAGCTTCTTCAAATCCACCTTATTTTATAAAAAAGAAATTATAACTTTTGAATATTAAGGACGGTTTAAAATATATAATTATAAACCGAATAAAATGGTTTATCTTGTCCAAAGTTCCAAATTTGCAAAATTTTCAAACCTAGGTATTGAAATTTTCATTTCCAACATTATAGATTTACAGAACCAGTTTTTGGTTCTAACAACGGCAATTGGATGTCGATCAGGTTTTCATTTATAACAGAATTCATGAATGGAACCCTAAAGTTCTCAGTAAACAAACATTCAATCTAGAATTCAAATAAAAATGTCACAATCGATCGAATCGATTTGGTAATGGGCAAGAAAGAACTTGCCAAAAAGAAAGCAAATGGAGAGAAAATGCATTAAATGAAGAGGGTTTGGAAGTATAAGGGGGGCATACTCTGCGAGAGATTTTCGAATTGGGCTAAACCGATCAGTCCGCAAATCGAGGAGACGAGGGACGAACTCCTGTAGCAAAGAAGGATCTCTCTGCAACAAAACTTGCTTTAATTGACACAAATGTTCGAGCTTCGAGGGTTTGTTCGTAGAGAAATTGATCGAGTTCAGGAGACTCGCGGCCTCCTCTCTCGAGGTCTTGGCCATCATTCCCACCATTTCGAAACCCTAATCTTGTTGAGTTGTTACAGTGGCGAAAGGAGTTGCTTCTAAGAAAGAATGGAAGATTAGAGAATCATGTCAGTTTGGGAGAACGATATGATGTGGAACGGGCTATGGGGGGGGGTACGGATATCACTGGAGCGGATCGGATTGATCTGGGACCAATCCAATAATGATTTGAACCGGAACCTTTCTGATAAGAGGATTGGATCAGACACTTGTCCGGTCGGCCTGTCAATGGATCTGATAGGGTCCATCTGGGACCAATCTAATAATGATAGGATCCGGAACCTATCGGACACAAATCTGATTGAACACTGTTAGATTGAGCTTGTTTATTGGAATTTGGAACTTAATACTAACCTGCACGTGTTGGGAGGTAAACCTAGGCTCAACCCAATCATTGGGCCTAAGCTCACTAACCTAAGCTTGATCTTCTAAAATTGGGTTAAGTTCAGGTTAATCCGAGTTAGGTAATTTGGGCCGTTTTGTCTGCTTGGGTTCATTATATAACACTAATTTTGTTTCGATTAACAAATAAATTTTATATTAAAAAATATATATATATAACACCAAAAATAAAATTATTAGTAAATAAAATTGCAAAAAACCTTCAAATCCATCATTGAGATAATATTTAGATAAATCATACTAAGCAAAAGCTCACATTAATATTAACTAATTATCCACAAGTCATAATAATAAGATGAAATAAAAAAATATTGCTATATTAGTATATAGCATTGGGTCAAGATGAGTAGGGTTGCATGTAACCTCGACCGGAGCTCAACCCAATTTGAAATTAGGTTGAGATATTCTAACACAGGCTCAACTCATCTTCTACATAAACTTGGCCCAAGCTCGCCCATCAATCGGGTTGAGTTCAGGTCAGCCGGCAAAAGTTGTAACCCTAATATTAGGATCCAAACGAAAACAATTGGATTGGATCCAAACAAGATCAATTCTGATTTCATGTATAAAATCTAAATAAACAAAATATAATACAATTTCCCCATATTTTACCAACTCCCTGTAGGATTGGGTTGTGCTTGATCCATAAATGATCCGATAAGATATTTGATTGGATCCTTATCATATCCGAATTCTCAATCAAGAACCAAATTTATTGGAACGGATCCAATTTTGGGTATGATCCGATTCATTGATTGCCCTGGTAGGCACAAGACCACTCCATCTAATGACAACCTGACAATTTCAAGCCCAAAACAAGGCCAGTGTTAGGCGGCAATTTGGGCTTATCCAAACTGATCTGAGTCATCAGACGGACTCAACTAGGCTTTGGGCCAATCTTGGAGGTACTTAAGCTTCAGATTGGGTTCGGACCCAATAAGAATAAAAGTTGTAAATTATAATGGACTTGGTCTGGGGCCTCAGGTCACACACATATATGAGCTGAATGGGCTCCACCCTTCTTCGAATCAAGTTTGGGAGATAATTTTCAAGTATTCTGTTGGGCTTGGGAGTAGAAAGTATAATCCGATTAAAATTAGGTTTAGGCTTAGGTAGAGGCCTTAGGCTACTCATCAAACCCTAGAATATACACTTCTTTGGGGTTAAAACATGAAAGACAATAAAGAGGTAGGGGTACTACTGAAAAAAAGGGGAAGACGAGAAAAACAATTAAATTGGATAAGATAGTAAAAAAGAGAAAAGGAAATAAAGTTGATAAGTGTCCGTGAGAGTGCCATGGAGTGATTAAATCTCCACCCTTACTTATAAGAGGCTGAACATTGGGAAGTGAACTATTGTATTTTATTATAGTGTTTTCTTAAGGGTACAAGTTAAAGTGAATAAATATAATTTAGGATATGTTAGATTGCACATGGAAAATATGGTGAAAAATCAATTTCCATGGAAAATGACATTTTTCATATGTTTGATTGTATTTTTTTATGAAAATTAATTTTCCATTCCAATCAAAAAATCTACTAAAACATAGATTTCACTTTTCCGCCCATATGGGTGGGAAAGTGAAATCAACCCATATTTTTCATCTCCAAAATATCATATTCTTCTTCTTCCTTACCACTACCATAGCCACCATCACACTAACATCGACGTCGTCACTATCATTGTCCCCATCATTACCATCTCTGGCAACCCCTCTCTCTCTCTCTCACTCTCTCACCACATTCCCTCATCTTCTTCCTCACTAACTCTCGTCGCCACCACCACCACATCCTCCTTCCCCCCTCCCTCCTCTCTCTTATCATTTCTCAAGCATCTTCTTCTCCACTCCAAGCCTTTCCATCTCCTCACATCTCCTTTCTCACCCTCCTCTCCTTCTCTTCGTTTTCTTGTTCTTTTTCATCTTCCTCAGATATTTTATCCAAGTAAAATCAAATAATGGAATTTACTTTTTCAACCCTACCTAATTTTCACCATTATTTTTTTTATGGATTTCAAATTCCATGAAAAGTCACTTTCCATACAATCAAACATATCCTTAGAAAATTGGATTTTGTACACACACAAAAAAAATACCCTTAATTTTTTTTTTTCCATCAAAATACCCTCAGATTCCAATTTCCAAAGTGTATTTACTCCACTTTAATTTGTGCCTTAAGGGTACACATTAACAAAACCCTTTATTATATAGATTTTTACATAGGAGCTTGATATTACGTGGAGATAATCAACCATGTTCCACATTGTCATCTTTGTCAAAAATTTGAATTTGAAAAAATCATATTGAAGTCAATTAAAAGTCCAAAAAGACATCTTTTCATCGAAAATTCGAGCCAAATAGTTGGTAGGATTAATTTAAACAATAATGTATGTGCTGTTTTGTGAGGAGATCTTCATCTGGGGACCCACAAACAAGTCCAGACATGTATGGAGGAGCACCTTTATACAAAAATTGTTATGTTCTTTAAGGTGTGCCACATTTGGTGAAATATTTGTATTATAAACAAATAAAAACATTATACATATGAATTTATATTGATGAACTACTTGGCCATTTTTGTAGCCCTTGTTAATTGAAATGGATGAAGAGATAGCTTGGTTAATGGCTAAATGAGATATGAGATATTAAAAAAGGAAAATTATTTAAAAGACCCTAACGGAGGGGACAGAGGGGTTTCTTTCTAAATAGTCCCTAAGTTTTGGGTAGTGTATTAATAGTTTATTTAATAAACTTTTCTTTTCTTAATGGTCCGTGGGCCTCATCTCACATTATAATGGTTTGTGAAATACCTAAAGTACCATTTTCTTGTCTTCTTCACACACTTGGGGTTTCCAATGGGGATTGCAATTAATTCTAACGATTTGTTTTTATCGTGAATGACAAATGGAGAATAAATACTATTAATTTTGAATATTTGAATGTATTTGTTCGATTTATTTCAACGATTTATAACATAAAAAGAATAATGAAGTTGAGATTTTAATCTTTTTTGAAGATTTTGTCTTGGTTTTTTTATCTGAGCATATGCATTTTGGTATTTCGAGAAAGTTTATCCAATATTGTAGTCGGGGAAAAAAAATATATCACATTTACAATGTCTTGTTCACCACTTTTATTATCAAATTCAACATTTTTATTGTCGTGTTCACCACTTTTTATTGTTGAGTACAACATTTTTATTTGTTGTCTAGTTCATCACTTTTTATTTAATAAAAAGTGGTGAACTCAACACCAAGCGGCAAACTCGACAATAAATTAAAATATTAGACTTGACAATAAGTAGTGATCTCGACAATAAATTAAAATATTGCACTCAACAATAAAAAGTAGTGAACTTGACACTAAGTAATGAACTCGATAATAAATTAAAATATTAAACTCAACAAAAAAAAAATGGTGAACTAGACAATAAAATGTTGAATTTGACAATAAAAGTGTTGAACTCGACATTGTAAATGAGATTCTTTTTCTCTCATTTTTTCGACTACAATACTAGATAGATATTATTGAAATACCTAAAATGCATATGTTATAGTTGTGAAATGGACACTCCTTATAAAAAGTTATGATGAACTCGAAAAAAATACATTTAAATATTTTAATCAAAAGTATTCATTCTCCATTCGTTAGTTGTGGCAAAAAAAAAAAAATTTTGTCAAAATTGATCGACATCTCTATTGGAACCCCAAATACACGAAGAAGATGAGAAAATGGTAGTTTAGGTATTTCACAATCCATTATAATATTAGATGAGGCTCTGGAACCATTAAGAAATGATAGGTTTACTAAATTGACTATTAAGACACTACTCAAAACTTAGGGACTATTTAAAAAGAAACCTCTCCGCCAGGATCCTCTAAGTAATTTTTCTTCTAAATAAAAATTGGTTTGTAAACTTTGTAAAGGTCTAAACATGTATGGAGTAACTTCAATTATTTTCATGTGTTTGTAAGGTATGCTATGTTCCGTGAATTTGTGACATGTTCGAAAATTTAGTCCTTAGAAAGAAAGAAAAAAAAAAAAAAAACTCAAAGTAAAAAAATTCTTTGAATTTTTCCAAAATGTGTAAAATTCTCTAATTAAGGGAATGACCAATTAAATTGATGGATTAACAAATTAATTGATTAATTGCCAAATATGATAACATTTCTACTAGGGGTGGCAATGGGTCGGGTTGGATCGTGTTCGGGTCATGTTGAGGTGAAGGTATTATAAAAATTTACCAAATCCAAACCCAACTCATTTGTAAATAGGTATACCTGACTCAACCCATATATAACTTATTTAATAAAATTCTAATCTTTATTTTAAAAAAATAAGTTTCATTTCCACCACCAAAAATAAAATATAATTACTAAAAATAAAGTTACACAACCGTAAACTAAATTCAATTGGGCAAAATAACTTTTATTTTTCAAAATTTGTAGAATTTTATCTTTTACAACCATGTGGCATAAGATCATGTTTTTGGATGTCATAAGGTGATGTGGTTAGAAAACTTTCCTTACTTAGTAAAGAAAGTGTTTTTCAATGTTATTATTATTGTTGTTGTTGTTGTTGTTGTTGGCTCAGCAAAGTGAATCTTATTGTCACATGAGACATAATAGCCTTATTTGGGAAGATCTAAAATCTTATTGATGGTCATTTTGTCAATAGTAAAAATCAAACACTACATATCTCTAGATTTTAATATAAAAAAATGAAGTAAAATGATATAAATATAAATAAATAACTTATTAAGAAATTTATTTTTTCTTTCATAAACTAAAGCTTAACCATTTATTAATTTAAAAATATCTTAAAACACTCTTCATATATTATAGAATTGATAAAATAAAATGTATTATGAAAATTTTTTAGAAAATTCTAGAAAAAATATGAGTAATTTAAAAAATTCTGAAATAATTATTGATATATATATATATATATTATATATATATATATATATATATATAATAATAATACGTTAGTAACCGAACAACTGTCTAAACGGGTCAGGTGGGTTAACATCCAGAACCCAAACCCAATCCATTTAATAATTGTGTTAGAAAAATTGATATTATTATGACCCAAACCTAATTAGGCTTGACCCAAACCCACTACCTTCATGTTGTATTTGCGAGTCATGTTGAGATCGTCACTCCTAATTTCTACCTTTTACTCTAATTTTTTTTTGTTTACTTTCACATTCAAATGTCAATAACAAGATAGGATTTGGAAATTAAAGATGACAATTAACTTTATGAAAGTCAAAAATATCATTTTTTTTTATATTCGTCAAAATTTTCCCAATTTTTTTAAATCTAACTAACCGTATCGTGATAGTGAGGAAAAAATGCCTTACTAATTCTCATCCACCATCAAAAAGACCTTGAGTTACAAACCCTAAGGTCTTTTTTTTTTGTATCTCGAGAATTTTTTGACGATGGACGAGATTTAGTAATGCCTTTATCCCAAACAATGTCCTAAAACCAAAATTTGACTTGACTTGGATGTTGACATGTCAAGTCAATTAATAACTCTCACCAGTGGACTCATTTTAGTCATTAAAATAATATAAAAAATAATTTTTATTATTATTTTATGTACAATATTAGATACAACACAAATAATCCAAAATAATTTGTGAGTGGGGTCTGGGAAGAAGGTAAATGTTGGGCTCCAAGAAACAACGAAGGCCTTTTTATTATTATTATTATTATTATTATTATTTTCTCTTTAGCATTCTTAATTCTTTAAAAAATTTAGAGTGCTTTGCACATACCCCTCCACGTTTACTTCCTTTTATATTTTTCCAAGCGGATAACATATCCGTTGACCTTAATCTCTCGTGATAGATTAATTTGAAAATGACCTCAATGCCTTCTTCTTCACTTCTAAGAAAAAATAAAAAAAATCTCTTAATTCTTCTATGCAAAACCAATTTTAATTTCTTTAATGAAGAAAAAAATTCATTATTTTTTCTCTTCTCTCACCACTTAACAATCCAAACACAATGTAAAAGAAATCCAGTATAGAGGTTTAAGAGCTTGAAGATGATTGATTTGGAAAGGAAATCAAAGATTTTTTATTCCAGATTGAATAAGGGAGTATTTAGGTCATTTTAAATAATTATCTTAAAGAATACTGATGTCAAGGGACATGTCATAAGTTTCAAAACAATGGTTGTCTAAACAAATTCATCAAATTTAGAGGGTGTGTGTGTAAATCATCCAAAATTTCATTCCATAGGAGAAACAATAATCATTAATTCCTCTTCAAAACTGAAATTTTAATGATAAAGAAAAATAGCAATGAGTGGTTGTACGGTGGACTTGGTCCAATCGCAAAAGGCACATAATTTGACAGGGAGAAAGGGAGTTTCCGGTCATTTTCATGGAAGATTAGAAGATTTTTGAGAATTCACAGTATTTTATCTGGAACTCCATTGACTCCCTCACAGAGATTCAAACTTTAAACCGGGTCTTATAATATTAAGAGACGTGCCATGCATGAAGTAGATGAGCAGCGGAGACTCATTCAAGAGGATCACAGCCATCGATATATTTTGTGTATGCTGATCCAACGGTAGAAGAAAAGTTAATAGCCTTTGATCCACCTAATAATTAGCGCGTGTAAAAACCATTATAAAAGAAATGTTTGAATCTAACTAGTCTCAATCATATTTTTTAAGAGTCGTGATAATATGACTCATCAAGGGGCATACTCAATCGAACAGTAGATTTGTATGTCTCGGGATACACGATCACACTTTCCCATAAAAAGTGTATCTTGAGGGAGCAATGTATCTCGAGTCGTATAGATCTACGATTCCCAAACTTGTCCACGGCAGGGAGTCGATTAAGCATGCCGCTTAGCGAGTCATATTATCAGGACTCGTTTTTTAAACATATTGTAGGAGCAAAAATAATTGACTGTTGTTTCCAATAGAAAAATGATAACTCCAAGACCAAAAGTTGACAAATTCAGAGGTGAAAGACCCCTCTAATATGCTTGTGACATGTAAGGTAAAAGTTGTTATCTAGAATTGTGTCTCGTTCCTATAACAATATTAAGGGATCTACATGGCACATTTTTATTGGAATTCACAATTTGGTCAAGAGTCCTAGATATTTCAAATTTCAACAAAAACGTACTATGTAGACACATTACCTTTATTATAAGAACATGATATTGTATTGGATCCTCAATCTTAAGGTAAAGGTGAAGGCTAGGATGAGTGAGTTCAGATTTTTTAAAATTTTCATGTACAATAGGATCGACAATTCAATCGGTACAAAAAAAAAATCTCAATAAGATAAGATATGTACTTCATTTATTCTGCATGCATACTTATTAAATGGTTGAATATATTTATCAGGAAAAATGTTGAAGTGATTACATAAAACACTGCGTTGGCGTGGATATGTGCACGAAACCATAGATGTTTGTTCTCAATATATGAGTAAAAATCATATATTATAACGTGCACACCTCCACATCAATACAGTGTGAAACAAAGTATTTGGCGCTATCACTCCAACACAACTCATGATGAAACTAATAAAAGGAAAATGCTGGAATGACACATGGTATTTATTGTGATTCTCACAAGTCTAATGTTGGATGTGCACATAATCATATATGTATCTCCTCGTGATACGAGTAAAAATCATCTACGGTTATGTATACATCTCCACGTCAGAATTGTGACAATCACAAAAAATCCTGTGTCACCCCAGCACGACTCTAAAAAAAAAAAATACTGGAATGACATAGGGTATTTAAGTGATCCAACAAAAATATTACAGTCACATAATTACATTTTGATTCCATAAAACATACAACGTGGAGAAAAGAGGTGAAGAGTCAAGTTTTTTACTTAAAATCTAAGCCTCGAAATTCAGGACCCCTATGCTCACCATGCCATGATCATCATCATTCATCAATGTGAAGGATTTTTTTGTCATTTTGAAAATATATGGGAAATTACTAGAATACCCACAAGTAGCGCATGTTGAAGTTGTCAGTCTCTCTCTCATGGAACTTGGTTCGCTGGACTTAATGTGTCTGCGACGTGTTTGACCAAATAGATCGAAACTACGAAAAACCTCCCGCATTTTCTGTGTTTCGCCGCCGTAAGCTTTCATTTAAATTATAATTTCAGATTAATTTCATCTGCATTTCCATTACCATTTCAGCTATTTCTTTTTTACACGTGCCACGCGGGTCACTTACGTCGTGACTCTATTATTCTCTCAGAGTCTCTCCTTTTTGTATCAAAAAGGAAAATCTCTCTCTCTCTCTCTCTCCGCCAATGAAGCAGAAACCAGACCTCACTCACGCCGTTAAATCCCACTTCGTCAGATGAGGATAACCGCTCCCTCCACCACCGTTACCGTTACTGTTACACTGGTCCTTGCTGCCGTTATCTTTCCATCCGTGTTCGTTGATGGTCTCGGTTCAGCTTCTACCATCGCCATCAGCTACGGTTCCGGAACCGTTTGTGGAATCGTAGCTGAAGAACCGAATCAGAGGATCGAGTGTTACAGAGGTGGTCGAAGAATCTATATTGAACCTAACATTTCTTACGAATCGATCTCTGGTGGTCGAGATTTCTTCTGTGGTTTGAGGTCTGGAGGACTCAGCTTTCTTTGTTGGGATTCTGGATTTTCCAACACAAGTTTTCAACCCAAACGGATCTACTTCCATAACACCGTTAGTTTGAGAAATCTAACGGTAGGAGAAGATCAGGTTTGTGCGTTAGAGAACAGTACAGGAATCGCTAAATGTTGGTGGAGAGGAGATGAAAAAATAAATTTGACTAGAGACGAACAGTTCCAGTCAATCACGGCTGGGAGAGGGTTTTCGTGTGGAATTTTGAAGAACGATAGTAAGGTTCGATGTTGGGGGAGTAATAGTACGATTGCGAACGAGATTCAAAATCAATTTGGGAACATTTCGATGTTTAATTTAGTAGCTGGGGTCTCTCATGTTTGTGGTTTGAATCTTACTGGGTATTTAATTTGTAGAGGGATGAATGATTCAGGGCAATTGGATGGTCCAATTGCTTCGTCGCCTTTCGAATTCTCTTCATTCGCATTGGGTTTGAATCATAGTTGTGCCATTCGAAGATTGAATGGTTCAGTGATTTGTTGGGGAAGTCGAGATTTTTATAACAATCAGATTAATGGGGTTTCATTTGAGAGGATCGTCGCTGGTACGAATTTCACTTGTGGGTTGAGTACGTCGAATTTAACCATAATTTGTTGGGGACCTGGGTGGCCTATAAATCCAAATTTGGAGGTGGGTCTTCCGAAGATCGTTCCTGGTCCATGTACACAATCTTCTTGTATCTGTGGTATATTTCCTGACTCTGAATCTCTTTGTTCTGGTTCTGGAAAAATTTGTAAACCTTGTGAACCATTGCAAATGCCACCACCACCATCATCATCACCACCAGCGCCACCGCCACCACCGCGATCTTCATCTAAAGTGAAGAAGGGTTTATTGATTTTTGCCATTATTGGTTCAATCGGATGTTTTTCGGGTATTTGCACTATTATATATTGCCTTTGGACTGGAATTTGTTGTTGTAGTCACAAAAAGATACACAATTCGGTTCAACCCACCATTACTGGTGCCAATACTAACGTCACGCAATCGGGTAGTGGTCCATTTAGTCCCTCTTTTTCGAGATCTTCAACCATAAGGCGACAAGGCTCACGATTAATGAGACGCCAAAGGAGTGGAACCTCATCGAAGCACACAGACAGGGCAGAGGTATTCACCTTTTTGGAGCTTGCAACTGCCACTAATGACTTCTCGTTGGAGAACAAGATTGGGTCCGGGAGCTTTGGGACCGTGTACAAGGGTAAGCTCGATGATGGTCGTGAAGTTGCAATTAAAAGGGGAGACATTGGTTCTAAGGCAAAGAAGTTTCAAGAGAAAGAAAGCGCGTTTCAATCGGAGTTGGCATTCTTATCACGTCTCCACCATAAGCATTTAGTCGGGCTTGTGGGGTTTTGCGAAGAGAGGGATGAGAGGCTTTTGGTTTACGAGTACATGAAGAATGGTGCACTTTATGATCATTTACATTCAACGAACAATAGAGAAAAAAGTAGTAGTGTTTTGAATTCTTGGAAAATGAGGATCAAGATTTCATTAGATGCTGCTAGAGGAATTGAATATCTTCACAATTATGCAGTCCCACCTATAATTCATAGAGATATTAAATCTTCTAACATATTATTGGATGCCAATTGGACTGCTAGAGTATCTGATTTCGGATTATCGTTAATGGGTCCTGAATTCGAAGGAGAGTACATGTCGACGAAGGCAGCAGGGACAGTTGGTTACATGGATCCAGAGTATTATGGGCTAAATGTTTTGACTTCAAAGAGTGATGTATACGGCCTTGGCGTTGTGTTGTTGGAGTTGCTAACAGGGAAGAGAGCGATATTCAAAAGTGAGGAAGACGAGGGAAATCCCATTAGTGTGGTGGACTTTGTGGTGCCAAAGATTATGGCGGGGGAGTTGGGGACGGTGTTGGATGTGAGAGTGGGGCCACCGGAGACAAAGGAGGTGGAAGCGGTTGAGTTGGTGGCGTACACAGCTGTGCATTGTGTGAACATGGAAGGAAAAGAGCGGCCGAGCATGGCCGACATTGTGTCTAACTTGGAGAGGGCGCTTCTTCTTTGTGATGACAGCCACGGCAGCATCTCTAGTGCTACAATTTCCATTGTATCAGAATGAAAATTTTCAAAAGAAAGAAATGGGGGAAAAGAAAAGAAAATCACGGATTTTAAGGAAATTTTTTTGTCTTATTTTTCATTTTTATTTTTTCCATATATTTGTGAGTGTAAAGGGTAGGATTTGTTCTAACACGCACTGTAGGTTTGGTGCACACTGACTTGAAATTGATTTGGGGGAATGAGAGTTCCAAGACTGGGTTCTGTGGGGATTTTTGTTGCTGTTGTTGTTGTTGTAGCTTCTCTTAAATTATACTTTGATTTATTCTCCACCATTTCTGTCTTTCACATGTGTTTGGTTGGTAGTTCTTTGAATTCTGAATAGACCTGCACTAATAAGTTCACAATTAAAATTCCCTTTCACACTTGTGTTGGAAGTGTCCCAATTTCCTATACAATGTAGTTGCACCTTATTATTAATTGGTCCCTTACTATTAGGAGGAATTAGTAAAACAGCTATGTATTTAGCCAAATTATTGAACCAGTCATGTTGTTCTTATTGTTGTTGTTTTAATGTTTTTGAAAATGGTTATGTACTTTATAATTATTTATTTTACAAAAATGGGTAGCTGGTATAAGTTCGTTTGTTCATTGCACATAGAGTTAGACAAAGGTAAATAGCAAATGTGATCATACAATATATAACCGTTCTGATAAAAACAATAATTGCAAGTATTAAAAAGATATGGCCAATTCAATAATTTTTGCAAAATAGCAAATGTGATCTTCGAATATATATAACTATTTTGATAAAAAATAAATAATTGTAAAATCGAATATATGCCATTTTTATTAAAAAGATATGGCCAATTCAATCATTTTCCCAACCCTTTTTTAAAGGGGAAATTAGAAAAAAAAAAAAAAAAAAAAACAAACTGTTAAATAAATTATTATTAAAAAGTATCAATTTATCAAAATTTATAGATAGGAAGTGGTGGTGGTGGTGTTTTTTCTTTTTTCTCGATTTTTCCCTAGAATGATTATAATACCCTTGCACTTATTAAAAAAATGCCACTTAATGTGGCATTTTCTTTGATTCGAAGAACTCCGTCTTCCTCCTCCTTTCTCCTTCCTCTTTCCTACTTTTAGTTCGAAATCCCATTTAAACACCTACTAACTCCCATTTAAACGAAGGCAAGTTGAATGTTTTATCTTTCTTTTCCGCATATGATCAGTTTTGGGTTTTGTATTTTTTTTTTTGTTCCGGACTTTTAGATCTATGGTCTAATATTAAATTAATCATTGATCTTGAGAGTACCACAAGGGTTGTAATTGGGTCATAAACAATTTTGAAATTATAGAAAACGTCACTTCAAGTGGTGTTTTTATTTTTATTTTTTCTTCTTCTTCTGTACATACAAGGCCACTTGAAGTGGCATTTTTTAGGGATAATATGGTAATTTAAAACAAAATGCCACTACAAGGTGTTTTAGGTTCCAATCTATAAATTTTGATAAATTGATACTTTTTAAATAAAAATTTATTTTAACAGATTTTTTCTGTTGTTGACAATTTCCCCCTTTTCTAAATCACCTTGATTATTATGTGTCTAATAACAATGGAAAATTATCCTATTGGCCAATCCAATAGGATAATTTCTAAATTCTGCATTAGACTGTCAAAAAAATAATTGTAATTCTTTATACATATATATAAATTATTTGACTTCTTTAAAGTCTTACCATAAATCCTCGAGTTTTCTTCTGAAAAATCCATCAACTTCAACCTCCCCCGAAACCCTAATTTGTTACTAACATTTGAATTTGAAGGTTAAAAAAGATAGAATCTTCACACAACATTCCTCTTAGAGTAAAAGTTAATACGAATAACAAACTTTTTGTTATGGTCATATTTTTATACATTCAATGTACTCTACGGATAGAGAAACGCATATAGTCGAACATAATAAAATAAGAAATTAAAAGATATCGTTGAAATTGTTCATTTGGAAACTTTCAGAAATGGAGGTAAATATTTTAAAGAAAAAAAAAATTAAGAAAACTTTCCAAGAGGTTGGAGATTAATGTTTTTCTATTATTTCGTGTTCGACTCTTAGTTTAATTATTTTCTGTTAGTCACATATTTAACAGTTGGAACAGTTGGCTAAAGTATAAATTAAAGATTAATTAAGATTTTCTAATAATAATAAAAAAATTCTAGGTCAACTAAAACTTTTATTTTTTTATTTTTTTATGTTAAATTAATATAGACCCCTATTTAAACATACTGAAGGGTAGATGCTTTTAATACATGATTCGATACAGCTATTTATTTTACCCTTTTTAACAGATGGGCTAAGTGTGTCCCGACCAGGCATGCTGGCTACCATCGCATGCAACTTTTGGCAACCAAAAATCACTCATAATGTGTCCAGTGGCCTTAGTAGTAATTAAGAAGTGGGACCCACCAATGTTGAATAAAATCACAAATCTCGAAGATCCAAGTAAAAAAAAAGTAAGTAAAGGAACCTATGGAATCAGCTTTATAACAATGGGTCAAGGTCCATCATTCTTAATATTTTTTATTTTTTATTTTTTATTTTTTTTATTAGTATCCCCAACCCTTCAGGTGAGACTACTCCTAGGGTCACACGCACCACTCCCTCGGAAAGTCCTTTGTGCAACTGATTGTATCAAGGGTCTATCGGACCCTAGAGAATGGTCCCAAGGAATTCATAGCTTTGTGGGGGTTTCAAACACTTGACCTACCCTTTCAGAAGAGCTTATCATTCTTAATATTGATCTATAATAATTAGTTGGTAAATGGACTTCGAATACTGATCTTGATGGAGAAATGGGGTCCATATATGAACCTCAACCGACCGATGTGAACTTGAATCCATAACTACTTTACTTTAGAGCCATTAAGGCATACCAAACATGTTTTAATGAATTATTGAGATACCTCTATATTTTCAAAGTTATGGCATGCCATCTTTGACCTATTGAGAAGATTCGTAGAAAATGATTTAAATACGTTCATCTGCAACTTTTAACTCAAAACCTTTGATTTTTTCCCCAAGAATCCATCTTCTTATATGATCCATCGACTTCAATCTCCTGAAAAACCCTTTAGTTTTTCTATCTGAAAAACCATTGTCTTCCACATTCCCAAAATTTCCGTCTTGTTTGTGATGGTCAAGAAAAATGGTCGACTTATGGTAAATTTTTGTAACCTTATGATTGTTTATAATTTAGTTCATGAATGTTATTTAATTTAGAATTTGATACATAATATAGAATTTGGTGATTCAAAAATATGAAAAATATGGGGATTTAACAATAATATCTTAATATTATGCTTTTTAAAATTTTCAATAGTGTGTTATTTTGAAATAAATATATGTTGATCATTTTTTTTAATTTATTTTATCATCATAATATGTATAAGTATAATGATTTTCTAAATCAACTTTGATAGAATAAAAAAACTCATTGACATGGCATGTGCAAGTACCGTAGATTTCTTCCCTCATGATACACAACTGCATATCCCCATAAACATATGGAGCTATGTATCCCAAGGGGAAAAATCTACAGTTCTTGCACATGCGACACCAAAGAGTTTTTGAGTTATTTTATCAGGTTGAGTTAGAAAATCAGTACTCTATGTATAATTACATCTACGTTTGAGAACATGTTATCATGCATAAATATTTAATAATATGTTTTCTTACTCGAAAATACATTTTATTAAATGTCTAGTTGTATTAAAGATATGCACATTTTTCTGGTCTAAAACTCGTAATGTTAAAATAGATAGATCTTAAGGTTGAACAAAAGCACAAAAAAATTATTTTACACACAAATATGTGATTTTTGAGAGAAATATCAAGTTTATTTGACTATAAATTGAAGATGAAAGTATTTTGATAACTTCTATTAATCTCTCCGTGAAGACTGAGGTCTAGGGCAATGTTATCAATTTGAAAATACAGAAGAGCAACTCAAATATTCATGAAATCATAGAGGATTATGTATAAATTATCCTTTATTTTATTTTTTATATTAAAGTACGAGAAGCATAAGCACAAAACATTGAGGGTTATGTTATCAATTTGAAAAATACAAAAGAGCAATAAAAATATTCTTGAAAAGAAAGAGGGTAATGTATAATGTTAACATAAGAGAACATGTTAAAAGTGCAATAACTACACTTTCAAAATTAGATTTTGTATTGAAAATGTCCTTAATTTTTTTTCATGCCAAAATACCTTCAAGTGCTTATTCCCAAGGTGTGTGTATTGCACTTTAATAGTGTGCCCTTAACAAAACCCATGTATAAATTACCCTTTATTTTATGGATTTTGTTAACGTGTGCCCCAAGGGCATACGTTAAAGTGCAATAAGTACACTTTGGAATAGGTATGTACATTTTATCCGAAACCCAGACCAAAAATCGAATCGAACTCGGATCGAATCTGTTTGGGTTAAGATTGAATCGAAATCGATAAATATCAATTTGAGTTTGGGTTTGCCCCTCCAAGACCGGACTGAACCCATTCTAAAGATCGAAACCCAAATCAAGAATCGACTTATTATATTATGTTCATTTTTACTAATTTTAACACAACGTAACACTTGACGAGTTGGTAAGATGTTGTGACATGGCCACATCCAAGGTTTGACTCTCATAAATCTCATTTTATTTAAAAAGAAATTCAGTTCAAACCTTTGAAGTTCGATTCTACCCGAAAATTTAATTCGGTTTGAGTTTGGTTTTGACCTTTGATACTTGAACCCAAAACGAATTCGAGATTTTCGAGTTGGTCTTGGTTTTAATCATACCTAATTCAAATAAAAAAATTCAATTTGTTCTGGTTCAAGTTTACCTGAATGTACATCCCTACTTTAAAAATTAGATTATGTACCAAAAATACTTGTAAAAAAAATTATATTTTATCAAAATACCTTTAGATTCCAATTTCTAAAAGTGCATTTATTGCACTTTAGGGCACAGGTTAACAAGACCCTTATTTTATTTCTTACATTAAAGTAAGAGAAACATAGGTACATTAAAAAAGAGAGAGAATATTGATTATTAGGTTTTATTGTGAGAGAATGAAATGATGATTTGGTCGGTAGGGATGGGGTGGTAGAATTGCTTGGGTTTCACCGCCAATCTTAATAATTTATGGTTGTGTGGTGTGGTGGGAGCCTCAATTGGGAGATTGAATTCTTTATGTCTAATCACAAATGTGAATGTAAGTTATTAGTTGGCGGCCTTCTTCTCTTCTCATTTATATTTCTATATTTATTTGGTTCGGTGTTGGATTTTAAATACTAGTATAGTCCAAGTTCCTCTCTAAGCTTTCTATCATAAATAATAGGTAAGATGCACGTGCAGCTTAAGTTAATTCTAATAATATGAAATTATTATTTTAAATAAAAATATTAACAAATATTATTAGAAATTTTATAGAAATATTAAATTTGGTTGAAAAACATTATGTTTCTAATGATATACAGATTTTTCATATTCATATAAGGAATCGTGATTTTCTGATCCCCTTTGACAAACTTAGGAGTAGATACTTTGTAGCGTGAATCTCTTATAGTCCTATATAACCTATATCAACGTTTAAGAGTGTGCCATGTCATCAAGATGATTGCATCCAATCGTTTAAATATAGGAGTAAAATAATAGTGCATTTTCAAACACTTGAGGTTCAAAAAAAAAAAATTGATAATTTTTTTTCATCAAATCTGATCCAAACAATGAATCCAAGAGGACTGTATTGTTATTTTCCTTGAATGTAGTGTTCTATGGACTGTAAAACAAAAGCTACTGGAGAAATGGGCTACAGATGATCCGCTTCCGACAAACTCTCTTGACGTAGCATGTGCATGAATTATAGATTTTTTTTTCATTAGGATACACAATTACACATCCCCATAAATATGTGCAGTTGTGTATCCCATGTAAAATAATCTATAGTTCATGCACATGCCATGTCAAGAGAGTTTGGGGGGAGTTAAAAATGGAGAGTTGAAAAGATGGGTGTTATTTATTTTACAATATAAATTCAAAACTATGATATTTTAGGAAATCTAAGAAAAATGAAAATAATACAGACATGATTTATTTTGTTAATATCATAATTATACAGTGTACGAAAGGTTTTTAAGGATATTGGTACAACTCAATATCCGTGTTACGATTTGACTTGTCTCATAGTCTTCTTTTCAATATTTTGAGGTTTTTTTTTTTTTTTTTAATTACAAATTCCTATTAAAAAAATACTCCAATGCTCAAATTAGATGTTGGTTAACATTATTTTTTTAAAGAACAAATCAACCTATTTTATGAAACTTCCTTTCCTTTTTAAGTTTCATATTATTTTGGTTGGGTTGTGTTTGTATATTAGTAAGTTATATTTTCTTAAAATGACTTGTTATTTCAGATTAGTTTGAGAAGATATCCACGATATTTGAGATTATGAATAGAGTCATGCTAGAGTGACCTCAAGATTGGACTTCATATGGCACATTTTGACGTGAAAGTGAATAGGAACCACATATGCTTTTTCACTTGTATCTTGAGGAAAGCATTATGGTTCCCATACACTTTCTCGTCAGGGTGTGCACTGTGAGGTCCAACTTATATCTTTGGTGAGCTTGTTAACTTATAATGAATTCTCGATTTTGTCAATTCGTAGATCGATTATATATTTTGAGGCGATTTCAACTTGAATGCCAGAGGAAGGTCTTAGCCTGAATGATGCGTTATCCTCCCAACTAAGATATTAGGAAAAAAAATCCCCGACTTTGGACGATCATGTCATTCATCTCAAGGTCTTTGATAATTGTGATAAATTTTTAACTTCATTTTGAAATAATATGTGTGATTAAAAATAAAATTATATTATATTTTTTTAATTATAAAAATCTATTTTAAATACATCTATAAAAAAGACTCCAGCTTGATGAATTCGTTACATGGATATACGCAATTGTTACAATTATATATAGAGTCCGTTCAGCACCAAACATTTTGGCCAACATTTTAGCCAATCATTTTTGTCCTACATGGGTTAGAAGTTTTGGAATGGACTGATTTTTGGTGAGGATTATCTCCTCACCATAGAGATCATCCTCACCAAAAATCAGCCCACTCCAAAACTTCTAGCCCCATATTTATAAGATGAAAAATCGTGGACCGTCCATTTTTTGTAAACCATTTTTGATAGGGTTAGAAGTATTGGAATGTGCTGATTTTTGGTGAGGATGATCTCTATGGTGAGGAGATCATCATCACCAAAAATCAGCCCATTCCAAAACTTCTGACCCATGTTTTGAAAAATGTTTTGCCAAAATATATGGTGCTGAACATTTCCCTTATATATATATATATGCGTCGGGTTATTACGACCCCCATTGCGACACACCATTTTGTCTTATATGGGCAAAAATGTTTGGAATGGACTGATTTTTTGTGAGGATGATCTCTGTGATGAGGGGATCATCCTGGCAAAAAATCATCCCATTCCAAAACTTCTAACCCCATCAAAATTGATTTACAAAAATTGGACGGTCTATAATTTTTCAACAAAAATCAGACGGTCTAGAAGTTTTGGAATGGGCTGATTTTTTTCCAGGATGATCTCCTCACCATAGAGATCATCCTCACAAAAAATCAGCCCATTCCAAACATTTTTGCCCATATAAGACAAAAAGGTATGTCGCAAAGGGGGTCGTAATAACGCGATCCTATATATATATATAATAAAATACAACTAAGTTGGATAAATTATTAACTTCATCTCGAAATGACATACATATGATCTAAAAATAAAATTATATTTTATCATTGCTTCCCCCCAACCAAGATGTCAGATGATTCGCCCCATCATTAAGTCATCCACCTAAAGGTCCTTGATAATAGTGATAAATTGTTAACTTCATTTCGAGATAACATAAGTAAGATCTAAAAATAAAATTATATTTTTATTTTTAATTATAAAATTATAGTTTAAATACATTTACGATGATGAATTCATCACACGGATATGTTTAGGTTGGTGTCTGCTTAAGCACACATTGTTTCTAATATACAATTTTTTTAGGAAAACTTTCTTAAAAGACACTCATAGAAGGATTTCTTTCTAAATAGTCCCTAAGTTTCGTGTGGCTGCTTAACAAGATATTTAGTAAAAATTTTCGTACTAAATTGTCCCTCGTACTATCGAGTTTAAAATTTTTATTGTTGAACTCAATAATTTTTTATTTAGTATCGAGTTCAAATTTTTTTTACTATCGAACTTATCATTATTTATTGTCGAGTTCACAACTTTTTATTATCGAGTTCACCACTTATTAAATAAAAAGTGGTGAACTCGACATAGGTAAAATCCGCCCATTTCTTATTTTTGAGTTTTATTGACTAAAATACATAGAAAGATTGACTAAAAACTTGAGACAATGAATTATTTAGATGATTTCAACCCAAGAAAACTATTCTTGATTGATTTTCATCCAAAAATTAAGAAAAAATCCTAATCTCTTACACACATCTTCAAAATATTTGAAAAAATCATTGAAAATAACTTCTTCTTTCTTAAATCCTTTGTAGTAAAATAGAATCTTCGAAACTCGATTGAGATGTCAAAAATTCAATTTTTGAATGAAAACGATGAGTTAAAATGATTAGGACATTCAATCGTGAGAAACGTAGGAGATAAGATTCAGAGACCATTTAAAAAGAAAAAAGTTGACTAAGTACCATGTTAAGCCACCCATGAAAATTTAGGGATTATTTAAAAAGATGCCCTTCTGCGAGGGTCCTTTTAAGTAATAATTCCCCCTTCTTCTAAATTGCAAAGACTTTACACCACTCGATTAAAAGTTCAGACTTGCCATCAAAAAGGGTGGAATTGTAATTATACACCTTTGGGATATTCAGATTCAGGTGTCATGTCATGACTCATGACCAAGTCCACCACGTAGTTGAAGAATTTGACCATGCGAAGCTTCGCGTAGTCTCTTTTTATTTTATATTTTATACTTTCTTTACGTCACTCCACGTAAAGTATTCAAAGTTCAAACAAACCGCGGGAAAGAGAAAGATTTTGATAAAACACATTTTTTTTTTAATTTTAATTTTAAATAAATGCCACATCAACATCTAAAACTAAAAGTAGGACTGTTAATGGAAAAAGACAAGATAAATCAACATCTAAATATTAGGGTTGCAAATGGATCGGATCAGATCCAAAATCCGGTCCAAATGACTTTCGATGTGGACGGAGTACTTAAAATACCCAAAATGCATAATAATCATATTTGCAAAACAGACACTCCAATCAAAAGTTACAACGTAACCTTCAAAAAAAAAAAAAAAAAAAAAAAAAAATTTAGAATCACAACTTCATTATTCAATTTTTTATTTTATATAAATGGTCAAAATTTTAGAATCACTCATGATCTTGGATAATGGCACATTTTCATTATTGTCTACACCTTATCCGACTACTACAGTTGACATCATGATTCCTATTTCACCAATTTTTTTTTTAATGGAGGGAGGCATGCCAGATACATTATCCATGAAGGTAAGAACTCCATTACTTTTAAAATATTTTTTAATTACTTTTATAAAAAAAAAAAACTCTTATTATTTAGAAAATTCAATTAATCAGTAAAATATGCAACACCATTACTTGCAGTGACAATGTTATGCACTCTACAGAATAAATTAATGAAAATAAACCTCATTTGGAGCAGTAAATTAATTACTCAATTGGTTACTTATGCCTGTATGTCTTAATGCTTCCCAAGTTATTCAAAATGAATTACAAGTCTCCTATTTTAGACCCCCCCACATAGCAGAAAAAAAAAGGAAAAAAAAAAAAAATTGTTTGAATCTAAAAAATATATTAGTTTGTTACTCTACAAGCACTATAATATAAACAAGAATCACACAATCAATAATTTTGACCATATTCTTCATGCTTTTTGTCAGACACTGGTGAGTTGACAAATTCAACATGTATAAGCTTAAGGGGGGATTTATTATACTAACCTCATGCAACTCATATTATTCGGAGGCAGACATCATGGTTGAGAACTATCAGATTCCTGGAAATCTTCTTCTTTGTCTTCTTTCCTCGACCTCATTCATCCAATCTGACAGCCAGAGTAGGCCCTTGTAACCATAGTACATGGTTGCAATTAGAGCAACGATTATGGAAATAAAAAAGAGAGATCGTCTCAGGGTTGCACATATGATCTGTTCAAATACAAATGATCACGTCAATATTATGAAGCAGCAGAAGAAATAGATAGATATGAATGCTACACATTATGGTCAAAATACTAATATGGACCTGCACCCTTGAAATCTGCCTAACTTCTTGAGCCCGCTCTCGTCTTTTTTTACGCTTTAGCATGGGTTTTCCCTCATCTGTCTCTTTGCACTACACAAGAGAATTGAATAATTATTAGACTTCAACCTGATTGAGCTCCACTAACACAAAAATCTACACATGCATGCAAGTGCACTTGCGAACGAAAATAGGTACACGAACCAGTATATAAGATTTGTAACCCTGAATATATGAAAATTGCAAGAGAGGAAATCTAAGGTAAAAGTCTCACAAACCATGAAAGATGATTTAGTAATGAGACATTATGTAGCCTGTTATTCCTCCTAGGTTTTGTTTGCTTCAAGGCAATTAGTTTTCTGAAAAATTATTTTTATGTGAAATGACACTTAAAATAGTTGTGACTTAAAGCATTAATATTTTTTACATGATGTGAACAAAATAGAGCCTTGATTAGTCTACATTTTTTTAAGGAAAGAAGGTGGCCAAGGAGTCCACCTAACCATCCAAACAGAAAGGTATAAAGAAACAAAGCTACATTCCAAACAAAATTGTCTGAAGTCTGAACAAATGAGATCCCACTTACACAATTCCTCAAAGAAGACCCCCCTAAATTACTTAAAAATTTTGCTCCACAAGATTAGGAGCCCAATGATTGAAAGAACTTTTCCATGGAATTCTCCTCCTCTATGAAGATCATCCTATTCCTCTCTAGCCAAATTCCTCAACAAATGGCAAATGGCAAATGTGGTTAAGGACCCTAGGATCCTTTTCTTGAAAGTGAATCCATTAAGATGCCAGATTTGAAAGAGCACAAGGATGGAGTGTGGAAAGCAACAGGAGACTCTGAATAACAACAGAAAAAAGGCTCAAATCTAACTGGAAAAAGGACAATGGATAAGCAAATGATTGACCAATTCCCCATCAGACTTGCAAAGAAGACAATAATTGGCTGAAGGAATTCCTTTTGCAACGATTTGGTGTCTATTGTCTCCGACTTCAATATTGGTTTTATTTTTATTTTTTATGATACAAGTTCTTAGAGAAGGAAAGTGCCAAAATGATAAGATTGCAAATCTGACGTTGAAGATAGTTTGGGATTGTAACCACCCTGTAGTTCCTCTTAATCAACACATTTTGCCCTTCTGGTTCTCACAATTTTCTTACTTCATTGCTCAGCCTCCAACCCTATGTAAAGAGTAACTGATTACTGTTATAGTCATATCTGACTATCACAAGGTCTGTAATGGATTAAGCAGAAATATAATAGTAACTTTATGCCCCATTCATGGCGCCTTTTGACATTATTCATTCTATTACTAACCAAGTTAAAAGAAAAACATTGTTTACTAGGATATTATGACATCTTGAGTACTCTCCTACAAGAGGGATATACTGTGACCATAATGAACATCTTTAGAATCTCAGTTCTCAAAGATGCAGAATGGATTCAATCATATATGGATTTCTTGGGTCAAGACTAGATATATCCACAAGAGTTCCCAGTGGGAGGCAAGAATGCTGAATGCCAGCTGAGTATTTATGGGCATGGCTCCATATTATCAAGACGAGCAATAAAATCAGACCACTTATTTTGCGTCTCATTGGCAATGGATCTCTGATTCATATGGCCAGATTGATGGCATGCAAGGACGTGTCCGTGGATTCTCTCTCTTATTTGGCTGAGACACGATGGTGGATTCCCTATTGATGTAGAATTTTGAAATTATTGCAATGGAGCATAGTGCCCCACTCCTTCATCCTCACCTAACCAAAAGGATACTTGGAATGACCTTTAACACACTGAAACCATTCCACATCAAATGGAGTTTTTAGTTTAGTGATCGGCCTGGAATCATACAAGGGCATACCCTCCTTGGGAACGGCATATATTTGTTCGGTACTCAAATTGCATCCTGAAGCATAGCAACGTAGCCTCAAGAGCTCTTCATTGCTGCCTCCAAAGAAAAGCTATCTTGCTCCATCACTAGATAATAAATGAAGCATCCTGCTCCTTCCACGATCACCATCTAGAATCTCATGCTTATCTTTTCTTAGATTGTTGCTTCACTGATGATCTGGGAAGACATTCTTAAAATTTCTAGATACGAAAGAAGAAACATTTGGGATATTGAAATTGCTTGGGCCTTTTCAGCGTTGGGATTTCAAATGTATTCAACAATGTTAAGGTTGCTCTCCGTCTTCCCATTTACTGACGTAGCACAACAAATTTTTTTTACAGAAAACCATCCCTAACACCCAAGAACATATGAGAAAGTTTTCTAATATCATGAGAGAAATTCAATACTTCATCAATTAGCATCTTTCCATTCGTGGAGCATCTGAGACACCTTTAAGCATCCTATTCCAAAATGGTGCCCCCCCCCCCCAATATATATATATATATATATATATAATAAAAAAATAAATAAAAAGGGTTTCACCTTTGAATATCAATAGAATCAAGTAGTTGCCTTTGGAGTTCCTCCACTCATCATGCTTATTGAGTTACAAGCCATTTTGAAAACGATATTGGTGGCTGTAGTTTTTTTTTTGATTGGTAAAAGAAATATATTATTAAAGATGGAAGTTGAGATGACCAACCTCAAATACAAAGGGAACGAAAAGAAAAACTTACAAAGAACACAAGGAGCCACTTAAATACAAATTGCTCAAAGAAAACCCCTTTAAAAGCTACATCTTACACCAAAAAATACAAATAACCTAAAACCATCAGAAGTGGATTCAGCCTATGCAGACGCTGATTGCATCAATGTCATTACATATGACCTTGGAAATTTCTCCCCAATTCAATGAGAGTAATAGCTCACCTTAGAAAAAATTTCAGCTTTGGGGAGGATTTTCATGAATGGCGAGAGTAGAGAGACAAAATGAGCAGCTAATTTTCTTCCTAAATTCTGTATCATAAAGTGTATGTATGTTTCATTTGTGTCGGGCAGTTGGTCCTGACTAACCACAGTTTAAGTTGTTGGAGAAGACTTAACTACCTAGAAGACCCCGAAATGGGATATGATTTCTAGATCTATGAAAAAATTGGTTGGGATTAAGACATCGTACATTGTTGGAGGTAATTAGATTACCTAGGAGAACAAGTTCCAATTTATGTTTGCTTGATTTAGTACATATAATTGCAAGGTTGGTTTGGATTACAACGTTATACATTGTTGGGGGTAATTTGATTACCTAGGAGAACAAATTCCCATTTATGGTTGCTTGATTTCACACAGTTATAGAGAAAAAGCATATGCTGCATGTGGGCTAGTTTTGTTGAGGACACTGTTTACTCAATTAGTAATTGGCCTCCATATGGACCTAGATAATGACAAGTTGCAATCCATAGACCATATGAATCATCTGTTTAAAAAACACACGGCCATGTTGCGAGGATGTGTCCCTTTCAAAGTTCAAATATAAAAGTAAAGAATTAAAGCAGAGAAAAATGAATTAAAAGAACTTAATAAATTAACAGTAAAATGCTTCTTGAGGGAAAGGAATTTACCTCTAAAACTTTAGCTTTACGCAACTGTAATTCTGAATCTATAACCTTTAGTTTACTAGCGCATTGTGAATTGCAAGGAAGTAGGCCAACTCCATATTGATTTTTTGAGATTTCCTTGGGATCACGACTGGTATTGCGATATGCTGCCTGAACATCTTGACATAGCCACTCCTTTTTGAGGTTTTGACATCCACAACGAACATTAACCTTACAAGAGGGAGTCGACAAGGGAATACAATAAAAATTAGATAAATAAAAAAGTAGCATTGTTGTTATAGTTGTTAAAATGTCCAGGCAAACAAAAATATATGGTATCATTTAAGAGTTCATGATGTTTACTCTTAACCAACATAAAGAAAATGCCCACATGGACTCTTTTCAAGCATCTGCCTTGATGAATATTGACATTCCATATTACATGAATCTAAATGGAAAGTCCAAAGTTTCTCATTCTTCTAAATGCTCAAACAAAGTGAAAGAAGTGCTTCCCTTTCTTTCTTTTTCTTCATTTTTGTGGGAGTGCGCTTTTTTTCATTTATGTTGATAAATGTGTATGTATTAAAGCAACCTATGCATTGCTTGAATGTATGAAGAAAAATGTATCAAATGCGTAGATGAAACTTTGAAATGGTAATACCAACCAACATACGTCTTCCTTGGGCAAATTTAATATAATTTGAACTACCTTAAGGATTAAGGAAAATCACATGATTGCAAGGTCAACTAATTATCCCTTGGTTTGCCTTGTTTAGATAACAGTCAGGTAAGCAATAAGGTTAAGGCCCCATTTGGATAGAAAGTAGGAACGAGCTAGGAGGAAAGTAACTTTTAAAAAGTAGATAGTATTTTCTTTTTGCTTTTTAAAAAGTAAGGATTTTTACTTTTTAAAGTAGTTTTCTAAAATGAATCCAAACTTACTTTTTAACTTTCAAAAGTACAAAATTGCTTTTTGAAGTGTATTCAAATAGCCTTTAAGAAAGATAATTTCTAGATGAAGATGGAGCTCACTGATGCCCAACGGTTAAATACAATTCATGTAAATTTTCGGTGTTGGAGGTGACCATAAGAATGAATTAGATTCAGGGGAAGTGCTTGTAAGAATGAAATAGATTTAGGAGCAAATCTAATTTCTTCTCCTTTTCTTTTATTCCCAAGTATTATACGGCAAGCATAACATCCTCATTTTGGAATTCTGAAAGAAATCTTAGCAAAATCTTATATAAATAATGTTGAATAGGAAATTGTCTTTTTTAGTCCCTGTACGGAAGCTTGGGGTTTGTATGACTCAAAAAAATTCATGGGAAAATAGTTTTCAGATGAAAATGAGATTTGCCACGCATCTGATTGCCCAATTTCACATGAAAACCCTTTCTCGGCTAGGAAACATTTGCCAGCCAACGCCCCTCAGAACATCTTTAACACTTGCACAAGGAAATTTGTGAGCTTATAGGGGAGTTTTTCATTGGAAAAAAATGTGGACACCAAGTAGTGAGGGACCCACATGGTGGAATCATATGAAGTTACTTTGTAGATTGCTAAGATTATTTTGAAAATGATTGTGTTGTTAGTACACAAGCACCCTACCTATATGCCCTTGAGTAGATCAAATCCTACCAATTTTACGTGGAGTTCTTATTTATTCATTTATTGATCGATTTGAAAAAATATGAACCCCACATCCCATGGGACCCACATTATTGAGTTATCAATGTACTTTAAAGAGGCAGTCTTATAAGAAGTTAAATCTAAAAGTAAATATTGCCATTTTTTAAATGAAGTCTAACCTTGTATATTTCCACATACTTCTCCTATTGCAATCATATAGCGAAACTGGGAAATTCTGATATTTTCCCATGTATAAACACACAGGCATGATTGTCTTGGGAAATCAATTTTCTCAAGAAAATACTTTTTCAACAATCGTACACACACTTAGTCTACTGTTTTGAAAATTCCAAACCAGTGGAAATTTCTAAGGAACAATTTACTAAGCTATCAGAAAGGCCCTAAATAAATACTTATTCATCCATCCATAAATACATTTCTTTTAATGGGTAAGCTACACTTGAACCCACGGCTTTGGTGTTGGACAAACGGGTTTGTACAAATAGAAACAGGTAAGATGATACATAATATAGTAGTATTACCTTTTTACAGCACTTGTCAGGTGATGGGCATTGATCAGGATGGCACATCTCAGGGCATAAATGTGAGCAGTTTGGCAACTTTCTGCATATCCAACACAATAACAACATTAAAGTTTTGTTAGAAACAAATAATAATGAAAGATGAACAAAACTCTTTTTGGGATTTTCAAGAATAATAGAAATCCACTAAGGGTACGTTTGATTGCACATGGAAAATAGGGTGGAAAATCAATTTCCATGGAAAATGACATTTTTCATGTGTTTGATTGCATTTTTCCATGGAAATTGATTTTCCACCCCAATCAAAAATGTCCACCAAAACATGGATTTCACTTTCCCACCCATATTTTCCATTTCCAAAATAGCATCTTCTTCTTCCCCACTCATATCTTCTTCTTCCCTACCACCACCACCATCACCATAGCCACCATCACACTAACCTTGCTGTAGCTGTCATCACCATCTCCGGCCACCTTCTCTCTCTCTTTTCGTCGTCTTCTTCTTCTCTTTCTCTCACCACCACCACGTTCTCTCCTCTTCTTCATCACTTACCTTCGTCGCCACCACCACCACGTCCTCCCCCCTCCCTCTTATCATTTCCCAAGCCTCTCCCTCTCCTGTCATCCTCCTCCTCTCCTTCTTCTTCCTCTTCATTTATCTTAGATAATTTTCCCATGATTTTATCCAAGTAAAATCAAACAATGGAATTTGATTTTCCAACCCTACCTATTTTCCACCATTATTTTTTCATGGATTTCAAATTCCATGGAAAATCACTTTCCATGCAATCAAACATACCCTAAAAGCAAAATATAGCAAGGAAATCATTTTAATGTTCACAGATTTGACTTCAGCAAATAAAGCTATCAAAATGTCCAAGAGTATTCAAACTAAACTACCAAAATGTCCAAAAATACTCAAACTAACATGTATCGACATTAACAAACAGGATGAATGGTTAGTTTCCACAGGGAAGGAGCTCAATATAGGGGGGAAAAGAATTTTTTTTTTTTGGTAAGGGGAAAAGAAAATTTAAACTAACCAATCTATGTTTATGATCCATTACATGTTTCAGATACACACATACATGTTATTTAACATGAAATCTAGGATATTGTTCACATGGATTAGGGGCCAATATGGTAATGTGTTCATTTAGAAGTAATCTTTGCTAGCTAGGCTAATATTTGGCATCTTAGCCATAGAGCAATTCTCTAAATGTATCAAATGATAGTAGGGAAAATTATCAATTGAATGCAGGAATCTAATGCTTCTAAAATAGGCATATGCAACCAAATACAAATAACTATTGTGTGATGATGCACTAGCCTATGAGAAAACTGGTGTACACGTAGACTATGGAGTTGGATGAGGTGGTTATGACTATTGTCTAAACAAAGTCAATGGAGTTGGATGAGGGGATGAAGTTTGAAAGGTGTAGGAGACGAAGGAAAGAAATAAGGAGAGGGGAGGAGAGGAATAGAGGCTAACTCAAAAATAATCTGATGCAGGACAAGAGGGAAGAAGATAAAATATAGGGATGGAATCTGGTTTGGGAGTGAGTTACTATGATAGAGTTACTTGTAAAGGTTTAGGGTAAACCCAAAAGGGTTTGGGTTGTGGGGTCTAATAACGGCGTTTTGCAATTAAGGTTAGGGATTTAGGTTTATAGGATAAAGAAAAGGATTAAAGGTTGAGGGAATTGGATTGCAACAAAATGTTTTAGGCTCAAAAGGTCTTACTGTCCATAGTGAAAGATTTCAACAAAAGCCATTTGGTTATTTAAAATACAAAGTTTTGTTATTACGATATTTTGCAATAGGGTGTTGTAATTAAGCTTTGGTTATGAAATAGGGTTAGGCAAAAGAGTATAAGGTAGATCTGGAGAAGAGATTAATGGTATAGGTTTTTGTGGTTTAGGAATGATTTGATGGGTTTCTTAGTGGTTTCTTGATGGGTTCTTGATTTCTCACAAACAAACAAAAAAAATGTAGAAAAGATGGATTGACGCAGAAGATAGAAGCGGAGAAGAAGATTAAAGAAAAAATGATATTGATTTACCTTGGAATCATCCGGGTGCCTTTGAGGCTCCCTCGCTAGCATTGAATAAAACCACAAAATGGAAATTCAACAGATTTTAAGCAAAGTACAATGGCACCATACTTGCCTCACCATGAAATATAGGGTGTGGAGCATGAACATGAAATCAATTTTTGGCTTCATAAAATCCTGTTTAGGAAAAACGCTGTCATGGAAAACAAGGAATAGAGGAATGAAGATTTGGTGTTAAAGATCAAAGCCTTACTGTATTCATAGGCATCAATCTTGAAGGTGCTTAGGGGCTGTCTGTTTAACAATTTTATCTTTGGATTGGAGCTTTGGTCAGTAATTAGTTGTTGTATTTTTTCTTGTTGGCTATTACCTTTTGATGAATCCCTCTATCACCAGATTAAGTTTGTATTCATTGATTGGAACTCTTGTCCCAATCTCTTAATAGATTTCTCTTATCGATAAATTTTCTTTTTGAGCAACAAGTTTATCATGTAAAATAGAAACAAATAAAAGGATTGCAATGAAAAAGAGAGTAAATTATGTAATATACCTGTGGCAAGGCCCGCCACATGAACGAATACTCAATTTCTCTTTTTCAGGTAAACTGTTGTAGTACGTGCACTCAAAAACATGCACCATGGAACCACAATGACATGAACGTTTGATAAGAACTTTGCAAGGGGGACAATCGCCAATATGACATGGTAGAGGGCAAGGATGTGGGCATGCAAGCTTCCTATCCTGAAAGAAGATTGAGTTACAAAGGAAACTTATAAGTTGAAGAACTTTATCTAGCCGCCAAGCAAGTTTTATCATGAAACAAGAAATAAAATGGTAAGAAATCCTGTTACGTAGTTTCTCATTGATGTATGAGATGAAAAAATCGAAAGAAACATAAATAAAGAAAGTAATAGTGGAACAAAAATGAAACATAGTTAAACCTTTTGGCAGGGGAGATCACACTCTTCACAAGATTCGCTTCTTACTTGCAGACCCAATGCTGAGGTCTGGCTCTTCAAAGCATGGCAAGGTTTTGTACAATAATGATTGCCACAACGAAGAAGGTTTCCACACAAGTTTTGACATGAAAATGCTACTATTTTAGAGCAGACCATCTGAAAGCAAGCATCAAAGACACTTTAAGGGGAAAATGACATAAAAGGTCTAAGAGGCAATAAATAATCAAGTATTTAATAAGATGGGAGTTATTTTACTTAAAAAAATTATTTCTTGCAAGAAGATTTACAACCTACCATCTGCTCTGCTCCAATGTGTTGGCCAAGGCATGGTCTCCAAACAAGTTCTGGGCAGGGAGGGCATGGCGTTCCAGGGGTGCATTCGGGCTGTCGATTTGATTTCTTTTTCTTAGATTTCAAGGTGAACTCTGGGTTAGGAGCAGGTTTAGGATCATGGCACCTGAAGATGAAAGACAATGTTCTAAATTAAAGAGCAAGGGCACCGTATGTAAAGATAAAATAACAGTCAAAGAATGTTAAACAGCATTCATGAACTGGATATCTTGAAATGACCAACAAACCTTAATTTACACTTGTGCCCACATTGAAATCCTTCCTCACAAACTAGCCGGCAAGGGGGGCAAGCTCCATAGTGGCACTTGTGTGGCTGTAGCAAGATACAAGATGAACATTATTGCTTAAGGTGGTGTATCTTTCTAATACTACATGCTATAGATTATGTAATTAATATCAATAACTTTTCTAACCTCCGCAGGAGCTATATGATAATTTTTTTCATAAAGTTATAGGATGATTGAATTTTGGAGGAACAAAATGCCAGCAAATACTATTATCATCAATCATAAAGAACAATGATTTAAAACCATAGTCAGAGGCATGAACTTCAATAATTATGTGACCCACCATGGTCGAGATGAAGAATCTCATTAATTGATGACATCATTGAAGGAGCAAGAATGGAGAAAGCACTCTGTTTTTCTCATACGCTTCCAAATATAGGCAACGATACCTACCATAATTCCAAGCACTTTCCAAGTTTATTTTAGGAATCCGAAAAAACTTCCCTAGAACTCATTCGGTAAGTTAAAACCAAGCTTTATAGGAGACCAAGAAGGAGCAAACAACCAAGACCAGTACCTTGCGATTTGATCCATGCCTGCATAAAGGAGTAATAGAGCATGGCTTGGGACATCTAGGAGGCTTTTGATCTGCTTCAGTCCCACAAGGAACCTATCATGAAATAGATGAAAAGATCATACAGAGCGGATTGAATAGAAACATAGTAATGACACAAACTTTACAGATAATGTCTATAAAAAAAAATACTACCACGACAAGATGAAACTAAGTACTCTTGGTAGTAGAGGAAATGCAACAACAGCTCAGTATTAATGTCATCAATGAGCCCAAGAAACAACATAAAAGCTGATGCAATGAATAATTAAGAAACACACACACACACACACACACACACACACAAAAATTCACCATTATAACAGAGGATCTCAGATCAAGACCCAGTATGTTGCTTGAACAGTTCTCAATGAGAAAAAGACTTCTTAAGTTGCACCACTCCAAGGATTTAGCCAATGGTTGGCCATATAAAACTCCAAGTAACGTAATTCACAGAAGGTTATTTATTGATTCTGTTCAACTTCAAACAAAATTAAGTTTCAGGCAATATTGAGCAAGAAAAATATGAGGCACTTCCGGGTCCTAAAACGCAAGGTGCATGATGTCACTGCGGTAGTTGCCATAATTTCATGTATGTTGTCAAATGGAACTCAGTAGAGAAAAACAATGCAAGGGCATAATAGTCAAGTTTATCCTACTCAACAAGATCCTTTTTCATTTCAAGCATAATAGATCTACTCAATTAGAGTGTATGGAAAAAAAATTGATTTCACACAAGTCTGCAACAAGGAAAATTATATCCCACTGACAATAAGTTGAATACAGTATGCAATACCAAACTCTCACCTCAAAGTGTGTTTCTCCACAAAAGCATGAAATAGTAACCATCAGCGGACAAGGAGCACAAGCACCTCTACAAAGAAAATACTGACAAAGTTATAATAAAATTTCATAATAATACATAAAAAGCAAAGAAATGGATAAGATTAAGGCTATTGATTTGCATAATATTCCCTTCCCTTATGTAAACCAAGATAGCTTGAACTAACCAAAAATTTTCTCCTATTAAAATACAAAAATCATTAATAGGATGATAATATACCTATGGCATGGAGAAGGGCATTTATGGTTATTACACCGAAGCTTCTTCCCACAAATCTGAAGTTTTGAAACATTAAATACAATTGCCATGCATATGCTACCAAAACAAAGTAGAAAGTGAGAAACGATGACATATGATACCTCTGAGCAAGGTGGGCAGTCCCCATCGCAGCAACGACGTCTACAAGCATGTCGTCCACAATCTCGTACTCGCTGACACTTCCTTTCACATGCTAAAGCTTGACAGCAAGGAACCTATTCTAAATTTAGTCTAAATTTTGCATTTTTAAGATAAAAACAACTCAATATGATCCACGATCCATCAAACACAAATAAGACAGAGTTACCAAAATGGCTACCTCTTTCTTCAAACTTCCACACCGGCATGATTTTACCAAAACAGTTCTACAAGTCTCGATGCAAGGACCGCGATGGCACCGCTCTGGGCATCTATGAAGACCACAGCTCAAAATTTTATCACAAGTTGATCCGCAAGTTGGGGCCACAACATCACAAGACATACCTTCATATATTCTCTTTCCACAAGGACACGACCGCTTCCCTTGAAGCGGGCACCCTCCACATTTTCCCAAATGACACCCTCTCTCACAAACATGCTTTCCACACCCAAGTAACTTCTCACACGGATTCTCACATCGAAAATCTCTTTCAAAACACTGCCTTTCGTCTTCAATTTTCCCACATTGGCATCGATAAACCCCTTTCGCTCGACAAGGTGGACAAGAACCCTCATGACAAGTTTCTAAGCATCGATGAACCCCGCAATCCAACAATTTTGAACAGACACTGTTACACGAGAAATCTTTGAATCCACATCGCCGAACATCTTCAATTTTTCGACAGAAACATCGGGTTTTCACGAGCTTCGGGCAGGCTGGGCAAGGACCCGGGTGGCACAATAACAAGCAATTGTGACCGCAATTGAATTTCAGCGGCCGACCGCAGATCTCCCCGCATGAATGCGGAAGTACCCATGGATCGCTTGGAGGATTGTCTAATTTTCCACAAAAACAAAGATAAATTCGGGGAATTAGGGTTTTCGAATACTCAACTCTACATTTGGGGCAATTCCAATTTGAGGTTTCTAGGGCTTGAGCTGCGGCTACGGGGAATAATTCGCGAGAGAGCCGAGCGGTGGCGCGTTCAGCTGCGAGATCAGAGGCTTGGCGAGCCCAGCTTTGGATGCAAATGAGGTGGAACACGGCGTAACAGCCGTTGATGCAGGACCAGGTGGGATCGGACGGTCGGATTCTCTCGAGACAGATCAAGCAAGATAGGGCACCAGATCTGGCGGAAGTAAGGAAAGATTTGATCTTTGAGAGATCAGGAGATGAGTGGCCTGTGATCTGGAGATAGGATTTGAAGATTGATTCTTCGAGTTCGACATTTGTGTGCCGGAGTTCGTCTGCTACGGAGGTGTTATTGTCGGAATCTCCGTCGGAATCTGACGAACGAGAGAGATACTGCTTTGTCGACGCCATTATAGGAGCCAATGCGAAGCAGAGAGAGAGAGAGTTGGGGTTAACCGACGTCTTACCAAAAGTTGGGGTTCGGTAATGAAGCCGACATTACCAATTGTTGATACTTGATATACTCCTTGACCCCCGTCTTCTGTTATAGACCAATCAAAATGACATCAATGCCGTTTCCTTCTTGGTTGTCATCATTTATAATCATTATCATCGTCACATTCACAAAATTATCCGAATTTTTCAAAAAAAAAAAAAAAAAAAAAAAAAATCATAAAATTCTTCTTCGAATGAGGGACTAGTCAATTAATTCAACAAATCAATGAATTAATCATCTTATCGATTCATCTTAAAATATGATAAAAATTTTACCTTTCAACCTCAAAATTTTATTTTTTTTATTTAAATCTTAAGAACTACATAGACTTTTTTTTTTCTTTTTCTAGATCTGCTATTGGCACCTCAAATTTTTATTATTACACCCCAATTCAAATTAAAGGAAATAAGGTGAACCTCCATTTCGTGAGTTGAATACGACGAAATTCCAATTTTCGATTCACTATTCATTTTAATTCCCAAAACATGTTTTTATGGTGAATTCGTCACTTATGTAATCTAGTTGTTCCCAAGGTCTTAGGTTTGAACCCTTTCTTATACCGAATGCTAATTATTAATCACTAAACCCACCAAGCAAAAAATAAAAAAAAATCTACGAATTCGTTGATAAAATACTAACGATTTTGCCTTACTAGTGATCTCATTGGTAATTTATCAACGAATTAAGTGGAAAACACATGTTTTGAGAATTAAAATGAATAGTGCGTTGAAATTGAAATTTGGACATAAGTTGTACATATTTTGGGAAAACCTCGAGAAAATAAATATATGATTGGGAATAAGTAAAAGTTGAGGTGCCAATAGAAACTACGTTTCAATTTTTTTATATTTTTTTATTTTAAGATTTTATATGAGTCTAATCATAATTATAACCAACTATTGAAATTGTTGGTACAAGTGCTATGATGTTTTCTAATGTTGGGATAACAATTTGAGCCAAACCTTTATAATGGTTGATGGCTGATGGTGTGTTTTAATTTATAATTGGGGTGTGAGAAATAATTTTAGAAATTGGGGTGAAATAAGTAAAAGTTGGGGTGCCAATAGCAATTTAAAAAATTTATTTATTTATTATTATTTTTTTTAAATGGAGGTTGAAGACGAAAGATTTGGTAAAATATCCAAAAACATTATTTTAGGTTTCCCAATTTTATGACAAAAAGCTTTCACGAATTTATCTATGTTAATCGAATTGAAGTCCCATCGAATAATTATCAAATACAAACTTTGTTACTATAATCGTCGTGACCATCTGTTATCTTATCTGGTTCAAAGATGACCCATTTTGGGGAGAAAACAGAGACAGAACACTCAAATCATGTGTAATGTAATAGGGAGGTGTCCAAATTTTTGAGATGAATTAGCCATCTTGGGGTATTGTATGTACTCGGGGGATTTGAGTGACACATGATGCACTGAAGGGTTAGTGGCCTTACTCTAGGCCACTTCAGAATATTTTTTTGCCCGTGAGTTGCCCATGTTTTTGGCAAGAATAATAATGAATGTATGTGGTCTTGGTACACAGTTGGGTACACGGCTGACATGGCAAGGGCACGGAACCTTGTAGCCAGAAAAATCCTTAAGTTTTCTACCGAACCAATCAACTTCAACCTTAAGAATTTATTTACTTCAAACCTAAGACAAGATATTGCTTTTGGGAAAGTAAAAATGATGGAATTTTAACAAAAGGTTAAGGTTACGTTGGATTGAAGATAAAGTTAAATAGAATAAAAATAATTTATCATAGAAATTAAAGAACTTGAAGATGATTGATTCTTGGAAGCAAATAGGATCAATTTTCAGCTCTATCAATTTACTCTAACTATAAGAATACATAATTCACAGGTGAAATGTTAGTTGGGCCTTCAGGTTAAGGCCAACTCATTGAGCCTAAAATTGCACAAGCCCATGCTATATACCCAAAATCCGATCCAATAACTTCAAGTTTGGAACAAGGATTTGGGCTTCCATAAGGATCCAATTTGATTCTACATCAACAATTTCCCTTGTCTCGAAGTGTGAGAAAGCATTTATTTCATGTTTGTTTGAATATATGAAATTTATTTATATTTTGAAAGGCTAATCAGAATTGGATCTAAATGTTAGGATCCAGTAAAACCGAATCCAATAATAATTCAATCCAATTCTCATTAGATCAAACCGAAACCTTGTCAGATTGGTCCCAAATAGATCCAATCTATACCCAATCCATTAACTACCTTGCCAAACACACCCTTTGCTATAAGAGACCAAGGTTTAAAATGTCATATCCATTGAATGTTACGGTTGATGAAAAAAACCGATACAGTATTGGCCAATACATTCAATGTTTTGCATCGCTCCACCAATATGTAGGGGTCAAAATGTTCTGTATCGATCTCCACCAATAACATTTTGTATAGGCCAATACATTTCCATATTTTAAACCATGTAAGAGACCCCTTTAAACTTTGGTTTCTATCATCTTTGGCCAACCCATTAGAGAAAATAAAAAAGGTCATCGGTTAATAATAGAAAGATAAATATAGAGTTGTGTTGAAGTAACATTGAAATGTACATCGATTCTGCCATTCTAACGTGGTGGTGCACACAACCATAAATGATTTTCACTTGTATCTTGATGAAAAACATCTATGGTTATGTGTGTCCACATCAGAATGTACAATCGATGTACATTTTAATGTTACTCCAGCATTATCCATATATTAAATAAACCAAAAGTGAATCCAACCAATCTTTCTGGGAATCTGAATCCATTTGTTTAGAACGGGTCAAAGCAATCCCAAAAAACAGGCTGGAACAGAGAAGGCAATAGAGGAACATTAGAACTAAAAGGGAGAGAGGGGGAGATTGATGATGGGTCATTATTTCCATTTTATTTCATCTCTGATTCTGAATGGGAGAGCTGGAGAAGCAGATGAAGGAGAGGACTAAAGACCTCAAGGCCTTCTTCAAACATGGACGGAAAGTCGTTGGTGTCTGCAAGAAAGGATGGTACAAGCTCAGAAGCAACCTCAAGATATAACAAAAAAGAACAATAGATTATGTAGAAAGAATCATTCTTCCAAAATAGATGATGGGAAATAATGAAAAGCTATGTTTTGGTTTATGATTTGATTGATATTATTGAGACTTTCAATGGTTTTTGATTATTCTCTATGCATTTTAATCGGTCTCTTACCATATGTGGATCAAAGGATGAAAGCAACCACCATGGCTCAAAAATTGTGTCAGCCAATACATGTAAGTATGACATTGACCCCAAAATATTGAATGTTTCAGGAATGTATTGGTTGAGAAATTATCGGTTTTTCTCTGGACTGAAACATTGCCTCAAGATAAGATTTTAAACATGGCAACAACAACAAACACATGATATCAATTGAAGGGTTATTTGTATTGTAGCTCACAATGTATCTGTATCAAAGAGATGATACTAATCATCTGATGGTTTACATGGATGATCAGCAATAATGAAGCTAACTTTGTTTACTGAAAAAATAGAGAGATTCAATTGCCACCCCAATTCATATGTAAATCAACAAAGAATTAGCACATCTTGGGGTGGTGTTAGCAAAAGTTAGTGTGGCAATAGAAGCTCTCTAAATAATATTCTCTGTTTTCTGGATGCTTCATCCGACAGTAAAATAACTTTCTAAGCGTTTCCATACATGCATTCAATCAAACTAGAAAAGTATTTAGCTGAGATTGCAAAGGGGAAGGACCAATGCACCTACTTAGTCGGCTTTCCTCTTTTTCCTGAGTATTGATGCTCTCTCAAACCTTGGCCCGCCCACCCGCCATTTCTTGAATGCTAACATTGAAGATCGAGCTGCTTCATACACTTCAAGAAAAAAAATGTTTCTCATAATTGTCGAGATTTGAATCATTGTAGATGAATGTAAGAATGAGAAGATAGTTTGACAATGTCACGTAAGTCTTACATTGAGTTTCTTCTTTCGTGAGAATTTTCAAAAACTTGGGAGCCACTGCAAATGCTGCACTATGTGCCTTGCTCAGAACTTCTTTGTACCTACCCGTAAATGCATATAGGAGGAAAGCCCCAATGGTTTTATCACCAACCCTGTTAATCAAAAAAAAAAAAAAAAGGCTCAGTGACAGAAACAGTCCTTTGTCTGTCTCTAACCTAATATAATATAGCTGCATGTGATCCAACTCTGTGTCGTATTCTCCAGACTTTTACCATTAAAATCATACTAAAACAAACATCTAAGTGTGATGCTTTAGATAGTTAGTAACCAATCCAATTAAGACCTTTGTAGCTTAGACACAAGAACAAGTGCTGTCAGACATACTGAACATGGGAACCACAACATGATGTTATGGCCATTGATAGAAACACTAAAAGATATAGATCACCATCATATCCATGGTTCAAAATATCCCCATCTAAGACATTCCGTTACTGTAAGGTATCAAGAAAATATACAATAGTATGTCTAGACATGAAATGTTCGTCATGAACCTCAATGCTACATTGTTTGGAGTCGCCACCATTCTTTTTTGGAAATGGGTGTGAATGGGCACCCGAATTGATTTTTTGAAACCTATTTTTTTCATGGCATTGTAGTGACTCTCATTCGTTGGAAAAGGGCAAAGTCTACCTAAGATCTAGGTAAGGAGATTCGATTAGAGGATGGGGAAGGTGTTAGGCACCCCATCTTCTCCACCAAAGGTGGTTACCTTGCTTGGCCATTTTATTTTGTAAAAACTTGAAAAAACAAATATTAAAAATGCATGAGAATGTATGACAAGGGTGGTGTGTGCATTAAAGTGAAATGTCCCATTTTCAAAAGGGTTTTGATTTCAAAGTGACATTAAGGGCATTCTATGGAAGAGAATGACCCATGTAGTCACATTGCATTTGGGAATATGAATGTAAATTTGAGCTTTTAGAGAGACTCCATGATGGAGTTCCCTTGAGGCCACAACCTTGATGCATGTATGCATGGCTAGAAACTTAGTGATTCACCCCATCAAGAGGGTGACACATTTCTTTATCATTGCCATGCATAGGTGAGTGTGTGCATTGTGTACAAGATGATACATTAGATTGGGGTGAAAAAGGTTTCAACCCCCATCCTTTCGATCGAACCTTAGTCTAATCTACCGGGGATGGGAGAGAGTATACATTACATCTTAGGGATTTCTAAAAAGAAAAGAAAAGAGAGGGTTAGAAGAAGAGAATGCAAATTTTGAAATAAGTAAATTACATCTTGAACCCCACCTTGTCCCTTGATGAACTTGAACCTTGAAAGGTAGACTTGAGAGTTGAATGAGATGGTTGAGGGTTGAGTGGGTTGAAGTTTAGAAGATGAGAGAGTGAGTAGAAATTTTGGTAGAATTTTAAGTTGAGAGATGGGGGTTTGAGAGCATGAGTTGTTAATAGAAAATGAGGGTATTTATAGAGTTTTTAGAGAACTTTTGGGGATAAAGTGATCCAACCCTAAAAATAAAGAAAATGGACATAGGGTTTAGGTTATTTCTTATTGAAATTTTCATTTGTATGAGGGCAAAGATGACATTTGTGAAGAAATCCTAAAAACATTATTTGATATTTGGTTTTTTGATAAATAGAGGGGAGAGAATAAAAGTACTTTTGAGAGGATGAATAGGGGAGTGACATGTGTAAATGTGAAGTGGTAGGTGAAAAGTAGACCTTGGTTCATTTGTAAATAACTTATAAAGCAAATGTGTAAGAATATTTTTTAAAATGGACCAATGGGAGAACAAAGTACTTTTTGGGAGGTGAGTAGGAGAATGACATGTGTAAAGGTGAAGTGGTAGGTGAAAAGTAGATCTTGGTTCATTTGTAAATAACTCATAAAGCAAGGGTGAATGTATGTTTTTGAAATGGACTAATGGGAGACTCTATGTATGTACTTGAAGATTCCCACCTTTTGAGGGTATGATTGGAAGTTTTCTCACCTTTATGGATTATTACTAAAGACCAAATAACTTTTTTGGTTTGACTAAACTTTTTGAGAAGGGCATTCTTGAATTTTTACAAAAGGAAAGTTGACCTTCTAATTAGATGATGCATTGGGTATTGGGGACTTATGAGGTATTGTAGAAGAATCTGGAAATCTGATCTCATAGAATCAAGAAAATAGGATATTCTTCTTGATTATTCTTGATTACTCTTAACTTTCTAGAATATTCTTGTAATGTTCTACAATAGGATAGTTGGTTTATTATTCTAGAATATTCTTGAAGTTCTAGATTATTCTTGTAATAGGATAGTTGGTCTATAAATACCACTATTGGGGCATTTGTAATGATCATCCAAGAATTCTCAATAAATTCAATTTTTCTACATGGTATCAGAGCACTAGGTTCTGATCTAGGAATTACCTATGGCGGGTCAAAATCCGTGGAAGACGGCTTTAACCGGTGCGACTAGTAAGGACTCAGTGGTGTCAGGGGAAAGCACCACAAGTCCGAACCTGAACTCTTCCATCTCATTTAGTGGTTCAGAAGGGTCCACGAATTCGTTCCAATTAAATATCCACCGTCTAAATGGAAAAAACTACACGGAATGGTCGCAAATCGTTCGTTTAATTTTGGAAGGCAAGGGGAAGCTTGGATATTTGACAGGAGAAGTGACAAAACCTGCCGATGTAGATTCGACTCTCAAGACCTGGAAATCAGAAAATTCTTTGATTATTGCGTGGTTAGTGAACTCAATGGAACCCGCAATTGGCAAGCCCTTCATGTTCCTGCCGACGGCCAAAGATGTTTGGGAAGCAGTCAGGGATACGTATTCCGATCTAGAAAATTCTTCGCAGATTTTTTGTTTAAAATCCAAACTTTGGCACGCGAAACAAGGTGACCGAGATGTAACCTCTTACTACAACGAGTTGATGACATTGTGGCAGGAGTTAGACCTCTGTTATGATGATGTCTGGGAGTGTGCAATGATAGTATCCGGTTCATGAAACGACAGGAGAATGATCGTGTATTTATGTTCTTAGCAGGACTTAACAAAGAATTAGACGAGGTGCGGGGCCGAATTTTAAGGAAAACTCCTCTGCCAACAATTCGTGAGACCTTCTCAGATGTTCGGAGAGAAGAAGCACGGCAGAGTGTGATGCTTAACAACAAATCGGTTCCTAGTACTACTAACTCGGAAGTAGAAAGTTCTGCCCTTGTAACTCGAGATTTTCAGGAGGAGGTAAAAAAGGATGGTAAGCGTTCTGAACGGCCGTGGTGCGATCACTGGAAGAAGAAGTCTAGTGGAGCGGGGCGTGCACTTCAGGCCAGTGTCTCGGATCAAGAGCAGCAGTCTTCTTCAAATTCGTTTCCTTTCACCAAGGAGCAGATAGACCAACTGTACAAGATTCTCGAGTCTCAGAAAAATCCTACTTGTTCTTTGGCTCAAAAAGGTAATTACCTGAAAACAGCTCTCATTGATGTCAACCTTGATCGCACCTGGATCATCGATTCAGGTGCAACCGATCATATGACAGGGTTGTCAAATTCTTTTTTCTTCGTATAATCCTTATTATGGTAATCAGAAAATTAAGATTGCAGATGGCTCTCTTTCAGCCATTGCAGGAAAATGTTCTATTATAGTATCTCCATCACTCACTCTTCACGTTCCCAAACTTTCCTGTAATCTTTTGTCTGTCAGCAAGCTAGCCCGTGATCAAAATTGTCAAACTACCTTTTTCCCAACTCATTGTGTGTTCCAGGATTTGACCTCGGGGAGGATGATTGGCAGTGCTAAACAGAGTGGAGGACTCTACTTCCTTGATGATGGATCTGAATCGAGGCGACAATCTCAACAAATAAGTTCCTGCTTTGAATCTATTTCTGTTTCCAATAATAATATTATGTTATGGCATTTAAGATTAGGTCATCCAAGTTTCAAATATTTAAAACATTTATTTTCTAAGTTGTTTGGCAATAAAGATCCATCTATGTTTCATTGTGAAATATGTGAATTTGCAAAACACCACCGTACATCTTTTCCTTCACAACCATATAAACCATCAAAACCTTTCACTATTATTCACAGTGATGTTTGGGGTCCTAATAAGATAAGTACACCTTCTAGCAAGATATGGTTCATCACATTTACGGATGATCATACTCGACTCTGCTGGATGTATTTATTGAAAGAAAAATCAGAGGCCGAACGCGTTTTTAAAAATTTTTACAATATGGTGCAGACTCAATTTCAAACTAACATACAAGTTTTCAGGAGTGATAATGGGAAAGAGTATTTTAACACGACCTTGGGAAATTTTTTTCTTGAAAAAGGAATAATTCATCACAGTTCTTGCATCGATACACCCCAACAGAATGGTGTTGCAGAAAGAAAAAATAAACATCTGTTGGAGGTGGCTCGTGCATTACTTTTTACAACTAAAGTTCCCAAGTATCTATGGAGAGAGGCTGTTTTAACTGCTGCGTACTTAATAAACAGAATGCCCTCCAAAGTTTTACAATTTCGAACTCCTTTCCAAGTTTTCACAAATTGTTTTCCAACTACTAGACTTTCTGCTGATCTACCTTAAAAATATTTGGTTGTACGGTTTTTGTTCATGAACATCGAAAAATTGGAAAACTTGAGCCCAGAGCTATAAAATGTGTCTTCATTGGTTACTCCCCAACTCAGAAAGGCTATAAATGTTTTGTCTCGATATCGAAAAAATGTTTTGTCACAATGAATGTTACATTTTTTGAAAAACAACCATATTTTAAGGATATTCATCTTCAGGGGGAGATTTTTAAGGAAGATTCATTTAACTCGGGCAATGTTTTTCTCTCAGATGATGTGTTTCTCTTGCAAGAATCTGAGTCTAGTATCTCTGCACCTACAGTAAATGACCAAGATTCATTCCTTGAAAATCCTCCTATTATGAGTGATGTTTCCCCTGAGTCTAGACCTACATTTGAAAAATAATTTAAAAATCAAAATTCTGAACAACAAATTTTGGAAACCGAAAATAAGGAACAACCTACTATAATGTCACAACATGATAATAGATTCAAGGATGGTGACCGAACTTGGAAAGGGATTGTTTACTTGAAAAAGAATCATAAGAAAAGGAAAGACGAATTGACTCTACAACACAGCCATGATTCTGAACCAAGGACGAATCAACAATCTGAGTCTGTTACAGGTAATTCTCTTTCTCTTTCCAACAGTCAGTCTAAGCCTTCTGATTTAGACATTCTTATAGCTCTTCGTAAAGGGGTTAGATCTTATACTAGTAATCCACTGTCTAAATTTGTATCATACTCGAAATTGTCATCATCTCGTGCTGCTTTTACCTCTCAATTGTCCAGTGTAGAAATTCCTAATAGTGTACAGGAGGCTCTAAAGGTTCCAAAGTGGAAGGAAGCAATACTTGAAGAGATGAAAGCTCTTGAGAAGAACAATACTTGGAGTGTTGAGGCGTTGCCAACTGGGAAGACCACTGTGGGTTGTAAATGGGTCTTTACTGTGAAGTACAACTCTGATGGTTCAGTGGAAAGATACAAGGCTAGGTTGGTGGCAAAGGGATTCACCCAGACATATGGCATTGATTATTCTGAGACTTTTGCTCCTGTTGCAAAATTAAACACGGTGAGAGTACTTTTATCTATTGCTGCTAATCTGGACTGGCCCTTGCAACAACTAGATGTGAAGAATGCCTTCCTCAATGGTGACTTGGAGGAAGAAGTGTACATGGATAGTCCACCGGGCTTTGAGGAGAAGTTTGGCTCAAGAATATGCAAACTAAAAAAGTCCCTGTATGGTCTCAAACAGTCTCCAAGGGCTTGGTTTGAGAAGTTTACACAGTTTGTCAAAAAACAAGGATATTCTCAAGAACAAGCTGATCATACCTTGTTTTTCAAGTTTTCTCATGAAGGAAAGGTTGCTGCGCTAATAGTTTATGTTGATGATATTATTCTCACAGGTGATGATGTGATCGAAATAGAGAGATTGAAGAAGAGCCTTGCTTTAGAATTCGAAATCAAGGATTTGGGAGCACTAAGATATTTCCTTGGCATGGAAGTTGCTCGTTCAAGGAAAGGAATCGTTGTCTCTCAACGAAAGTATATTCTTGATCTTTTGAAGGAAACCGGGTTAAGTGGTTGCAGATCGGCTGAGACTCCCATGGATCCCAATGTAAAGCTTTGGGAAGAGGGAAGTGTTCCTGTTGATACTGGTAGATACCAGAGATTGGTTGGAAAACTAATCTATTTATCTCATACTCGACCGGATATTGCCTTCTCTGTTAGTGTTGTTAGTCAATTTATGCACGCATCTTATGAAGAACACCTCGAGGTGGTCTATCGAATTTTGAGATATTTAAAGTCTACTCCTGGAAAAGGTCTGTTTTTCAAAAAGACAAATCAAATGAGTGTTGAGGTATTTACTGATGCAGATTGGGCAGGTTCAGTGAATGACAGGAGATCTACTTCAGGGTATTGCACCTTTTTGTGGGGAAACTTGGTTACCTGGCGAAGCAAGAAGCAAAATGTTGTTGCCAGAAGTAGCGCAGAGGCTGAGTTTAGAGCAATGGCTCAAGGGATTTGTGAGGTATTGTGGATATACAAAATCCTCGAAGAACTCAAGATGACTGTGGAACTTCCTCTGAAGCTGTACTGCGACAATAAGGCTGCAATAAGTATTGCTCACAATCCTGTCCAGCATGATAGGACGAAGCACATTGAGATTGATCGACATTTCATTAAGGAAAAAATTGAAGCTGGAACTGTTTGCTTGCCGTTTGTGCCTTCTAGTCAGCAAACAGCCGACATCTTGACTAAGGGGCTTGCTAGACCTAACTTTGAACATCTGATAAGCAAGTTGGGCATGATTGACATCTATGCACCAACTTGAGGAGGAGTGTAGAAGAATCCGGAAATCTGATCTCATAGAATCAAGAAAATAGGATATTCTTCTTGATTATTCTTGATTACTCTTAACTTTCTAGAATATTCTTGTAATGTTCTACAATAGGATAGTTGGTTTATTATTCTAGAATATTCTTGAAGTTCTAGATTATTCTTGTAATAGGATAGTTGGTCTATAAATACCACTATTGGGGCATTTGTAATGATCATCCAAGAATTCTCAATAAATTCAATTTTTCTACAGGTATCAACATGTGTCATCTTGTGAAGGGATAAGAGAATGGACTTGAAGTGGGCTTGGTGTTGGGTTTGGGTTTGGATTAGGATATGGACTTGGGTTAGGATATGGGTGATGGATATAGGTTTAAAGTGGATTAGGGACAAGGTATGGGCATGGAATTATATGAAATGCAATAAGTATGCATGTATGCATGAATAATGATGCCAAGTGGCAATGCGGGTCCATTGAGAGGCTTAAGTCTAAGTCGGAATCAATTCGAGGAAATTTGGATTTTCCTAACGGGTTCGTGCAAATTGGGGCGTCTACAATATGCATCAGCATACAATCTTGAATCAGAAAATTAAGATAATTAGAAACTTTGTCTTTAGTTCCATCACTAATATATTTTCACTAAACATCACATTTGGTGTCTAATTAAGCATTTTTTTTATAGATAGTGTCTAATTAAGCATTAAAACTAGTGTAGCATAATGTATACCACTGCATGTATATTGGAAGTTGGAAATATACCATTATTTTTGTGCATTGCCTTTCTCATTCCAAAACTATTTTTACTCTCCGAGATGCTGAACAAGAGTATAATACCAAGATTTTAAACCTTGATCGCATCATCCATAAATGGTAGGCATACTTGGATGAGGACAGCTGTGTTTTTTTTTAATCTCTATTTCATGGACAAGGCACCCCATTTGATGGGGTCCTCTCAAGATCTACTGGGCCAGTAATAGAATTGAGTGAATGATCCAACCTAGCATAATACTTATTTGTGGATCGCTCATAATATTCAATCATGAAACCATTGGTTGAGTAGTCGATTGGTTGGATTGGTGGCCAACGGAGATTAATGAGACCTATCAATATTGACTGCCAACCTACATGCATAGCACAAGTAGGTTGGTTGTCCTGACTAAAGTATTCCCTGTAAAAATTTGATCAATAAAGATAAAAAAATCTAGACAAAAAACAGAAACTTCGAAAGTTTATAAATGATGCCAAAAAGAACAAAAAAGGTTTTCTTATAGCGTGCTTTATATGTACCCCAGAAAATGTAATTTTGAAGATGTGCCAATAGTTTTGAAGACATGCAGATTCGTAGTTAAAGATATGGATACAAGAAATATGGAGAGAAACTCACAGGGGGGAAACCTTGCATCCCAACTCATAGAAGTAGGGGCAGCGACTCCTTAGATCGACACATGGAGCATCGGCCTGTATTTCCTTCCTTGTCCTGGCAATGTCGCGAAATCCAAATTAAATATAGGAACGTAAATAAAAAATACAGTCAGTTATTACATCTTTGAAACTGTGCTTGGGTCAGCACTGGAAGCAGCTGTATTCCAGGCCAGTGCTTTACACAGCAGTTACCGTGTAGTCCACTTGTTCAATAGGTACCATCTACGAAATCTCCTAGGCACAACGATTGGTTTGATTGGATTCCTGATCTGTCATATTTGATTCAATAGTTTTTTTTTTCAACCAAAGAATTGAGTGGATTACTTTTGATTGAAACAGGAGGGCACAGTGACTGATACTGCTTGTCTTAAGTGTAACTCCTGGGCAAGCCAGAAAGGCAGCTCTACTTTTGCACCTTGTTCAACCTGAGCAACACAAACAGAAACCATAAGAATGCCATTGATAATTTTCTCTTATGGTCCATGTTATGATCAAGACATACACTGTTTGTTTCTGCACTAGGATCAAGCAGTCCAACTCCATTTGCCCCTACTTGAAAAACAGCCGAGATGAGCTGCAAAAAACAAAAAAAAAATAAAATTAGGACTGGTGGAGGTATTAGGGTGTGCATGAGGTACATTCACACTCTCGCTTTGACTCCATTAGTACTTACCTCCTCCTCCATGATAATGTCGTCAATGTCGAAATACCGTGCCATTTCTGACCAAAAGTCACAGCTTGATATTGTTTTCTCTTTCAGTTGCTCTCTAATAGATTCTATTGATGCAGAAGTGCAACTCCGTATCACTTTAAACCTTGCAAGCTTGCTTCACCCATCAAGTTATCTTATTATCCCATCTAGCACAATGACAGCTGTGAATGCAACTAAAAGGAGATTTATGAACTATATATTGAATATAAAGTTCAATTAATTAAAGTACTGTTTTACTAAAGAAGAAAACTAAATTTAATACTTCCAATTCCAAGCTCCATAAAGCCTTCAGTGACCTCTGAGTGGATGTAGTTGTCCAAGGGAAAGAATGAATAGTTAAGAAAATTAAGCTATGTTTGAGGGGTTCCATTTCCCAGAATTTTAGCACACAATTTCCGTAAAAAAGTGGAATCCTTTGGATGGACTATAGGCTTTCACTGTCTGCCTTGAATAGAAAACTTTACAGATTTCAAATGCATACAACTTTTGCATCTCTAACCACATTTCTAATAAGATTTTACTCAAGGGCAGTATGCAAGCATGGTAGTGATAGAACGAGTGTGAATAATTTGCTCCAAATAAACTGCAACAATAGACCACTAGAGTGAGTGGTGAAGTTTATATACTGCATATTAGTACCTGTTGATATAACAGAAGAACACCACCCTCTCGAGCCCTGTTAGATAACTTCTAAGTTCAAGATTGGAAACTTGAAAATCCAATTTTTTTTTTATATAACAAGTACAATACTAGCCATTTAATGACTAAGCAAAAGTGAGTTGGCATAGTAGTTGTGATCATGACACATGAAACAAATTTTCATTTTGTCTCAGAATGTCTTGGTCTAAGACTTACACACAATTCTCATCTTGTTTGCTAAAAAACCCAAATCTTAGTCCTAGTTCTCACCATTTGAGAAAATGGGTCATTGTGAAATCAAATCTTGTTGATTCCGTCACTTCACGCAGATCTCTTACAATATATGTCGGCACCTTCTTCATGTAAGTAAGATATACCAGCATGAGTGTAGGGCATTGCAAATATGGATATGTGGTGTACAACTTACCCCAAAACAATTAATCGGACACACAATTCAGTTGTTCTAGATTAAGGGGAATAACTGAAATAGATTAATATTGCAGATCCCAAATAATTGATATAAAGCTTTTGTGACGATAATGGGCATTACAATAAAAGAAGGTCAAATTGTCATCCTTCAGAGGATTAGTCCTACTATTCATGTTTGGTTTTAGATGATTCACACATCTTTTGGGGTTAAGCTCTTTCATGTTGATACAAGATGCTTCCTAGCTGCTCCTGCTACTACTTCATTCAATTGATGTTGTGTACGCGTGAAAGATACATACAATTGTAAAGAACTCACAAAGCAGAAGCTTCACCACTGTATGCGTGACTGCATGTTTATGCCCTTCAACCTTTGTAACTCTTTTTGAGCTCTACAAGCTATGAAATCATGCTGGAGATGATAAGATAGTAGACCAAAGCGAATCTACATATAAAATTATGATGATTCTCCCTTCAAAACCTCAATTTGTACCCAATTCGGTTCTTCAACGGAGAGGGAACAATCAAAAGCCCAATTGGGTCGTGCCTAGTTCCAGCTCTCACAGTGGGTACTTCCCATTTTCCTATCATTTTTTTAAAGCTTTAACAACATTAATAGGAAAGAAACCTTTTTTTTTTTTGCAGAATCAATCCTCATAGAAGCTTTAACACAACAAAAAACCTAATATTTCCAAAAGATCAACGCTCAGAATAAGCTTTAATTGAAGAAAAACCAGTAAAAAACCCTGACTACCTCCTTTTCGAATTCGAAGGAGGAGAGTAAGGGTGTGTTTGGAAGCGGTACTTGGTCGGGCTTGGAATTGGAGTTGATGTTGGTTGAAAACTCTAAAATAAACTGCAGCATTTGGTCTTTGTGTAGGAATTCCATCCAAGAATTGTACACAACTTCAAATTTAAAAAAAAAAAAAACAGTTTTGATGAGAGCCAGCGAGGATCGTTCGTTCTTCAAATGAATTCTGAATTATAATTTAGGCAACCGGAAAACACATAAGCCCTATGATAAACAATTACCTAGACATAATAATCAGCAGTAACTCTAATTACTAGAATAACATGGCCAAGTAAGGAAATTAAATCTAGAATAACATGCCCTAACAAGACAAATTTCCTATTTGAGATCTGAATCTGATCACAAGTTTTGCAAGTAACCTACCCTTCCCACATTTTGGGAGAAGGAATAATTTTTTCAGGCATTTTATCAAACAAATTATGTGCACCCAAACTCACAGAGAGAGAGAGAGAGAGAGAGAGAGAGAGAGAGAGAGAGATTCGCATACTTGACATCTGCTAATTTATTTCTCGATTTCTTTGCAACCAATTTCTTCAGTAATCATCGAGCATGAAATGAAAGAAATGAAGTTTAAAGAGGGAAATTTCAAAAACCCAAGGCGGGAGAGTGAGGAGTACTGGAAAGTTAGTGCTGATCTCTAGAAAAAAGAGTGCTGATCTCTAGAAATCCCTTTGAACTAAACGGTTTTTCTCCCATCCCAGTCATTCGTTGGATAGTGTAGACAAGTCTAATGTGTGATATAAGTCGTCAACATCGGCGTAAAACACCCGGGTTCGAATCGCCTGCAATTTAATCTGTGCGACAAAATTAACATGGCCTTGACAGGTTGTCCTTACGTCTTCATACGGAGATTCAAAATTACAAAATTACCCTAACAAAATCCACCTAATCAGACCTAATATTTCCATTAATTAAGCAAAATTAAGAGGGCATTACAGTAATTATCCCATCCCTCGTCAAACGCACACGATTCTCCCAGAAAAAACCTCTCTCTCTCTCTCTCCGTCTGTCTGTCTGTCTCTCTTTCTTCTGTGCTTCAAATCTTCAGATTCAGATCAAATGAGTCGTCTCCTTCGATTTCTCCACCATTAAAGAACCTCCATCAATCGATCTCTCGGTTGATCGATTTGATTCGAAGAAAGATTGAGAAACAATGGGGGATTGAAATTTCAATCTTGCTCTAGTGATCAATCTCTCGCTCGATCATTGAAGAACCTGCATCAATCGATCTATCTTGCTTGATCGATTCGAAGAAAGATCGATTGAGAAACAATGGGGGATTTCAATCTTGCCCTTGTAATCGTAGCGATAGTGGTTTGCGTTCTGGTTTTCTTCTTCAATGTCTACCTCCTCGTTAACTATCAACACCCAGATGACGCGAACCAGGCCTATTTCCCTAAATTCGTAGTCGTTTTAGGTCTCTCCATTGCTGCAATCTCAATCTTGATGCTTCCAGCCGATGTTGCAAATCGTCAGGCCTGTCGTCACGCAATCTACAATGGAGCTTGTAGTCTGACTCTACCGATGAAGGATCTATGGCTCGCAGTTTACATCGCAGATGCCATTCTTGTATTCTTCGTTATCCCGTTTGCCATGTTCTACTACGAAGGAGATCAGGAAAAGTTGGTATTTTTAGGTTTTTGTGATTCATCGAGCTCTTTATTACTGGTTGTTTTTTATGAGGAAAATTTAGGTTTTAATGAATTGTTGTTGATGGCGATGGTTTGTGTGCAGGAGTGTGGGGAAACGGATAACCAGCGCGTTGATGTGGGTTGGGACGACCGCCATTGTTTGCGGGCTTCTACTTGGAATTTTATTCGGTTAGGGCATTCTTCTTCTTGTAGTTATTTGTGGAATTTGACAGTATTTTCTACATAGAAATGTTGTTTAGGTTTTTCATCCAAAATGACCTAATCTTGAATCTTAGGATCAAACCAAATTAGGTTAATGGTAATTTTGAAGGTACAAAAATTTGAATTGATGCTGGAAGGTTGTAACAAAATATCATTAAGTGAGAACATGGATATTTTTTTTATAAAAAAAATAAATATAAAATTGGATTAGTAACAGTGAGCACGAATCTTTCTGATATTGTTCTAATAACACTGTTTTTTTTCTTCTTTACTATTTTGGGTTTTGTGAATATCATTCCTGTTGTACTTTTTTTGATAAGTAGAAAATTTTCTTAAGAAAGATAGGGAATTCAATCAAGCTACCTACAATACACACTAGTCTAATCTAAATTAATAAAAACCTAACTGATATAGGCATCGGATCAGCATGCTATCCACAAGACCACAACCTATTATCTTTTAGAGATAACCTGATCCCACCTAAACATCATATCTTCAAATAAGACACCGTGGAATTCCCCAAGTGCTTTACACCGAAAGAAAAAGATAACCTGTAGTACTGATGATCACTTTGTAGACTGAGCATTCATTCCCTTTGAAAACACTATTATTCCTTTATTTCTAGATGGCCCAATAAACCGCAAAAGGGGTCATACTCTATAAGATCCTTTCATTTTAGGGAAAGGCCAAGTACTGTGAAGATTGGAATAATGACGAAATGACATGCAGAAATACACAATCAATTTTGAATAAAGAGAGTACAAATGACCAATTTTTTTTACTTAAACAAACAATGAAGTTGGCCCCCTTATGAAGACACATGAAAATGGTCCAACTTCAAGTGTCTTCATAACTTTGAAAATTTTTGTTTGTCCAAATCTGGATATCTGGAACTAGGTCTTTCCTAGGGTATCATTTTGTTTTTGAGATTATTTCTGAGGAAGTGTGCTAGTGCTGTGGTGATTTATCATGTTTCAAAATATTTTTTATTAGTAATAAAAAAAAACTTAAGGATTGAATAATATGCCTTTTCTTTTTCTTACTTTACCATGAACCCCCCCCCCCCCCCCCCCGCACACACACACACACACACACACAAAATTAAGGAGTTATCGTTTATATGACGTTAGTTTTGAATCATCTGCACATAACTAATAAGATTCTCCCAAGATAGTTGTTTGGTACAAAAGATACTTTGTCATCTTTGATTTCCATTGCAACTTATTGTTCTATTTACCTCCCAAAGAAGGCATGCCAAATAACTCTCATATGGAAAAATAGAAGGTTTGTAACTTAGACATGTACATTTATGTAATTTTATCTTTTTAATTGATTGGATATTCTTTTTTTTTTAGTAGCACAGTTTTTCCTTATGTGTGATCTTTATCTCGCATTTTTTAACCTCTTTGATGTAATTAGGTCTAGTGGGAAAGGTGGACTTCACTGTTAGGCACCTTTCTTCACCTACGACAAACTTCCCAAGTACTTGGACTGAATTCTCAAATAATCAACCATGTATTGGCTCATCCTTTCACCAGGTTCTGTTCCTTTTTTACTTTTTAATATTACATTGATCTGTTTCCCTAGGATTGGCCAGTTCCATTTAGTTTTGATAATTTGAGAGTGCTACTAATTGATGTGTTGCGAGTAATATATTTAAATTGTAACTTTTCTAAAACACAATTTTGAATTGTTTGTCATTTTTTAACATAACTGTCTACTGGCTATCCATTTAATTTTTTTTTTCTTGATTTGCTTTCTGATATTCTTTTATTGGCACGGTTGGTGTCCGTGGTGAAAAATTCTGATTGCACCAGTCTGAATGATTGCTTGTACTTTTTCCAGTGCTCTGCTTACTCAGCAAGTGCTTCATCAGAAAAATCTTGGACTATGCGCACCACCTTTCCAGAATATGTTGTAGCCCTTGCAACCATTGTTGGATCATTCCTTTTCTCTGTATGTTCTCTCTTGCAAAACTTTGAATTTATTTGTAGACTTCCGTATCTTGCATAATACCCAGGTACTTTTCTTTTAAATGATATTTGTTGTAGAATAATTTCGATTGAATGAGACCCATAGACATGTATGGTGATATTATGTGTAGGGGGAGTTAGGGCAAGTGAAAATATACTATCTACACTTATTGCTCAGCGTGGACTAGTGAATATTTTCTTAACTTTTGGATTGTTCTCAGCTTTTATTACTTTGGGTGTATCTCTATTGCTTACTACTATCTTCTCAATGTTCCATGCAGATATTTGGCGGTGTTGGTATTGCTTGCCTGCCTTTGGGACTCATATTTTCATTCATTAGGCGTCCTAAAGCCGTCATCACTCGCTCGCAGTATATCAAGGTCTTCTTGCATTACCCACGATATACTTGTAGAATATTATATACTCCATGCGATTCATCATTTACAATGTATTTGAAGCCTTATCCCAAAGATTTGGCATCGACATACTCCATGTAATCCTTTTTGGAAATTACTTGTGGTGGGTCATCTTTGATATCCTGCAGGAGGCAACTGAATTTGGGAAAAAAGCTAGAGAATTGAAGAAAGCAGCTGATGCACTTCATCAGGAAGAGAGAAGTGGTTCTAAGGGGAGAAAATGGCGTAAAAATGTAAAAGCAGTTGAAAAGGTGTATCTCTACTTTTGTCCACTCATATTTATTTTTAAGTGCATAACATTTACAAATATGGATTTTATACACCATTACTTACCATTCTAATCTTTTGTGTTTCTTTTTGAACATATCTTGCCTTGCTTTGCTTTCTATGACATTGCATCCACCTTTTGGATCCTATTATATGAAGCATGTTTTCTTGTCTTCTGATAAACATTGGATTGTTCTAATGGATATTTGTTTGTCTATATTGAAAATAATTAGTGTTCTAGTGGTATTATACTTTTGTCAACCCTAGTTTCATTAACTAGAAATTTGAAGACTTGAACATTTGGTAGGACTTACTTTCTTGAATTCATGGTAATGGGAATTTGTTGCCCTTGCAGGAATTGCTTCTGTTGGAAGAAGATGTCAAGGCCTTAGAGGAGATGTATCCTCAAGGAGAAAAGGTGATGGCTGTGCCATATTGACATGCTGAACTTATGGTACTCTTGCAATGGGCATTAGTGATTTGTCCTGTTCTCATTTTTCTACCTGATTTGTCCAGGCCGAGGCCACGTGGGCTTTAACTATTATTGGCTACATGGCAAAACTTGTTTTGGGAGTTCTAGGGTAAGTACTTGATCCACAAAGAACATCATTGTTTTTATATGCTATAAATATGGTGAAACTTGTTATGTTACACTTTTTTTTTTCCACAAGACCTATTGTAATGTGTTAAAGTATTAGATATGGAGCATTGTAATAAGGTGTATCTTGATACACCAAATCATCTGCACAGATTTAGTTAAGATTAGGATTTGATTAGGATAAGATCTTATTGGGTCTATCTAGATTTGATCAGATATGAATATGATTCTTTTATTATCTATATTAATCCTATTGGGGTTCATTGTAATCATTCAAGAGAATCAATCAATTTCATTCTTCTACATGGTATCAAAGCGTTCAAGGACCTGTCTTCTATTCTGCTGCATCTAGTCTCTATTACCATTACATTCCAGATCCAATAATCATCATGAATGCTCCATCATCTTGCCAGGTTTTAGATGACATCTATGTTCTTTTTTTGTAACTGTCATGTTTTTGGAGGAAAACTAAGGTGGTAGTTCTGGCCGCATGTGCGGGAACGGATTTGGGGTATGCAAGATGTCCCAAACTTCAGCTTCTTTTGGTAAGGAGACCAACACAAAGACCATAGTTGCTGGGTTGCTCATGAAAGGGGTCTTATGTGAGCATAAGCCAAAGAAGAGAGTTTGCAAGTGTGGATCAAACAACACCTGTACTCTTGCACTTGCATACATAAATCATTGGATTAATATAAAGTAATGCTCTAGTAATCCCACTGACTATTTTCCCCAAGGAGGAAGATTTTATTCTCAGCCCCTATCTTTCCTATAAAGTCCACCCTAGCCTACATGCATCCATCTTCCTTTAAAATCCAAAACATTGAGATTGAACCATTATAGATGACCCATCCAGCCAGCCACTTAAAAAGCCCAATTTATTGTGCATGTTGTTACATACAAATAACGTGTGCCCCCTTATTGATCCTTTCCAAGCCACATACTAAAACCCTTTATGTCGTACTTGTTTTCAGTCCAAGTTATCGCATTTTTCATGGCCAAGTCCTACTTTTCATTCTCTAAGCTTTTTGTTAAACTTGCCCAAGATCAAATACAGTCAATTTGTATGGTTCAGCCCATCATTTTTTTTAAAGAAGTTTGTGGTTTGATGAAAACCTAAATTAAGGTCAATGATAGAGCCCGCAATGGAGCGACATTTTGACCATCTAAGACCCAATAGAGGCAATGGCCAATGATTGAGCCCATGATGGATGGAGCCTACATTGAACCCATTTCAAGGTCCAAAAGAGGCCATTCGATAATATTTATTTTCCGGGTTGTCCATTCATATTTGAGGTGATTTGATTTGTTTTAAGCTATATGATTATTGGGATGTCTTCTTCAACAACATGCATTTGGCATTTATGACTCTTCTTTGACGATCTTGATCTCTAAGGCCATCGATTTCAACAAACTAACATTGATTGTTGATCCCCAGTCACCATGAGTTTGAGGGAGGGTGTTAGAATATTAGATATGGAACATTGTAATAAGGTGTATCTTGATATATCAAATCATCTGCAAGTTTAGTTAGGATTAGGATTTGATTAGGATAAGATCTAAACCCTATTAGGGTTCATTGTAATCATTCAAGAGAATCAATCAATTTCATTCTTCTACATAATGTACCAACTAACATGTCCTTTATGACAATACATATAAGAAAATTGTTATGAGTTGAGAATATAGTACCATGAAAAATGAGAAGGTAAACTTAAATATCACAAGTAGAGGTATCTTTGTTTTTAATGGACATGATATTTGATTGTCTTTGCCATCCTTTTGGCTTTTCTTATGTCTGGAAATTGCTATCATCACCGTGAAAGCCCTATCTTGGGGTTTGCTGATTGAACCATGTTCCTCAATATAGTTATGTTTGAAGTCATGTCTTCTATTAATTCAAGTGTGTTCATATCTGCTCTCGTTACCATAATCCTTGTCCTTTTTTTGTCACTTATTTTCTTTTTCAGAACTATTAACTTCCTCTCTCCCTTGTAATAAATCTACTGTCTTTGTTTATTGTCTTTCATTTATCCATAGTAGAACGAAATGTACTTGATCTTTACTGGTTTCACTCTTGATAGAAGTCATCCCTCTTTTGGAAATACATGTTTGTTGTCTCAACTTCATATGCTTTCCAAACTTAACGATCTCATACCCATTGCATTTCTTTCTCTAAATCTAGGTCCTCCATACACCTCCCTCTCATATCCTCTGCTTTCCTTATAGGATTATTAAAGTCCCCTTCTATGAATTTCTTCTTTCCATTGGAAACATTTTGAACGAGTTCGTCCATGTATTCCCATAATTATCTTTTAATATTTTCTCCTAATTCAATGTGGGTTAAATAAGCACTAATTATGTTACCGTATACTTACCTATTGTCCTAGCACCTACAATTTTATCTTTTAAATGTCTTTACTATTATGCCTACACCATTTCCTAATCAATTATCGTCTTTCCTAAGAACTCTTCAATAATTCCCATGTGCTGATTTATGTATGACTACGCCCTAGCACTATGACAAGTTTGGTATAAATCTCTAAAAACTGTTTGCTCTACAGGTTGATTGTTTCAGTGGCTTGGGTTGCACATATTGTCATTTATTTGTTGATCGATCCCCCTCTTTCACCTTTCCTAAACGAGGTTTTTATCAAGCTGGATGATATCTGGGGTACGTAATGAGAATGAGTAAAGCTTGTGTATGTCCATCTTTTTTCCCTCTTTATGGAGGCCTCTTGTTCAGACTTCATTTAATTATTTTACTCTTAAACAGGTCTTCTTGGTACAGCGGCATTTGCCTTTTTCTGCTTCTACCTTCTGATTGCAGTGATTGCAGGGGCAATGATGCTTGGTCTGAGACTAGTTTTCATAACCATCCATCCTATGAAGTAACAAACCTGCCTTGTTAACTTGCCCCAAATTTTACTTATTCTTTCTGATACACCTTCAATTTTTTGATCATTTATTGAATTTGGTTTTAGGTGGGGAGCCACTCTGATGAACTCTTTTCTTTTCAATGTGGGACTCATTCTCCTTTGCTCCATCAGGTATGCATATGTGATTTCCCGAGCATTTCATTGGACTTCCAAATGACAATCTTTTAGCACAGTAGTTTTCTTTCTAATGTTTGATGAGATCACTACTCATCTGGGAAGCAACAGTCGTAATTTAGAGGGAAGAGTAAATGGTGAAAATTAAGTGTTCAAACGGAAAACATTTAGCTCTTATACTACTATATTTAACGTCTTGTGTGTCCAGTACAATGGCTTTGGCAATCCATGGAACTCAAATACCACTTGATCGTAAGATCTATGGTCTTGGAACTTGAAAACTGTATTTCCATTTAAATGTGATAGTTCACATGCTACTGAATTGAGCCATAATAATGATGAGTATTGGTGGAAGGAATTAATATTAGGTATGAATGGAATTACTTGATCCTCCCAAGAATAAAATGAATGCTTCTACACTTAGTTGGGTTTTGCAAGGAAAATGGTAAGAGAAGAACAGTCATTTATTGTAATCTCGTGAGTTATCAACAGAAGCAAACGTTGATTTGATGTTTTGTTGGTAATGCTATTGGCCTTTTATACTGCAGTGTGATTCAGTTCTGTGCCACTGCATTTGGTTACTATGCTCAAGCAACTGCCGCTCAGGAAATTTTTGGCCACACATTGCAGTCTCTCCGTGGAATTAAATATTTATACAAGTCAGTAACAATAGGCACTTATGCTTAATGAATCTTGTTTAGACATGTATGCTTTACTGATTGGATTGGTTTTGATTTACAGGTATAATGTGTTCCAAATAGCCTTTGTTATTTTGGCAGGGTTGACGTTTTTGTATTACGTGGCCTTTGTAAGTTTCTTTCTGATCCCTGTTTGGTAAAAATTCATATAGGCCAGTCTCTTAACATGTCGAAATCCTTTTCAGGGATGGAGAAAGAGAAAACCCAGTGGCAGGTTCCAGCTTTCTACATGAATTTTGTGATTTGCAGAATTCTCAAAGCAGCATATCATTTCAGGATGGTTTTCAGATTGGGATGTCTGTGGTCTGATTTTATTTCCATGTATTGGTGTTGAGAGAAAAAGGGCTGTTTCCCAAATCCGAATGTAAATTGATTTTGCTGCAATTAGCAATGGTGTGCTGAATGTTGATGTTGTTGTCGGCAGCTTTTGGGGGTATTTTTTTTCTTCTGATTTTCCTCTCTTTTAACTTCCCTCCCCTTTCTCTATGTATTATTTCATCGTTCATCTATTTTACAAAATTGATGAGAGGCCTGTTATGTTGTGTTATTCTGTGTTAAGAGTGGAATTAGGGGTTGACGAATTATCACTATTGTAATTTAGATTTGACCCTTCATCAAAACATATATATATATATTTTTAAATTCCTGTACCGGCTGTGTGCCATTCTATCCAATCTCATTATAAAACTTGTTCCAAGTTAGTTTTGATTATTGCAATTTGATCCGAGACTGGCAAACTGGAGCCACTGAATGGGTTTTAAATCGAGCAATAGATTACCAACGCCTTTCCTCTAAATTGAGGGCCAAGTACAGTTCATTGTGTCTCTCTCTGAAAGAAGTTAATAAGGGTGGCTATGGTAATCAAGTTTGGATCTGGTTGTTATACCTTAGGGGTGAAAGAAGTTAAATAAGGGCTATAGTAAGCAAGTTTGGATCTGGATCTGGTTATTTCACATAACTGGAGGAATATTTCAAAAAAAGAAAAAAAAAAAAAAATTCCGAGAATACTGAGATTGATGTTTCTTGGGTTTCTTACCATGATCATTATTATTGTTAATACTATTATTTTGTTTGCTAGGCCACAAAGGGATTATGTATGGAGATGAGGTTGAATAGGATTTGTACCTAGTGTCATGAGATCAACTTTCTTCAAACCCTCACCAACTTAAAAAACCCATCATTTTAATTAAGAATCGAGTGTTGTAGGTAAAATTTTGAGGGTGAAGGGGAAAATTGTTATTATATTCAGTGATTAATTGACAGATTTCTCAATTTAATCAGCTAATCTCTTATTTGGAGAATTTTATGAATTTGTGGAGACTTGTAGTTGGCTGTACCTCAACTGGGTGTTTCAGGAAAACCGCCAATTGATTCTAAATTAAGAATCACCAATCATGTTTTTAGGTGTAGGTCCATCAAGAGGTGGGCCTAATGTTCATGGGATCAAAATGAAAGGGTGGCGAAAAGCTTTTTTTACCTTTTCTTTTGTAGCTGAGGCGTCAAATTTAGATTGGGTATATGATGACTTATAATATGAGGAAGAACTTAAAATCACACTTAGAACAGAACATATTTGAACAATGAATTAAAATTGAAGTCATCAAAATATCTGCCATTCACACCAGACAGAAGTGCATATAGAGATGATCTCCAGCTCTGCAATTTCGCCATCTTCTACACTTTGATGTCCTAGGCACCCAAAAAAATACAGCTTTTCAGAAGCTAATCCCACTGGATCTCTCTGTGGAAGGTCCATTCAGATGGGTTTATAGTGTCCTTTCCATTGAATGCAACAAGATCATACGGTGAGTCCTCCGCGAATTCAGTTGGCATGGATTTCCAGTATAAGCTCGGCTCCCACTCAGCTTCTTTCAGGACCTTTAGTATCTCCTTCACCACTATCTTGCTTCCCTCCGCCGATAAATGAACACCATCTCTATAAAAATGAATTCAGGATAATATTATATGTCAGCCCCAGAAACCGAGGGAAGTAATATAATTACTTATCATTTCAGACAAAAAAATAAAGAAAATAGTTACTAGGCTACAATAAGGTTGTTTAGTTGCAATAATTTCTTGCCAACCATCTTATTCTAACACGTACTTCCAGGATTATGGAGAGAATTTTTACCTATTCAATTTAAATATCAAACAGGATTTGGATTCTCCTAGTACCTTGTAAACTGGCTAATTATCTGTGAAACACCAACTCAAATTTCCCAAGACTTTGAAAGAGGCCATGATCTCCCTACCTAACAATAATGGATTCAATGAAGAAATGGTGGGAAGATTGCATGGCAGAAGCCTCATTTTGGAGCATAACTACTAGCACTAACAGCAGCACTAACAATGAGTATGACTGGTTTAACTCGTTCACTTTCTACTTATTATTGCAAGACACCACCAATGTTCTCGAAACCAATTGGTTTGAGACCACTTATAAAACATGTCTAAAATTATAATGAAAAATCCAATGAAGAAAATGATCTCTCATCAACATTCTATTACGAAGATCCTCCAAACCATAGTGACAAAGTAATTTGGCAAGAGAAAGCTTTGGAAAATGTCTATAAAATTGGGAAAACATTTTTATAAATTAAGAAGTAAAAAATAATTGGTTTAAGTATAAGAAATGTCAAAAAAAAAAAAAAAACAAAATAATCTGTGATTTTTTGAAAAAATCAGGATTAAATCACAATTAATCGTGATTTTTTGAAAAATCAAAGTTTTAAAAAACTTCATGATTTAGTTGACAAATATTAAAATCCGAGATCTTTCGAAATCGTGATTTTTTCAAAAAATCACAGATTTTTGTCACTATGCTCCAAACAAAACACTTGAACCCAGGAAGAAGCCATGCCACAACTTAGCAAATAAGTAAAACTGAGAAGTATATTGATCTTGGGTGATGGTAAATTAATCTTAACCGGAGATTTTCCTATGTAGTCATTGGCCCTTATAGAAAAGAGCAAACATATCCATAACCTGAATGTTTCCTGGAAAGCATCCCACTCTAAACCGAAAAAAAAAAGGTTTTTAAAAATTTAGTCCAAACATGTTGACTTAAAGAAGGTACATCCAAGGATGCAAATACTACCATTAAGGAAAGAAGGATAGTCAGGGAAATACTCAATTTATAATTCAAAAAGAAAGAATGAACTAGAGTGAGGATGCAGAAGCACCAAGTTCAAAACTATTTAAGGGTGCAGAGCACCTTTAGTATGCTATATATTGAGCTATGTATACTAAAATATCTTTATTCATTTGACCTATTCTGATACCACTTAAAAAGCCTTTCTATTTTATAATTTAAAACTGGTATTCTTTAAGAAAGTAAACCTATTTTATTTGAATAAGGTGTCTGAAAAATTTAATGATGACTACACTATGGTCCATGGCTTGGTAGTACTTTCACTCGTGCCATATCCATAGCTTTGTTGATTTTTCTCTCACTCATCATGTGAATTGACAAAGTATCACTGATGTTAGTATTCTACTCAAAGCCTTCAAGTAGCTGCAACCTATTGGAAATATTATGATAGTTAGTCCTTTACGAAAGGACTAAGCACATCGAGGTTGATGTTCACTTTCTCAAGGAGAAAGTTCGATCTGGTGCACTTAAGACAATCTTTATTTCTTCTTCAGATCAACTAGTCGATATGCTTACAAAGTCTGTTGGACCTTCTGTCACAAACTCTCATCTTGCCAAGTTGGGCTTAGTTGATATACTTGCCCCAACTTGAAGGGGAGTATTGGAAATATTAGGATAGTTAGTTCTAATTTGACTTATATCAATTTATTTCTATTATTTCTATTCTTTCTGTGCAAGGACATTTATGTCCATTCCTTTATTATGGGTTATAAATATATATCAAGCTCTCATTATGAGACTTGAGTTTTCTCTTCTAAAATTCTTCTCAACCAAACAATTCCTAGTCAATATCATTATTTATTGATAATAAGTTTTTTATTTATTTTTAACATTTGAAATTTCTTCACTTTAGAGGTTTCAAGTGAATTTTTAAATTATGACATTTTAATTTTTCCATTTGTACACTATTGTAGCCTTTTAGTTGCAGTAATCATCAATATTTCATTACGGTCATTGTTTTTTAGGACATAGAGGGTTAATCTGTTAAGAAAGAAAAAGTACTTACTATGGTGGATGAATGAGGTTTCATCAAGAGCAACGCTCCTGGTTGAAAGATCCGGTCACTTCTAAAGTCCAACCTAGGTGATCTCTCGCCAAAAATTAGCATGAATTCATCCTATCCACCACATTTTTTTTAAAATAAAATAGCACAACAGATGGGGGAGCATACAAAATCAACAGAACTAATGGTTAGGATCACCAAATTGGGTAGAAAAAGTTCAGCTAGGAGGTTTCCTAAGAGTTCCCTTTAATTGTATCCCAGTCCCCGTGCAACACAATGTTCACCACCAGTCTTTAAGAGAGTAAGGCTGATGATGAGTTCCTTTACATCTTCAAAATATACATATTCACTAGTTGAGAAATATAAATTAGAAAGCATAGATAAATGAGCAAACTTACGTAAAGCAAGCATTCATCCAATCATCCCTTCTCTGAATGGCAGTCCAAAGATCCACAACCTTCAGGTCCATATCTCTGCACAGCTCTATACAAGCTTCTGAATATATTCGACAGGTCTCATTTGACCTAACAATCTCACTAAATATCCCACTGGTTTCAGAGCAAACACCCAATGTAAGGACATAGATTCTAATCAAGAAAACTAGGAAAACATGAAATGCAAAAGCAGACATCAAAGAACCTTGTTGATTCGCGAAGTTTTGCCTCATTGACGGGAGGGCTACTAAGAAAAATAATGCGCGTCGTCTCTGAAAGGCTCTGACAATCAAAAAGTGGTGTTAGAATGTGCAACCACTGCCATCTTCATGTAGGGAATTTAAGGTACTAGTAAAATTGAGCTGGAGGATAGTTTAATGGCATAATGCTCCAAGCAATGCAGCAAAGCAAAGATCAACCAAATTGGCTGATTGTAACCATCTGATTAGTTTGGGCCGTTGAAGGGAAAAGGAGGAACAATATAGGAAAAACACTCTGAAGGATGGTTTCCATGTCCAAGGAGGGACCACCCATCCATCGGTGGGTGAATCACCCCTCGGAATGTGCAAGTGCACCATTTTCCCACTAGAAGACTGCCCTGGTCAACCGTAGATTCCCTCGAGTGCAAATAAGGTAATATTGTAGGTGAAAATTACCTTGAGATGACTTGCGATCTTTCTCATGTTCTCAATGTACTCTGGAAGTGGTACATGAGGGCCCAAGCCGGATGAGTGAGGTCCCATTGAATCATTACCCCCTATGTAAACGACAACCAACGAAGGTTGTACAGCTGCATCCTAGAACAAAGACAAGAACAAGATAGTGGTTTAGAAGTGTAGGCAATAGAAGATAATACCTGAAATCCTTAAAAAAAATGTCGGTTCCATTTTCATTTTGTCATGGAAGAAAAACTGCACCCACATTGTGTAGTACCACACAGATGGGTGAGACCCAATGAGTGTTGACAACCATTTACCCCAAAAGACTGATCTGATGGGGAAGGCGCAACTAGAACATACGAGGGTCATGGGTCGAACTAGGGAATGACACGTGAGCATGTGACACCCAGGAGCGGAGGCGGATAACACAACACTCAACACCCCCCTCACCCATATGGGTGGAAAATTCCTTTGAGGAGACTCAACCCTTTGACCTATACGAACCTAGCGCTCTGATACCATGTTGACAACCATTTACCCCAAAAGACCGATCTGATGGGAAAGGCGCAACTATGAATATAAGAGGGTCACGGTAGAATTGGGGCACGACACATGAGCACGTGACACCCAGGAGCAGAGGTGGATAACACAATACTCAACAATGTGCATATACCACAGAACATGGGTCAGTGCAACCCTGCGTGTGTTGCATATGTTCTGATTTTCTCTTTATGAATGGTGATTATAATCTAAATGCATAGAAATAATTTTTCCCTTCAGCAATTACATCAGTGACAAACACTAAAAACGTCCTAAATAATGTCCAGGATTGAAGGACGGTTCAATAACTTTGATGTTGCATAAAATACCTTAGGAAAAACTTGATTGACAACTTGGAGAGCACGCCTTGAGTTCCAACTGATGTATCCTCGCACTAATATGTCTGCCTGTACCAAAAGTAAGTTGCAACAACAATGAATTGAAGATATATAAAAAGAAGAAAACTATGATATAAGAAAGGGGCTAGTGTGGAGCCTTTGTGCTTCTTATATATTTGGTAATAAATGTTATGAGTTCCAATTATTGGAGTGAGTAGTATGTTAGAATTTATTAAGTGAAGTAGTCAAATTCTGTATTTTATGTACCAAACATAAGCTTTGGGGCACATACACACAAAAAAAAAAGTCAAAATAAATAAATTCTTAGACAAACTCTGATACCAAATTTATGCAGAACAAACTAGCTCCTGCATCAAAACTGATGTAGAGTCGGGTGATTTGGACTCAGGGTGCAGTAAAACAGGCTAAATAAGTTGTATAGGTTTGATGTTGGGCTAGGAAACCACATATAATGGAGCCAGCATTGGCTCAATCTCTCCATCCTCGACATCATTCTCTAGACCATAGATTTTTATTGGACATTCCACTTCCTGAGTGTCAGGACTTAATTTATCCTCTATGAACTCAGTTCTTGGTTCTATTTATTCTAATAGTAAAACTCCTAATTCTACTACTTTACTGACCACTCAATAATTAAATAGAAACTTCACGACACTAATCAAGTGACAAAAAACCTACTTTTGGTGGTTTGAACTTTGAACAATAGTAAATTCCTTCCTTATTGGACTGAATGCACGATCCAAATTACCCCCCTTTTGGACAGTTAATACTTAATAGGACCAACATATGAGATGCCAACCAGGCCAAAAATTCTCCAGTTTTAGTGTTTGGCCAGCATTAAAATCCCTCCAATTATTGCCTACTCGACCAGCACATGGGACTCCTCTTTAAAGCCGGACGAGCAAGCAAAAAGATCCCTTTACTAGGTCAAACACTTGGCCTTGTTGGATTGCTGCAACATGCTCTAAGAAGGGCTGGATCTCAGGCTTACGAATTGTCCAGATTTTGTATTGATTTCAGGCTTAATTGTGAAGTCCACAAAACCCAAACCAATCTGAATATCAGCCTCTTTCTTGTATGTATACAACCTGCATTAATATTTTTTATACAATGCCCAAAAACTAGGTTTCAAGTTTTAACTGATAATGCGCCCAAAATGAAGGCTTGGGCCAACTAACTTGGCTAAGTTGAATGAGTACTGGACCAAGTAAATTAATTCGGTGTAATATACAAAAACCAGATAGTTTTGAAAAGGTAAAACTATGAATGAAGGAACAAAGTTTTGTGCTCCCACCATTTTTAAAATAATAATGTAATAAAAAGAGATATATAATGTTGTAGGGTAGTAAAGAGCTCAATATATGCTTTCCAAGATGCACCTGGAGGTCTTCTATTTACGCCTCAACTCAATGCATAAGCCTCACACCTTTTCAAACATAACTGCACTACATTATAAGAAAATGCAAGTTTAAAAATGTAATAGGGAAATATAATATGCTATATTAGGTTTGGAAAGAAAAATGAAAAGACCATAAGGTCAGATTTGAGAAGCAATATTCGTAAAACCTATGAAAGACAGCAGAGAGGAGGTTTCAAAAGGGAAGGAAAAGATAAAACTTTGAAAACAAAAGAAGAAAATAGGAAAAAGTAAATTAAAATCATAGCCTCAATAAACCATCCAAAACTGACATAAATTTTAAAGCCAACTCATAAAACCAAAGAAAGAGGAATGAAAAACAAAAAGACCAGAGGGTCTCAAATGAAAATTTCATTCAAAATGTGTAGCAGAACTCTAAATATAAAGGAGTCAATATTCTTTTGAATGTCATTGACGAACTAAAATAACTACAAAGATAAGGATGTACTTGGACTTATGACTTAGCAGAGATTTAGAAAGAGGAACTACGAAACATAAGTTACCATGTAAAACATTCTGCATGAAGAAAAAAAATCTTTGTTTACCATCAAATCATTGATTTGAAGTGAACACTCCAACTCCAAGAAATGATCATAAGCAAGCAATGTTGATTCCACATGTACTCTTACAATGGAAACTTCAAGTCAAGTTGGAGTTTCCCAAGTATTCTTGGCATTCTTAACGAAAGTGATGTGTATAGAATGTATCTCCTGTCCTCATGAATCAAAATTTAGTAAAATTATGGACATGATATTGTTTAAGGATTTTGGAGACAACACAAAGGATTTGCAAATGATGTTATGGATGGCAAAACACTCTCTCATTTCCTTGAAGCTTTGTGATTGAATTGGCATACATCTTTTGAGAGAGTACCTTGTTGACAGATACAATGTCGGGTGATGTACAATTCATTTACGCAAGCCAGTTCAACGTATCACTTGTCCTTGTGACACGAAAGAGAAGACAATTTTTCTTGGTAAGATGATGTGGTCATGGACTCAACACTAAAGGCACTAATTCCAAGCAAGTTAGTTTTTCCAGAAATGGAAGTATGAATCAGGGATCAAATCATTCATGATTATCATAACCAAATCTTTGTCATCCATTGAAGCCTGCTCATGGTACACCATCTTAACCTACACGAGACAATTATCCACATGTATAATATGGAGAATAACCAAGTTTTACTCTCTCCAATAATGGAAATTAGAACATTATGTCTAATTCAAACTTGTAGATTCATTAGGGGTCTTCATAATAGAAGAGAAGATTATGAAGAAACTCAATGGGTTATCAATCAACAACTAAAACATACAATGAGAATATGGTTTTAAAACTCGTTTTGACATCTCGTCTCGTTCATGAACGAGATGAGTCATCCAATTTATTCGAGTCATCTCGTTCAACAATGAGACAATGGTTGATGATAGAGCATGGTTTCACTGTTTGAGATGACTTGTCAATTCGTCTCGTTGGTGGACGATAACGAGACGATCAAACTAGTCATCTTGGTCTCGGACAAGATTTAAAACCATGATTGAGAAAGGTTGTGGTAGTTGGATATTGTATATTTAGCATTCGGTACACTTTATCTTATCTTTAAGTATTCTCACTTTCAACAAGGAGCTCAATTACAACCTCCTTTTTCTCCATCGAATCCTATCTAGAGTTAAACCTTTTTCCAAAGTGTGCATCTAAATATCTTTTCTCACTACCTCAATAAAGGCGTGCTTGTCGAATAAACTGAACAAACACTTGTAAAAAAGACATTCAACTCAACTGATTCATCCTAAATACCTAATTAACCATTTAACAAAGTTGATTCTCTTCAAGGTCAAAAATTTGATCCAAGACATATTCAACTCAACTGATTCATCCCAAATACAAGGGCTTCCCCCTATTCAAGCTAAATTTCATACAAAAATCGCCTCAAATTAAAAATACTGATCCCAATTCGATTTAAAAATCTCTCTTTTATTATTCCGTTCTTCCTCACCTTATCATCAATAAGGAACTGTATCTCATCCAACATACTAGTGCGCGTCAAATCACAAAAAGAACAAAAAAAAAAAAAAAAAGCAGCAAATTGTTTAACAACAACGAAAGTAGATCAGTGGATCCCACCATTTACAAAGCAAAATTCCTACAAAAAAAAAAAAAAAAAAAAAGAAAAAAAAACAGAACCATAACAAGTACACAATCAAATTCAAATCTGAGAACAAAAATTACCATAAAAAGTCCAACAAAATCAAGGCGATTCGCAACAACTCAACATGCAACACCAAATCTGAAAACAACAATCTAAACCTTTCAATCAACAAAAACTTCAAACTTCAATCTTCAAAATTCAAAACTTCATCTCCATGATCAATCCAAATTTCTCAAGAAATAAACAGTTTTTGGCCCTAAAACAACAACAAAGATGAAGAAGACGACGAAGAAGATTTACCTTACGAGCGTAGATGTCAGCAAGAGCAGCTCCCCATCCGCCATTACTGAAACTAAACTGAACAATGGAGGATCCAAAGAGAACGAACAGAGGTCTTTGAGGTCCCACCATCTCCCACTCTGATCTCTCTGTCTCTCTTTTCAAATAATACAAATATGTTTGGAGGAGAAGGCAAGTTTGATTTGGTCGTATATATATTAAATATTTGTATGGTCGTTGTAGATGATCGAGAAAGATGGTTACCTGTGTCGCGGACGTCCCTTGTTTTTAAAGCTCCACCAAACTTTCCTGACCGAGTAGGCGCCACAGTGAACATGACTTTGATAAAGTCATTGTTTGTAGAAACAATTTCCTTACAAATTTAGTAAGATTGAAAATCTTACTAAGGGTTATTGAGCTCAAATTGATTACTAAATTGACAATCCAACAACACAAACTTCTGGATTTCATGAAAATACTCAGATCCAAGAGAACAAAATTCAAAAAATAATATTTTTCTAGGTTTGATCAGTAGTTTTTAAAATGAACGATTCTTGAATTCCCACTGAACTGTTAAACGAGTTTTTGTTTTTTAAATTTCATAGAATTTTGTCCTCTATATAGGGTCATGTTCTAGGAATCCACTAGGTGAGCTCAAAGATCCTTAGTAAGATATGAAGTCTTACTAAGTTAGTAAGGTTAGACTTACTCTAATTTATTACCCAACCCAAGAGAAAGTAGGTGACCGCTTGGTAAGGACTTATATAAATCAGCCACATTAGAGATTTCTAGCCGTGGGATTGGTTTGGTGAGGCCCCATGTACTAGTTAGTAATAAATTTTTGGGGGAAGATGGACCGTCGGTCATCTTTCATTTTTAATATTTTTGCACAATGTTTAACAATTATTACTGTAGATAACGTCATTGAAATTTTACTCATTGACATGAATGTATGTACGAATTATATATCTTTTTTCCTTGTGTATCTGAAAGAAAATGATTTATGATTCAATGTACATGCCATGTCAATAAGTGAATTTTGCGTGATTATAACTTTTGATAAAAATTTGGATATTTTTTAGAGTCATAATAATATGATTCGCTAGGTGGCATACTCATCAATTCTCTGATGTGACAAGTTTGGGAACCGTAATTCTACATGCCTCGGGATACACAATTGCATTTTTGCATAAAAGATGTATATTGAGGCATACATATTTATGATTCCCGTACTTGTCCACGCCAGGGAGTTGATGGAGTATGCCACTTGGCGAGTCATATTGTCAGGACTCTATTGATTTATGTACTTCTTGTGTCACTTAGAAAGAGTAGTTGTTGTTGCACCCACCATTTGAGTAAGTATACCTTTATTATAAGTGCACTGCAATAAGTTATAACATTTTAATACACACACCTTCCCCTCTTAAGTAACTTATCCATACATTCATATTTTTCCATCATATCTTGTCTCCCCCCAGTGTTAGGAAATGAACCACCACCACCACCTTTGTCTTCTCTTTTTTTCAATAAAGCCACAGAGTAAATTTTAAATCTTCTCGTTTTCCTCTTCTTTTATATTTTTTTACTTTCTATTATATTGGTAAATCATGAAGAAATGATAAAGCGTAAAATTTAAGGTTTGATTTGAGATAAAAGCAATGTACATTAGTTGATTATTAGAAATCCTAGAAACCCAAACCATTTAGAGATAATATTACATAAAAGCAATGATTTTATCCATGTCGACATCATCCTATCAACAGACACAAAGAATCAAATCTTTTGCTTGTGTCCATAGACTTTTGTAAATACATGACCATTTCCATGTCGGCAAAGACGAAAACCAAAAAAAGAAACAAAAAATCCTCATTCCATCATTTTCTTGCATTTTGTTCATTTAACTCATTAGTTCACTGAGTTCGATTTTAGTTCGTCATTCCTTTTATATTGACGTGAATTCATTAAAAAAGATGCCAAAATAAAAGGATTTTTGGTTAAACCAACTTCCGTTGACGTAATCTATAAAAATATGTTGCTAACACGAAGGAGATGCTAGGGATTTCTATTTGAAAGTGGTTGGTGCACCAATAAAAAATTGGGAAACATAACACTAAGTTTATTGGTTTAAATTGGTGCACCTACATCAAATAGTAGGTGCAAATAGAGCAACCCTATTGAAAAAATGGACAACAACGGGGTAGTATTGTAATAGGCATTGGAATAAATGACTTTGGCCATCCAAAACACAATCCAACGATCAAGATAAGTATCTTTGAGATCTATATTATTGGTATGCATATATCTCCTATCTTGAGGGGGTTGGTTGAGCAGTAAAATTAGTGATAGGGGTTTGTTCCTTCTGCTCATGTGTTTGAACTAAGTGGCATCCTTACTTTGTTGCACGTTAGAAAACTTCTGTAAGATTGAGACATGTGGTCGTAGGGACCGATCCCATCTAAATGTGTGAGAATATTGTCTGAAATAAAAAAAGAGAAGAGAAGCAGAAAAAGAAGATTTACACAAATGGGATCATGTGTTTTGCATGAATCATTTTCCATGAGTCACCAAAACTCAATCGTGTATATTATAAGGGTTTATGGATACTTCTTATTTCTCTTTATTTTTACTTTTATTCCCAATTGTAGTTGCAAATCAACCATGATCTAAAATCATGGGGATGTGGCATGCTTAGAAACAAAGGTGGATTTTTGGTTGGGGCAGTTGCCCCCACAAGATTTTTTTTTAAATCTTAAGGAGTTATTAATGATTTATTTATTTATTTGATTTCTTAAGAATTTGCCCCCACAATAATTTTGAAAGCCTTAAGGAGTTATTAATAAATAAATAAATAAAAAAAGTTTCTTAAGAGTTTGCACCTGCAAAAATTTCTAAAATTTAGGATTTTTTAGTAATTTAAATTTTTTATAGAGTACCAGGCATGCCTATCTTGTACAATTTTATTACAAAACTCCCTTAATTAATTAAGTTTGTTATTAAACAAACCTTACTTTATGAATTAGGTTAGTACGACTAACTTAGCATGATTTCAAATCTTACTAAAAGTCGTTGGGCCTATATGGATTATGAAATTTTCAATCCAACACCATGACCTACTAGATTTCATGGAAAAAACTCAAATTGATCTAAGGTGTTGAAAATGGATGGATACTAAACTCCCAAATTTAAAACTAAAATTCAACTGTGAAAATTAACTATTTTTTTTCTTCAAAATTCTTAGAATTTTGTCCTTTATAACTTTGTGGCATTAGATCATGTATTTTTTTATTCGACAAATTGAGGTAGTTAGGATCAACTCCAATGCATGTTAAGTAACAAACTAATCACATGAATTTGAATCTTATGAGGTGGATCCCCACTCCAAGGTTTGGTGGGTAAAAGTGAACTTTTGTATATTTTATAAAGAGTAATGCTACATTGACTTTGTTGGACACTATGTTTAACATTGCGCTGAGTGGTAGTGTCAGATAAGCATAGATTTCTTTCCTTGAGATACAAGTTAAAAAATCAATGGTTCTCTATGCACCGGCACGTCAACATAGTGTTGAACTTAGTGTCCAACGAATTTAGTCCAACATTTTAATTTCATAAAATCAAATTTACTCACGTAGACAAAATCTTGGCTCTGCCCCTCCTTAAAAGGGATACTTTTTTAATGATTTGACTTGAGTAATTTACCGTAATATTAATATCTTTCAATGGACACAATCATACAAGTGCTACATATGATACAATGAGAAAGAGAGGGAATTTAAGTGAAGAATCTGAGATTAGTATCCAAGGGGAAATGTACCCTTATTTCACTTTTTTTTGTTTTCTTCTTCTTATTGAGAGGCGACAGAAATTTTATAGGGAAGACATTAAAGAACCTAAGATATTCGTTAGGCCCAGCTCAATTCAAACCATTTAAAAGTATATATACCTTTTAAGAGGTCTCGTTTTGGTGCAAACTATTTGATCAATACGTTTTGTCTTACATGGGTTAGAAGTTTAAAATGAGCTGATTTTTGGTGAAGATGGTCTCTATGATGAGGAGATCATCCTCACTAAAAATCAGCTCATTCCGAAATTTCTAACCCCATGTTTATGAGTTGAAGAATTGTAGACCATCCATTTTTTGTAAATCACTTTTGATGTTTTAGAAGTTTTGGAATGAACTGACTTTTGGTGAGGATGATCTCCTCGTCATAAAAATCATCTTCACAAAAAATCAATCCATTCCGAAACTTCTAACCCATGTAAGACAAAACGTTTTGGCCAAACGTTGGCACCCAAATGGCTCCCTTTGAGAAATTACTCTTAACATGCCACAATATCACTATTTTAAGCCACAAATTATGGTAGGTAATAGGTGTAAAAATAGGGAGTACGAAAATAAAGTATTACTAAGTTGATTCCATACGAATTAGTGGAATATTAAAGTCCAATGCTATATGGAGATGTTAGCATACGCTACAATTTTGATTTTTCAAAAATGTTCATGAACATTAATATGATAGAGTTATAAATTAATCTATTATATTATTTTGTAAAAAAAGAGAATTGTTTCTAACGACTTTTTCACTTCGACAAAAATATCTTTATTTAAAATAAATTCCTTTTATACTTAAATTTATATTTCTTCTCTTTCATTGCCACTTCACGTTTTCTAAAAACCCTACTCAACAACTTCTAATCTTCATTAATTAATTCTGCTCCTATTAATTGCAAATCTATCGATTGGGATCAAGAATAGATGAGATATGAAACAATCCAAATGCTTTAATGAATTGTTTTGTGAATTTTCATGGAGAGACTTGGGTTTATGGGTTATTTTTGGTTTGTTTGAGATGTTTTGTTAAATCTATGTTAAATTTTGAAGGACTGTGATAGAAAGGGTGTGAGTCTAAGGTATATTTGATTTATTTTATTTTAATTTCCTCAATTACTTCTATCGATAGACTTTTAGGTTTCGGCTTTTGGTATTTCATCACCTTCCAATTAGACTAATTAACTATTTTGAGTCTGAGGAGGTCATCTACTCATCACTATTAATTACCAATTAGAAATTACTTCAAATAATGACAAAAATAAGTACATTGTTAGGAATTTCATTGGGTACTTGTATGTACTATGTACACCTTTGATATGGTGGTTATATCTCAGAATATTTATTTGAAGTTCTTTAGTCTACACTAGATTCTTATTGAAACAACATTTTTTATTGTTTTCTTTTATTGGTGTAGATTATAAAATGTGAATATTTGGTATATATTTGTCATCTTTTGGTACAAATTCACTTGGAAGAAGAACTAGCAATGGTGAAAGCCTTACTCATTACTAAATAAACTGTTGTATATTAGTAGCTTTGGTAAACTTACCCTATTAATAATTACTCTATTTTTTAACTTTGGGGCTGTTCTAGATTACTGATTTTCCTATTGTTTTAACATAACTTCTACACTATTTTTTTTTTTTTTTTGAAACGATGAACGGTGATTTGTATGGGGTTATCAGATAAAATACATATTAACTATTGCCAATGGAGTGATGAAAGAGCATGAATGTGTAGTTACTTCTTTTTAAATGGTGATCAGAAAGTTAGCTATGCTATCCCCCACCTCATCAAATGTCTTAAAGAAATGCTTTTCAACATATTCAATTCAGAGGGTCATATTGGCATATCTTGAAACTGCTACAAATAATATTATTCCAATTCTTGTAGGGTAAAAAATATATGAAACATGAGGTTCTTCACCTTTAGAATTTTAAAAATAATATTTAGAATTTTATGTAAAATAAACATATATCCATGTACAACGCACGTGCACTTGTCTATAAAAAAAAATTACATAGTTGTCCACTATATTTGGTATAGAATAATAAATGATCAACTACATTACTGGGCATAATGTGGTTGGATTAGTTCGCTGCCTCGAGGTACACATTGGTAATAAATACTTAGGGACAATGGTTGGTTACTCGTCATGTTTCATTATAATATGATATCTTGAAAAAAATTATCTTATATTTGTACAAGGTTTCATCCACACGGATTACATCTTCCAAATTTTTGTGGTCAAATCATAATTTTTTTTTTTACAAATTCAGATATTTTTCTATATGAGTTTTGGAATTTTTATTTTTTGTACGATTCCCTTTTTACCACGTTTTTCGGCGTGTTTGGAAAAAGAGATACAAGTTAATAATAAATTCTTACTGACAATGGTCGGTTATTGGTCATCTTTCATCATAATAATATAGGAAAGAACATCTTATTTTTGTATAAGGTTCATCATTCACATGATTACATCCTCCAACTTTTTGTGGTAAATTTAGATAATTTTTATGAGATTTGGACTTTTAATTTTTAGTTTGATTCTTATATATATATACAAATTTATCCCTCTATCTTTTCTTTATATATATAATCCGTGCCACAATTTGTTCTATATGTCTTACATGTTTTGGATTAGGTTGATCTTTTGTGAAGATGATCTTTATGGTGAGGGGGCCATCCTCACAAGAAACCTGCCCAATATGAAACTTCTAACCCCATCAGAAGTGTTATTGGTATTGATTGCTAAAATATTTATTGAAAATAAAGTATTTAAATCCAAAGAATTAAATACTCTTAATATATATTATGTAAAAAACAAGCATTTATTATATAAAAGACTAACATACCCTTGTCTTTTTTACTAAAAGAAAAATTGAAAAATGATATTATTGAAAAGTGGATGTGGTGGAGAATACTAATGTTTCCATAAGATCTTGGACGTTAGTATTCTTATATATATAATGGAATGCTAACGTCCAAGACCTCATAGGGACGTTAACATTGTCTGTAAGGAATTCAACCCGAAATTCCCAACCTGTGAGAAATAAAAATAGAGAAAAAACACATGTCGAAAAAGAAAGCAATCACACGCACAAGACAGTATTTACGTGGTTCGGTAATTTGCCTACGTCCACGGAATTATAGAGATTTCACTATTTTCGAGAAGAATTACAAAGTGCGGCTCAAGTCCCAAAGACGACAATCAAAACCTTAAAAAACCTTAATCACCAAAAAACGATTTCTATATACTACGCATAGGATTTACAATGAATTACAAAACAAGCTCAAAAAATTTTTCTGGGACGTTGTCCCTTGGGCCCCCAAGAGGCTTGTCTATGAACGCTCTGGCTTGGGCCTATCAACCCAAGCTTCCACTCCATGGACTAAACCTTAGAAAATATCCCATCAAAATACCACACAAACATTATTCGAGTCCAGTCGGGTCGTCAACTAGATTAAACATAACTAGGCTCCACAAAAGCCCAACATTATCTAGTACTTTTTTCCCAATAATTCCCCTCCTCGTTTTGTCTTTTAATAAAAAAAGACAAGGGCATGTTATTATTTTATATAATAAATATATTTATTATATCATTAATAAATGCATATATTATATTGGCATTGGTTGCCAAAGTATTTACCAAAAAATGATATTTAATTTAAAATACTTAAATGTTCATAGTATTTATTATGTAAACAAACATTTTTTATGTAAAAGATCAATACACACTTGTCTTTTTCATAAATGATAAAATGAGGAGGAGTGTTAATGGAAAAAAAAGTGTTGGACAATATTAACGTCCCCGTGAAGTATTGGACATTAGCTTTCCCCACATATATATATAAAGCTTGTGTAACACATGATATTATTTATATAAACTTGAAATTTGAAGATCGATTTATACGTATCCCAATAATACATATTTTGGAGAAATTTCTAGAAGAATAAATCTTGACCTTTGGATTTCCGTGTTTACAGGGTTCAAAAGTGTTCATGAATATGTAAACGTGAAATTTGATAGTCAAGATTTATGTGTATCCCAATATGCAAATCTCATAGACTTTTTGAAAGATAAATTTTGATTATTGGATCTCATGTTTAGTCCAAAACCTTCTTGATTCCCAGTTTTGGTATAGTGACTTGGTGTCAAATGCACAAATCTTGAACTTCCATGTATTTGATCTATAGCATTATTTATTTATTTTTTACTCAATTACAAAGGTTGCATTTGGGATCACGTTTGGGGTATGATTCCTAGTTTAAGACCCCAAGAAGTGCCTTCCGATTATAGTTGTTAATGGATTGGACTAAACCCGACATATGATCCGTTTCAATACGATAACTTCGGGTATGGATCAAGGATTTAAATTCCAATGAGGATATGACCCGATAAGGTTTGGATCCAATAAGGACTTGATCCGATAAAATGTGAGAAAGTGTATAAATCATATTGTATATTTTATTTAAATATATGAAAATTATTTAAATTTTGTATATTAAATGAGGTTTGACCCAATCTAATTGTTATAGGATTGAGTTTGGATCCTAAGCTTGCGATCGAATAAAAATCAAATCCAATATGAGTCCAATCTAAAGCTTATATAAGTTTAATTTTTGGATCCAATCCGATCCTTATTGGATTGATACCAAATCAGCCCTAATCTAATCAAAATCGATCCATTAATAGCCCTACTTACAGTTTAAAATTTTCATTTGATGACGACTTTACTTTTTCCACTCTTTTTAAAATCCATAAGTTAAAAATGGATCAAAATTAAAAAGTGCCTAGACCAACTTTTGGATTCTAGCTTATGTGGGAATTTGGATGAGCTTTTATTTTAATAGCAAGGTTTCCCTTCACCCTGTTGGGATTGGAGTAATCCCTATGATCACATGTTCAGATCTCATAGAAGTTTTCCAACATACAACAAGGTAATTCAGGAAGCCACCTACCTTTGAACACATGATCAAAGAGAGCAAAGCCCTATGGTTGGAATTCGATGAACTTAATTTACCTTGTCTTTTGAAAATGTCCTTGTTTTTTTTTTAAACGTTAAGTAACTAAAATACCTTTAAAATGTTTCTATGTTTTAAGTTAATTATCAAAATAGTTAGAGAAGTTGTTTGTTCACCAAATGCTCAATAATTTCTCTAGATCCCAAAAAGCATTTCTTCAATACAAAATGACCAATTTTACAATTGTGATTATGTGAAAGCTCTTCTATTCAAAGTAACACTAAGGAGTAAACTAGACTTAAGGTGTATTTGAAAAGTGAGAGTTCACCGAGAAAGTCGGATTTTCCATATTTCAACTTTTGAAAGTAGATTGTGAGAGTTAATTATAACTTTTGTGCTTGATGACTTACAAGCATTCACCCTGGAATTGCAAAGAATTCCAACTCGATCCTTTGAGAGATTAAGGAAAATATTTTAAAAAATAATCCAACTTCATATTATTGAGGTTGAAGACTATTTTTAAAATAAGGCTAAAATAAAATACTAATATAAGTTTTTTATAATTTCATTTTATCAGTATTTTTTCTCACTATTATAATAAAATAATAAAATGGGCTTTATTATTATTATTATTATTTCTATTATTGTTTTTTTTTATATTTATTTTTTGCTAATTTTTTATTACTATATAATATAATAATATATGATTTATTATTATTTTTAAACTATATCATTATTATTTTATTTTCTCTATTTTATAATAATAAACAAGCTAAAATTAGGGATGAGAGAGAGCTGCCAACTTTCATCTCTTAGGATGAAAGTTAAATGTTTCAATCTTACAAAGTTGAAGAGTTTGGACAACTCACGTGAGTTAAGCTTTCCAAAAACAGAATTTAAGCTACTTGTCGGGGGTGACAGCTCTCTCGTTCAGCCTTTATTATCCCAGATTTTGGTGTAGATTCTTTATTGGCATAAGATTCATGGAATTTGAGGGCCCAAAAGATTTCCACTTGGGGCCGTCACCAACACGATTATTAATGGTTATGATTATGAATGAGACAAAATAATGAGGAATGCTAGTATAACTTTCCCCCTTTTGCCTACCTTACACTTTCACATTTTGATAAAAAATTCAGGATAAAAAACGGTCTCCCGTTCCTATAGAAATAGGGACGGTGTCTACTAGGCTTGTGTTTGGTTGGAGTTTAAAACACATTGCGCTCCTGACCAAGTTGTTTTTAATCACATGGAGCTTGATGTGTTTAATCACCAATAAAAATGTGCCATGTAGATATCGTAGGTTGCTATATGAACGGGACATTGTTCTGAATCACAACTCAAAATGAATTAGGATTCAGAGTGGTGTCCTGTTGTTCCTATAGAACAAAGATGGTGTTTACATGCATGACACGTTTTGGTAGGAATTTAAAACATATCGGACTCCTAATCAACCCGGTTATTTTATTTTAATTTTATAAACGTTAGCATGCAAGCCAATGGGTTTAATCTCCAAATAAAATGTGTCACATAGGCAACATATGTTGCTAGAGGAATGGGACACTGCTAAGGATCGTGACTTTAAAAATATAACCATATTTAAAAGATTTATCAAAGAGGTGCCATCCAGAACGATGTCCCATTGGTATAGCAACCTACGGAGTCTTTGCGGCACAATTTTATTGGCGATTAAACACATCGGGCTGCAAACGGCTTGGTTAGGAGTCCAATGGGTTTTAAAATCCAACCAAACACATGCCACGTAGACACCGTTCCTCTTTTATAGGAATGGGATGCCGTTTGTAATTTTATTCACAAAGTTGAAGATGCCTAATTTTGGAAAGAAAAAATGAGGATTTATAATTCATTTTTCATTAGCCCATTAGAGTAGACCGATGTCCAGAATTTTCCACCAAACACAGGTCACATGGACATTGTTCATATTCAATTCAGGTTGAGGGTTGGGGCAACCCAACTCAACGCGATGTTATATACTAATATATAAATATTTGTATATTCATCCAATACTTTTATTTATTTTAATAATTTATTCTTGCATATATTTGTAGTAATTAAGGAATATTTTTTTACTTTTTATTTAATTCCATTATTATGTTTATATATAATTAGAAGATGGCATGTGCAAGCGCAATGTATTAAAAGGGTTTATTTGTAATTTAAAATATTGATTAAAAGATTTTTGTAAAAAGTCGTGTTGGAGTGACTTCAAGCACGAACCTCAAATCGCACTTCTTGACATGTAAGTGGATAGGAACCATAATTGCTTTTTCACTCGGGATGGTCACTTCAGCATTATCCTTTTATAAATTAGATAGCAAAAAATGAGATATTTTGATAATTTTGAAAACTAAACAATATTATTCTAGGGTTGTGGATAGCAAGTTTTTGGCGTTTTGAGTAAAATCGCTCTGATTATATTAAATTTAAATATATAAAAGTGCGAGCATTTAGGATGACTCAAATTTTGGTGTCGAACCACTTCTATTCCGCTTTCTCTCATTATAATAGTAAAGATATCTACATATTTCTCGAAGATGAAGTCATTTTTCACATAAGTTTAGAGTAGAAAAAAAAAAAAAAACTAGGGTTGTTCAACTAGTCCAATTCATCCAAAATTGCTTGACTCACTGTAAACACCTCAATTTGTACGAACCTATTAAGAATTTTCGAAAATCTCAAGTTGATTTCAATTAAAAATCCAAAATCCTTCAATAGGCCCACGTTGCATAAAAATTGCTACTTGACACATTTTCTCATGCATACATGCATAATGTACCCATGCATCATCTCATATTGTTTTGCATGCCCATACTTTATCTCTAATCCAATCAAATTTTACACCCACCTTCTTAATCATAGACCAACCCAATTTCATATCTACTCTCCATTAACCAACCCAAGTCCATTAGTTAAGTCCATACTAAACCTACTTTTAAACCTAACCTTAATACTCAAGGTTTATAACCCATTATCTATAACCTAATTCCATAAGTCAAGTCCATAATAAACCCATTCTCCAACCTAACCTTAATACCTAAAGTCCATAACCCAAATCCATAATCAAAATCAAAACCTAAGTCCATTCTAAGCCCAATACCAAGTCCATTCCCTTACACTCCTTCAAAAGATGACACATGTTGATCTCTCATATGCCCCAATGTCCAACGCTCTAATATAATTGAAGAGTCAACTCCCCCTTGTGAAAACCCAAGAATATTCTTATCAAAAAGTGTGGTCAAACTAAAAAGGCATTTTGATAAAAATCTTTTAAAAAATGAGAGAATTTCCAATTCTACCCTCAAAATGTAGAAATCTTCAAGTACATATATAGAATTTTCTCATTACTCCATTTCAAAAATATATATCTACTCTTGTTTTATGAGTTATTTACAGTCAATGTCTACTTTTTACTTACCACTTCACTTTTATACATGTCACTCCCCTACTCATCCTCCCAAAAATACTTTTGTTCTCTCACCTCTATTTATCAAAAAATCAAAGATCAAAAAAATATTTAAGATTTCTTCCCAAATTCCACCTTTACCTTCATACAAATAAAAAATCTAAAAGAAATAACCTAAACTCGTGTACATTCTCTTTATTTTTAGGGTCGGATCACTTTATCCCAAAAAATTCTTCAAAAACTTTATAAATATCATCATTTTCTATGAGCAAGGCATGCTCTCAATCCCTCACATTTCAACCTAAAACTCTATAAAAATCTCTACTCTATCTCTCATCTCCTAACTTTCAACTCAATAATTCTCATCTTCTCTAACCATCTATCCTCAACTACATTACTCAACCCTCAAGTTACCTATCTTAAGACTTAAGATCATTCAAGAACATCAAGGGAGAAGGTGAGTATAGATTAGGTTTTTCTTTTTATTTTATTTTAAGCTTGCATCTTCTTCTTTTATCCTTTTCTCTTCTTTGCTTTTTAGAAACCTTTAGGATATAATGGAGAATCCTCTTTCATCCCAAGTAGATTGAACCTCAATCTTAGGCATGTAATGCTTAAAACGGTTTAATCGAAAGGATGGAGGTTGAAACTCATTTTTAACTCATTTTCTTCTTATGCATTATAATGTACACTATGCACACACATCACACATGCTTGGCCATGATGAAGAAATGTGTAACTCTCTTAATGAGATTAAAATACTAAGTTTCTAGTCAAACATGCATGCATCAAGGTTATGGATTTAAGGGAACTCCATCCATAAAATTTCTCTAAAATTCAAAATCAAAATTTCAACTCATGTAAAATATGATGACTCCATAGGATATTTCCCATGTCAACATTAACATTAAACCATCTTTCAAAGAGGTACATACTCACCATGTGCACACACTTATTTCATGCATCTCACGCATTTTGTTGTTATGTTAATTATTAAAAAATAATCAAATTTAAAAGGTAAACCACCTTAGGTGTAGAGAATGGGGTGCTTAACACCTTCTCCATTCTCTAATCGAATCCTCTTGCCTAAATCTTAAGTAGACCATACATTTTCTATGAATGAGAGTTATTACAATACCATGAAAAATGAATTTTCTAAACAATCGATTCGGGTGCTCATCACACATATTTTCAAAAAAGAATGGTGGCAACTCCAAACAATGTAGCATTGAGGTTTAAGGATGAACATCTCATGTCTACAACTTGGTAACTCCACTCGGGATGTTGCGGGTTCAAATCATGACTATTTGGCCACTTTACAAAGCTTCCACAAAAAATAAATTCAATAAGTGTTCACTAACTTTTTATTGTTTGTGTTTGTTTGAGCACTTTATTTTCTTATTCTTTGGGAGTAGTTTTTTTTAAATGCTTGTAAGGTTTTGGTACTTTTCTGAAGCATTTTTTTTTACCAAACTCAACTGAATTTCAAGTTTTTGAATTGACTCAGAGTGATTGCTAACACAAAATTTGTTATTATAACCACAAAATCTAATTGAGTCAACTCAACCGGTTTTAAAACTATGATGTGACTAGGGGTGTCAATGGGTCGGTTCCGGTTTGATTCCTAAGGAACTTAGAACTATAATCATTATATTTATTTTTGTTTCGATTCTTGTGGATTTCGGGTCTAGTTCCAAAATAAATAGAATTGGATATGGAACCGCCAAAAAACACGGGTACCCATTGGTTCCGGTTCTTAAGAATTAAATGAGAAAAAAAATATTTAAAATCATTATTAAAAAAAATTTCCTTTAAAAAATTAACATAGTAACTACAAAATTATTAACTTAGTTATAATTTGTTATATTAAACATACAAATTAATGATTTTTTCAAAAATAAAATTTTATCCTAGTAAAAAGTTAACAAATTTTTAGAAGATATTGTTCATTTTAAACTCCAATCAATAATTAATATTAAAAATTGAAGAACTTTACATAACATGCATTAATTTTGATATAAGAGAATACCTTAAATCATCTATAATATGAAAAAAAAAATGATAAAATAAATCGGTTCTGGGTACTTGCGGGTACTCATTGGATAGGATCTAACGATTCCAATTTTTGTCGGTTCGGTTCCATTTTAGACCCGAATCTAATCGATTCTAATGAAAAGGGATCCAAGGGTTTTCGGTTCTAGTTCGATTTCGATTAAATGGGTACCCCTTCACACCCCTAGATGTGACAATAGTGATGATGATGATGATTGCAATGATGATGACTACAATTATGATGATTATAATTATGAGGATGATGAAGATGTGATAAGGGCATTGATGATATTTTTTCTTAGTTTAAAAGAAACGAGTCAAAAGACAGCTGAGGGGCTAATGTCACGGCTCTGACCTATTTAAAGTGTTTTAAAAATAAAGTTAAGAGTTGTCCGTATAACCATTATAAGATTGTTTTAAAAATAAAGTTAGAATTTTTCGTATAATCATCATAAGAAAGTGTTTTAAATAAAGAATTAAATAAATGGTCGGGCTTTATAACCTGAGGTGTCATTTAATGTAAGGTTGGGGTAGTTTCATATTTAAAAAAATAAAATTAAATAAATGGTTGGGCTTTATAACCTCATGTGTCATTTAATGTAAGGTAGGGGTAGTTTCATATTAAAATAAAATTAAATAAATGGTCGGGCTTTGTAACCTCATGTGCCATTTAATGTAAGGTAGGGGTAGTTTCATATTTGAATAAAGAGTCGTGCCCGGGTGACACAGGATTTATTGTGATTCTCACAATTCTGACGTGGACATGCATATATAACCGTAGATGATTTTTACTCATATTGCAAGGAAACACATCTATGGTTATGTGCACATCCCACATCAAACTTGTGAGAATCGCAGTAAATACTTCATGGCATTTCAACATTTTCCTTAAATAAAAAATTAAAAAAAATAACTAATGTAGATTTGGCAATAAGCCAATAATAATATTCACTCATGGCAATGACAAAGATAATGTAACGTCATTTCAATAACTATAAAATAAAAATAAATAAATAAACAAATAAAGTTGATTTGTTTCAACAATACTCACCTTCCTCTTTTATTGTAATGGTTAGGGGTGCAACTTGGTATGGTTCAAACTGAGAACTAAATCAAACCAATAGCTTTGGAGTGGTTCGGTTTGATCTGGAATAATTTGCAGTTCGGCTCCGGATTACGAAAAATGGAAAACTGATCAATTTGGTTCGATTCTTGGATCAAGCCTGTATAAAACCGAACCAAACCGAGAATCGAACCCTTATATATATATAATTAGCTTTAGTTCGGTTTGGATTGGTTTGATTCCAATGGAATTTGGTTCGGTTCTAGTTCTTATTTAGTGGAACCGGCCTATGTCGATTCGATTTCAATTTGACCTCGACCTGAACCAAACCGAACCAAGTTGCACCCCTAGTAATGGTACTGACAAGTTGTTGACCCAATGAATGTTTGGTATGGCCCTTGCTTAACAATCAATAAATGGTGTGAAGAGAATATTTATCATGGGCCAGGCCCATAATAAACAACAATGATACAAATGCTCGAATCCAAGATATTTACAAAAAAATGATCGACTTTTGACAAATTTACAATTCTAGCTCATTGTTCATTCTAATTAACAAAACGTGAATGATGACAAATTCGGAAGTTTTTAAAGTGATTATTTCTCAAGTTTAAAGTGCCAATTTCATTTTAAACGTGTAAAATTGTCATTTAAAACCTGCAAAATAGTCACTTCGTTCTGAATTTTTTATATAAAATATATTGGTTATTTGGGCGTCCATGTGGATCCAACCCATGATTGTCACGTATTAGAACTCCTCTTAGAGTCAGAGTCCTAATAAGATTGAATCCATATTATTTAAGGAAATTGCAATTTCTTTTTCTATTTTTTATCTCTATAAATAGATATGGATAAGGGACGTGAAATACAATAATAGAAAAAAAGATTTTCTTCTATATATATATTTTTATCTCTAAGTTGGCAATTTTATGGGTTTCTATCAAAGTCCTAGGGTTCAAGAAGTGGAAAGAATTGTGACAACTCTAGAAGCGTCGACGTGATGGATATTAGGATTTTCGATCTTCAACGATCGACTCAACGTGACACGACTTTAGATTTGGATCCCCGCTATGACTAAAAGGTATGCTCCCTAAAAAACCTAACAAAATAAAAACATGATTGTTCACGTTTTGGCAATGAAAATGAACAATGAGATGGAATCGTAAATAACTCATTTTCAGATCATGAAATGGTAATTCACCCCAAATCCAATGCTTAAAAATTGAAAATTGACCTGATTTTTCGTGTGTAGGTCAGTAGCTTGGTTGGACAAACATTGGAGAAGGGTATGTAAGTAAAATTTTAAAATTATAAATGTATGATTGTGTTACATTAAATCACTTAACATATAAAATTGTGTAATGATTTTCTAACTCAACTCCAACATAATAACTCAAAAACTCATTGACGTGGCATGTGCAACAGTAGATTTTTCCTTCGGGAAACATAATTGCAAATCCCCATAAACATGTGCAATTGTGTATCCCAAGGGAAAAAACTGCGGTTTTTGCACTTGCCATGTCAAGGAGTTTTTGAGTTATTCTGCTCTAAAATCAGCACTCTATAAAATTATATTAAAAAAACAAACTTGGAGTTGACTTCAACAAGATGTCTCGGATCTTGAATAAATCAATATAATGGACAATTCACCATCTTGCCCAATGATTGGGATGACTCACCCAAGTCATCTCGGCCTCGAACAAGTTTTAAAATCATGTTTATTGATACAATATATCTTGGTTGATGTAATGCCTATAAATATTCTAGATATCCTAATTGATATATTCTAAATATATCATGTTGGATCATAACCTTCCACTTGTGATGAGATACATTGACAATGATACAGTGTATCCCATGCACTTTAATACAATGCATCTTATTCTCTAAAATTTATGATCTCATGAATTAGATGCACATGTTAATTATTTATCTCAACCTATAGATAAAATGGGTATCTCCTAGATTCGAAAATATCACTAAGGTGGCATGTGGTTCGAATTATAGAAATTGGTTATTTAAGACGTTGAAACAATGGATTGAAGACAATGTTGAATAGGTTTCGGATCTTAAAAATGGTGGATTTTTCAATAGAAATATTAATTAAGAATTTTCCTTGAGAGGTTAGAGTCAATGGATGGAGATGAAAGTTGAATAAAAGCTAAAAGAAATTTTAATTTTAAGTGGAAAAATCAAGGATTTTCTTTCACAAGTTGAAGCAATGGATTGAAGATGACCTTCAATAACTTAATGACTTGAAGATGATGGATTTTTGAGAGGAAAATGAAGAACTTTTTGGAGAAAAATCAAGATCTTGATGCTTTTCCAAAGCATTTTTTGCCAGGCTCAACTGAATTTCAAGTTTTTGAGTTGACTCAGGGTTATTGCTAAAAGAAAATTTGTTATTATAACCACATAATCTAATTAAGTCAACCCAATCGGTTTTAAAACTATGATGTGACTAGGGGTGTCAGTGGGTCAGTTCCGGTTCAGTTCCTAAGGAACCTCGAATCATAACCACTACATTTATTTTGATTTCGGTTCTTGTTAGTTTGGAGTCCAGTTTCAAAATAAATAGAACCAGATACAAAACCGCCAAAAAACACAAGTACCCATTGGTTCTGATTCTCAAGAATTAAATGAGAAGAAAAAATATTTCAAATCATTATAAATTTTTTTTCCTTTAAAAAATTAGCATATTAAATACAAAATTATTAACTTAATTATAATTTATTATACTAAACATACAAATTAATGATTTTTTTCAAAAATAAAATTTTATCCTAGTGAAAAGTAATTTTTGGAAGATATTGCTTATTTTAAGTTCCAATCAATAATTTATATGAAAAATTAAAAAATTTTACATAACATGCATTAATTTTGATATAAGAGAATAACTTAAATTATCTATAGTATGAAAAAAAAATGACAAAATAAATCGGTTTCGAATACCTACAGGTACTCATTGGATAGAATATAATGGTTCCGATTCCTATCAGTTCGATTTCATTTTAGACCCAATTTTAATCAATTCCAATAAAAAGAGAATCAGGGATTTTTGGTTCTAGTTCAGTCTCGGTTAAATGGGTACCCATTGACAACCTTAGATGTGACAATAGTGATGATGATGATTGCAATGATGATGACTACAACTATGATGATCATAATCATGTGGATGATGAAGATGTGATAAGGGCATCCATGATATCTTTCATTAGTTTATGAGAAACGAGTCAAAAGACAGCTCAGGGGTTAATGCCATGGCTCCTACTTTAAAGTGTTTTAAAAATAAAGTTGAGAGTTGTCCGTATAACCATTATAAGAGATTGTTTTAAAGATAAAGTTAGAATTTTCCTTACAACCATTATAAGAAAGTGTTCAAAAAAAAAATAATAATAATAAATAAATGGTCGGACTTCATAACCTCATCTGTCACTTAATGTAAGGTAGGGGTAGTTTCATATTTTAAAAAAAAATTAAATAAATGGTCAGGATTTATAACCTCATGTGTCATTTAATGAAAGGTTGGAGTAGTTTCATATTTAAAAATAAATAAATAAATAACTAATGTAGATTTGGCAATAAGCCAATAATATTATCACTCATGGCAACGATAAAGATAATGTAACATTATTTCTATTACTGGAAAATAAAAATAAATAAATAAAGTTGATTTGTTTCAACAATACCTACCTTTCTCTTTTATTGTAACGGTTAGGGGTGCAACTTGGTCTGATTCAAATTGAGAAACAAATAAAACTAATAGTTTTGAAGTGGTTTGATTTGATTTGGAACAAATTGCGGTTCAGTTCCAGATTACAAAAATGGAGAATCGATCAATTTGGTTCAGTTCTCGAATCAAACCTGTATAGAATCGAAACAAACCGAGAATCGAACCCTTATGCAATAAATAATTATTATGAATCATTTTAGGAGTTAGGACATAGATTAATGATCTTTTATAGATAAACTAATGATTTTTTATGAATAGATTAGTGATTTATTACATGCTAAGATCTCAAACCAACATCCATTCAACTTATTTTAATCATTGGATCATGATAGATCTAACGGCACTGATCGAATTAACATGTTAATAACCCATGTGTATATAATTTCACTAAATAGTTTTAAAAATTGCAAACACCTCCCCAACACTAAACTCAGATGTCTCTCCTCTCTTCTCCTTTGTTTTTCCTTCTCTAACTCAAACCCAAACTACAAACCTCTTCTCTCTTCTCCTTATTTTACCTCAAACCCTAATCCTTTTCCTCTTTATTACGACGATGACAACTCACTACCGTTCCTTTGCGACACACTGACCTCAACGACAACAACGAACACTCAATGTCATCTTTGTTGCTTCGATCTACTTTTCTCAACAAGATCCTAAGTACAACAACAACAATTATCAAATAAAGTAATATATTTCTTCTCTTTTCTGGTTCAATTTCTTATATATATATATATATGGGAAGGGATCAATAGACAAAATCTTAGCAAACATTCTAGATAAAGTTTTGTCTTATATGGTTAAAAAGTTTAGAAATGAAATGAAATGATTTTTTTTTAGGATGCTCTCTATGGTTGGTAGATCATCCTCACAAAAAATCAACCAATTCTAAAAATTCTAACCCCATGAAAAGTGATTACAAACTAACAATAAAAATTGACATCATGATTCTTCATCTTATAAACTAGGGTTAGAAATTTCAGAACTTGCTGATTTTTTGTAAGGATAATTTTCTCATCATAGAGATCATCATCATAAAAAATCAGCCCATTCCAAAAATTTTAACCTATATAAGACAAAATGCTTTGTCTAGATTGTTGTCTATATATATATATTTATTAAAAAAATGGCAGTTACAATTTATAAAATATTGGCAACCCATAGAACCGAACTGAACCGAACCAAACCAGCATTAGTTTGGTTTGGGTTGATTTGGTTCTAATGGAATATAGTTCGATTCTGATTCTTATTTAGTGGATCCGACCTATGTCGGTTCGGTTTCAATTTGACCTCAACTTGAACCAATCCAAACCAAGTTGCACCCCTAATAATGGTAATAACGAGTTGTTGAACCAATGAATGTTTGGTGTGGCCCTTCTTAATAATCAATATCTGGTGTGAAGAGAATACTTATGATGGGCCAGGCCCATAATAAACAACAATGCTCAAATCCAAGAGATATTTATAACAAATTGATCGACTTTTGATGAATTTATGATTCTAGCTCATTGTTCATTCTAATTACCAAAATGTGAATGATAACAAATTCGGAGGTTTTTAAAGTGACTATTTCTCAGGTTTAAAGTGACAATTTCATTTTAAAAATGCGAAATTATTGCTTCGTTTTGAGTTTTTTTTTTTAAATGAAAACATGATTGTTCACATTTTGGTAATGAAAATGAACAGTGAGCTAGAATTGTAAATAACTCATTTTCAGCTCATGAAATGGTCACCCCAAATCCAATGCTCAAAAATTGAAAATCAACTGGTTGGACAAACATTGGAGAAGGGTATGGAAGTAAAATTTTAAAATTATAAATATATGCTTGTGTTATATTAAATCACTTAACATATAAAATTGTGTAATGATTTTTTAACTCAATTCCAACAGATTAACTCAAAAACTCATTGATGTGGCATGTGCAACAATAGTAGATTAACTCAAAAACTCACTGATGTGGCAGTCAAACTCTTGTTTAACTAATGATATTTTTTAAAACTATTCTAATAGAAAAAATTATTCAATTGCACATCTTGAGGTTGAAAATGAGAATAAAAATAAATCTCCTAAATATTGAAGACAATGGATTTTTTAGAGATAACATTTGTAGAAAGAGGCCGAAAAAGATAACATTTAGGTCATTTTCTTTTAGTTTTCAAAGGAATTCTTCATGTAAATGTCCAAACTACCCAAAGAATTATGATGGCTTTATATTTTATATGAATTATAATAATAATAATAATTATTATTCTTATTGTTTAAATATAAAAGTACTAATAAGTAAAGAGTTTTGATAGTATGACTTGCCAGTTGGCATACTCAAATGATTCCATGACATGGACAAGTTTGGGCCATAGAATTGTACGCCTTGGGATATATGGTTCCCTTAGGATACACTTTTTTTTTTATGAGGAAGTGCAATTGTGTATCCCGAGATGTTCAGATCTATGGTTCCTGAACTTGTCACATCATGGAGTCATTTGAGTATGCCACCTCACGAGTTATAATATCAAGACTCAAAAATAAATTTTGTGGAGTTTAGTCAGACATTAAACACTTAGGAGTTGTTTGTTAAACTGAGCAAATAAGTATTAAAAGACTATAATTGCTGAAACTATATAAACGCTGAATTTAAGTGTTGAAAATGTTGTTTGTTTACCTGTTTGAATTGTGCTTAACTGATTCAAATTAAGCATTGTAATCACAAAATATTGTTTGTTAGTTATTGTAGAAAGTTGATAAAATAATTATATTACCCTTTTCAATCACAATATATTCTATTTGACTATTTTAACTGGTAATTCACATCATATAATAAAAAAAAGCATAAATGTAAAAGATAATGTGTTTTGATATTCTAAATTACATACATAATTCATTGAACCCAAATATTAAATTACAAGACAATAACTTTCTCATCCAAATTTAAATTTTTTCATACAACACACACGATCTTCTCTCTCATAGTAACAGTTGGAACATCCCATCATCTTATTTCAAAGATAAAAGAACTTAATTTTGGATAAATAATTTTTTTATGGAAATGAAGGATGGGTAATTATAAAAGCACCCCACAAATTAATAAGGACAGCCCACACCATAGCCAATTTTTTTTGTCTTATATGGGTTACATTTTTTGGAATAAGTCGATTTTTGGTGAGGATGATCTCAATGGTATGGAGATCATCCTCACTAAAAATCAACCCATTCTAAAACTTCTAACCACATCAAAATTGATTTTTTTTTTAAATGAACGATTTACGATTCTTGAACTTGTTTTAATGGGGTTAAAAGTTTCGGGATGGGCTGATTTTTTGTGAGGATAATCTCCTCATCGTAGAGATCATCCTCCCCCAAAATCAGCTCATTTCAAAACTTTTAACCCGTATAAGACAAAACAATTTGGCTATAGTGTGGGTTGCCTTATTAATTTGTGGGGTGCTTATATAATTACCCATGGGACATAAGAGGTACTATCATTTTTAAGTATAAAGGCATACTTGTCCGTGCCGAAAGATCGGTGCTTACCGCTTCAACGAAAAATTAAATGACCCAACTTCACTTTTTTTTTTTTTCACTTATTTTTCAGCCATAAGTACTGAAAATATAGAGTAAAACATGTTGATTTGACAAAAAGTGTTGAATTATTTTTTTTTTCAGCATTAAGTACTAAAAATAAGCCCAAACAAACATCCCCTTATTGCCTTGTCTCTCTCCTTATAAGCTCCTGGGGCCCCTCCACTCATAGGCTATTGGTTTTGAGCTGGACCTCCAAATTTATCATGGTATCAAAGTGGGTCTTTCACTCCTTCACGTCGCCCAATTCATATCTCCACGTGCTTTGGCCCAATCCGACTCACACGTGCGGGGGCGCGTTGAGTTTAGTTCCACAACGGACACTCATTTCCTTGTCTCTCTTCTTATAAGTTTTTGGGCCTCTTCACTCATTAACAATTGATTTTGAGTTGGACCCTCAAATTTACCATGGTATTAGAGCGTTAAGTTCATATAGGTCACGGGTTCAAGTCTCTTCGAGGGAATTTTCCACTCTTATGGGTGAAGGAGAGTGTTGAGTGTTGTGTTATCCGCTTTTGCTCCTAAATATCACGTGCTCACGTATCGTACTCTAGTTTGACCCATGACTCTTATATTTAAAGTTGCGCCTTCTCCATCAGATCAGTTTCTTAGGATCAATGGTTATTAATAAATTTAAAAGTAATTAAATTATTTGAGTGGACCTTAGGAGATCACTTAGGCAGGTCAAATAATTCAAAGAAGTTTTAAAACCCTAAATATAGTTTAGTTGAAACACCCACTCTCCAAATTACTTGGAAGTTTCTCTTGTGCGTTGAATCCTTGTTCTACAAGCAAACACTATCATATATAAACTGAAACCTTTCCAATTCAAATCTTATTCTATAATTACTATCAATTATTTGGTTGCCTTGAGAAAGAAACCTAACTTTCCTATCCCTCTCAAATTAAACTTTGGTATTTTCTTCATCTTCTCCATTTTCAGATGCTTTGGTTCTGCCCGTGCTCACGCCGACAGGATCCGAAATGAAACCCAAAGAATTAGGAAACCCAATTCTGGTTCCTTACTTCCCTACCAATGGCATATTGAAATGACTCCATGATGTGGCAAGTTCGGGTACAATAGATCTGAATGCCTCAGGATACATGATTTCACTTTCTCATAAAAAAGTGTATCCCGAGGCATACATCTGTACGGTTCTCAAACTTGTCCACATCATGGAGTCATTTGAGTATGCCGCCCAGTGACTCATATTATCATAACTCATTATATTTTCTCTCATCCTATATCCTGGTTGCAGTTCTTACACTATTATTGTAGCTTGAGTAGTATGAGACTTGAATCCAAGAGGGCTGAGTTGTAATTTATTTAAAACTTTTATCATTTTATAGCTCTCACATAGAAGACCACAGTCAAAGAGTGTAAGTTAAATTCATGAATAAAATTATTCTATGATCTTGACTATCATGATTTTCACATACAATTTAAATAACATATATGATTTTACAAAGATAAATAACATACTTGAATCCATAGCAATTTCTTTAGAAAAATTGTTGATCTGAAAATATGGATTTCTCCAAGAGATGAGTTTCTCTCTATTGACCCTTTCTCTTAAAAGAAAATCTGCATTTACACACTAATGATGAAAATTGTATAATGCCTCTTAAAATGGGTAGAGAGAGGACCTATTTCCTTTAGTAACTGCTGATGTAGTTTTTGTAACTACCACTCCACTTCCCATCAAAGTTAGAAGTTAATAGATAGAGGAAAACTACTTCTCTAACTGTTAGTAACCACTACTCTAGAGATTAGATCAGTAACTTCCTTTTATAAAAGACTAAAAGTGTCATGTGAGACAGAAAATATATCTAACATTCTCCCACTTGGCCCATATGACTAATTTCATTTGAGCCTCAATGAAGTAAACATTATGCGCATAAAACACTAATCAATCTCTAACTTAAATTAGTCATCATAAATACTATGGTCAAATGAATCACTAGTATAAGTCATGGCGGTTGTACATCAATAAGGCGACATAGTCCCTTCCATGTACTATAAAACTAGCAATTCAATCAACCATGGTTCATAAATGAGAAGTATCCATAATTGGTCCAATAAAATTGTCTTTGTAAAAGACTTCCTATTATCTTTTATCCATTCTCATAGATGTACGTACAAAATGGAAAACAGGAAAAATCAGAAACATGAATAATGAGATCTCAAAATGTCAAATAACATAAACCATTGCAATCCAAAACATAACAGGCATCAAAGATTACAATCAAGACCCATTCTTCTAACATGTTCTTTAAATGTCTTTGGTGGTAACCCTTTAGTTAGTGGATCTGCAACCATGAGCTCTGTTTTAATATGTTCAATAGACACTCGTTGTTTCTAAACTTCCTCCTTAATGACAAAATACTTTAACTCCATGTGTTTAGCACCATTAGAGTATTTGTCGTTCTTGGAGAAAAATACAGCTGCAGAATTATCACAATAAATTCTCAACGGCTTCTCAATAGTGTCGACAATAGCAAGTCTTGAGATAAAATTTCGCAGCCATAAACTATGAACTGTGGCCTTAAAGCATGCCACAAATTCAGCTTCCATTGTGGATGCAACAATAATAGTCTGTTTAACATTTTTCCATAAAATTGCTGCTCCAGCCAACAGATATACATAATCAAAAGTTGATTTTCTACTATCAACACATCCAGCAAAGTCTGAATCAGTGTAGCCAATCACCTCCAAATTATCAGACTTCTTAAAAGTAAGCATGTAATCTTTTGTTCCCCTTAAGTACCTCATCACTTTCTTTGCAGTTCTCCAATGATCCATTCCAAGATTACTTTGGTATCTACCCAACATAACAACTGCAAAACTGATGTTTGGCCTATTGCAAATTTGTGCATACATCAAACTTCCTACAGTAGAAGCATAAGGAATTCTTTCCATCTGTTTACGTTCCCATTCATTTTGTGGATATTGCATGAGACTAAATTTATCCCCTTTCTGAATTGGGGCAACATTTGCAAAACCCAAAATTTTCAATTCGTATCTCGAGAAAAAAATAAATAGTGAAATTTTAAGAAAATCTTGAAAGTGGGACTTAGGGGTAAACCTTTAGGATGTTTCTGATCATTTTTAATGGAATCTGACTTCACCATTGGATTCAAAATGATCGAAAAACATACTTTAGCATGTAAGCATGCTCAAATGAGAGTCCGAATATAAAAGTTGTAAAATCCTCGATTACCGAGTTGGACCAAGTCAAAATAGTGAATTTTTGATAGAGTAATAATTATTAAGATTAAATTATACCATTGGATTCATAATGAAAAATTATTGAAGATGGACTATTTATTTGTCATTTTTGGAGATCAGAAAGTCGAATTATCGTCAAAAATGAAAACGACATCAATTTTAGGGGTCACCTCAGGCAAAAAATGTAAATTTTTGTTAGAGATAGAATTTGTAGAAATTGACTACACCATTAGATCCGGAACGAAAAATTAGGAGAAATAGAGTATTCATTCATCATTTTTGGAGTCCGAATGGTCAAGTTATCGTCGATCGAAACAATAGCCAAAATACCAATTTCGTCCCGAGATCTTATATAAACAATTTTTTTACTTTCTTTTCACTATTCATCTTCCCCAACCCGTTCAAAAACCAACCACGTTTTTCTTAAAAAAATTTGTTTTTCTCTTGATCTTCTAACGTCGATTCGTCGCGAACCGTTCACCGTCGACATCCGACGCAGAATGGAGAAATGTCTGCAGCCTCGTTCTCTACAAAATCCATCGAAATTCCTTCCGTTTTCTTGTCTTTTTCACCCCGTATCGTCAAAAATCAACCGTATTTTTATATGGAGATTTCGTAACTTCGACCTCGAATTTCATCCGTTTCGGGGTCAAACCGTCCTCCGTCGCATAAGAGAGAAAGGACGACCACATGGAGATCTTCGAAACCATCGGGTCGATTTCAAAAATCAGCTACTTCGAAATTCGGTCCGTCTCAATTTTCGTACCGATCGTCTCGATTTTCGTGCACACACTTCGATCCTTTTGCCTAGAGATTGTAAGGAACTCTCAATTTCTATTAGTAATTGTAGATTGTGAAAATTGCATTTAGGATTTTATCAGAAAAATTTTGATGTATTTCCAAAATATAGAATTCTTTTGTTATTTAAAAATTCACGCCAGAAATTGCATGTTTGATATGTTTTATTGTATTTTTTAACAAATTATACGTGGGTAGGGTATTTTAACGGGTTATTTCCATCAATTGGGTCTTGTGTACTGCTTGGAACCTATTTTGATATAAAATATATATATTTTTCAATATTATTGATAAAAATAAATTATTTAGTTGGAAAATGTGATTTAATATTTAATGAACTCATATTGAGTTGATGAATATAAAAAGATGGATATTTTATTAAAGAGATTGAAAACTGTAAAAATCGGAAAAAGGGTATAAAACGGTAAAATGTCAGAGTCACACCTGAAGGGTGATGTCTGCATTTTACATTGTTGTGTTGTGTATAGGTTAGTGAACGGATATTCAGGGATAAGGTTACTGGTTGCATGTTTATTTAAATTTCTGTTAGCGCGATGCGCTGTTTACTTTTCTGTTATGTTATTTATTTTAGGCCGGGTGGCCACACTTGCATGGTAGGAAATTAGATATCCATTCTCAACCTTGTATTGTTAATTTCTCTGTTGTTTTCAAATGAAAATAATCTATATATGTAGCTATTTTGTGAGCTGTTAAAGAGTCTGTGAATGCCTGAAAGGATAGTGCGTCATATCATCCGGAGTGGTGTACTATCTTAGGATGTACGATAGGGACCACCAAGCTCATACGTGGTATGAGACACGTATGAGAGTAGAGTCACAACTGGAATCCGGGTTTATTCCTCTCTATCTTTACTAGTGAACTTGTAATGTAAAGGTGGTCCTATACGAATGATTTGTATATTTGGGTATCACATGCACGCCTGATAGGCATAGACGAAGATGATTAGTCAGTGATCACTAACAATCTATAGTAGTCGAACGTTCTGACACATCGAAAAGAGATACATTGCTTACGGTCAGGTCAAACGGCGAGCCTGAGCCGGATAAATGGTCAACCAAGCATGGTAAACAGCAACCAGCCACAAAATCAGGAACTAAAAACCAGAGAAGAATTGTAACATCATGTCCCGACTAGAAGCGATCCAATCGTGAATCCCAACTCTCTAATTCCAATACTCCACCATTGTGTATTATGTATCTGTTGTTTATTTTGATATATAAAATGAAATCCATGTTTAATGTTTCCATTTGATCAATTAGATTTGTATAAAAAGAGAATGTTATAGTGAGTAATGATGATCGAATTAATGTGAGTTTTAAAATGTTTAGTTGCTCATCCCTAGTTATATGTACCAGTTAATCGTAATTTTTTCTTTAAAACTTTGTATATTTTAAAATAATTCAGTATGTTTATTCTTTCATGTTAGAAGAGGTTATTGACAGAAATTATTTTCTTCCTTACTGAGTAACCATTGTTACTCACCCTTTCCTTCTCTATTTTTTTAGTCTCAGATTCAGAGCTTGGCGAGGCAGGTATAGAGCACGAGTGAAGATCATCTGGTGGGTCAGATTGACAACCACAGTTTGTCACCTGGTGAGTATTGGGGCTACACCCCCTAGTGGGTCGATTTGTCAAAGAGTATAATAGATTTTGTTTTGAGCGTTAGGACTTTTATTAGAGTGAGAAATATTTGTTAAATCTTGTATTCTGGTTATTCTTCCGCACTCTGATCTTTCGTACGTTATCAGATGTATATAGGCTTCCGCTAGTATTATATTTTGTATATATATATATGCAGGATTGTATGTCGTTTATCAGGTGCAGGTTGAATCGCCTTGGAATGCTAACATAAACAGAGGAGACCATGCCGAAATTTTGAGGTGCCACCTAGTACCTCGATATCTGACATGGAGATTTGTGTTAGCGTTTGGCGGGGCACCACAACACTAGCTAAACAGTTCTCCATACCAAATCTCTCTAAGATTGTTTCAATATATCGGTTTTGAGACAGCCCCAACAAACCACTGGAGCGATCACGGAATATTTCTATTCCAATCACGTAAGTTGCCTCACCCATATTTTTCATTTCAAAATTCTCAGAGAGAAATTTCTTAGTTGTGTACAATAAATCAAGATCACTACTGGCAAGCAATATATCATTAACATATAAGATCAAAAATATAAACTTGCTCCCACTAACCTTCAGGTATATACCCCGATCAACGGTGTTTTCCTTAAATCCGAAGGAAGTAATAGTATCATTGAATTTAAGATATCACTGTCTAGAAGCTTGTTTAAGTCTATATATTGACTTATTTAATTTGCAAACCATGTGTTCTTTTTTCCTTTATGGAGAAACCTTCAGGTTGATCCATATAAACCTTTTCTTCTAAACTCCCATTAAGAAAAGCAGTTTTCATATCCATTTGGTGTAGCTCTAAATCAAAATGAGCAACTAAAGCCATAATGATTCTAAGTGAATCCTTCTTTGATACAGGAAATAAGGTTTCCTTATAATCAATACCTTATTTTTGAGTGAAACCTTTGGCCAAAAGTCTGGCTTTATGTCGTTCGATATTGTCTTTTGAGTCGCGTTTGGTCTTAAAGACCCATTTTCAACCAACTGTTTTATATCCTTCAGGCAATTCGACAAGTTCCCAGACTTTGTTTTGATCCATTGATTTCAATTCATCATTCATGGCATCAATCCATTTATCAAAATCATTACAGCCAATGGCTTGTGAAAATGAAACCGGGTCTTTACTGGTCCCAATATCATAATCAGATTCTTGTAAATAAACCACATAATCATCAGAAATAACAGGTCTTCGTTCTCTTTGAGACCTTCTTAATATTGATTCTTGTGGTTCTTCCATAATTGGTTCATTAGTGATAATCTCATTGGGGAGTGATTGATCAATAATTTGTTGTTCAATATTGTCAGATGATTCTGCAATTGTAGGAACAACAATTTCTTTAGAAGTTATGGGTAGTGGGACTTGCACCCTAACTTCTTGAATATTTATTTTTTGTAATTGATTACTCCTACTGATTTCACCATTCTCAATGAATCTGGCATTACCCGTTTCAACAATCTTCGTACTATGATTAGGACAATAAAACCTATACCCTTTGGATTTCATTGGATAACCAATAAAGTAACCACTAATGGTTTTGAAATCCAATTTCTTTTCATATGGATTATATATCCTAGCCTCCGCTGGGCAACCCCAAACATGTAGGTGCCTGAAATTTGGCTTCCTTCCTGTCCACAGTTCAAAAGGAGTCTTTGGAACTGCTTTAGTAGGAATCTTATTTTATAAATAAACAGCGGTCTTAAGGGCTTTCATCCATAATGAAATGGGTAAAAATGAATTACTTAACATACTCCTAATCATATCCATCAATGTACGATTACGCCTTTCAGCCACTCCATTCTGCTGAGGTGTACTTTGCATAGTGTATTGTGCACATATACCATGCTTTTCTAGGAGTTTAGCAAATGGGCCAAGGTGTTGACTCAATCCATCATATCTTCCATAATACTCACCACCTCTATCTGATTTGATAATTTTCACCTTTTTATCTAATTGCCTTTCAACCTCAACAATGTACACCTCTAGGGCATTCACTACTTGAGATTTTTCATGTAATAAATAGATATAACAACAACGTAAAATCATCAATAAAAGTGATAAAATATTTTTCTTTACCAAAATATGGCGAGTCAAAAGGCCCACAAATGTCTGTATGGACAATTTCAAGAAGTTCTCCACTTCTTGTAGTACCTTTCTTTATGTGTTTGGTTTGTTTTCCCTTAATACAATCCACATATACATCGAGATCAGTAAAATCTAGGTTAGGCAAAATCTCATCTTTTACTAATCTTTCCATTCTTTCTTTTGATATATGACCCAAACGTCTGTGCCACAAGTGAGAAGAACTTTCATTGATCAGGTTACGTTTAGTTCCAACATTATGATACAGGGTTAAAAAACTTTCAGCAAAACGATTATTAAGATTTAGTTTATATAAACCATCACATAAACTACCAGAACCAACGAAAGAAGAATTTTTAAACAAACTGAATCTTCTATTACGAAATGAAAAAGGAATAACCTTCAAGGTCAAGTTTAGACATGGAAACCAAATTACGAGAAATAGAAGGAACATAAAGTGTCTGAAACAAATCTAGATAACAATCAGTGTCTAAAAATAAACGAAATGTCCCGGTAGCAACCACTGGAACTTTGACTCCATTTCCCACAACTATGGAACTTTCATTTTGGTTTAAAGTCTGGATTATAAGGAAGCCCTGTATCGAATTAGAAACATGAACAGTAGAACCTGAGTCAATCCACCAAGTATTAGAAGGAACTTCAGTAAGGTTTGATTCGAAACAAACGTAAGCTAAAGGCTTACCTTTCTTTTCAAACCATGCTCTACGTTTGTGGCAATCTCTCTGTACATGCCCAAACTTCTTATAGAAACGGCACTTGATACTGTTTTGTCCCCTCTGATGAGCCTCTATACCTTGAGGAGGCCCATTGATTTTAGTTGATTTTGCCATTTTGCCCCTCTTAGGTTTCTTCCACTTCTTACTAGCTCATTTGATTATAAGGTGAACTGAATGATGTCCTTTTTGCTTAAGCCTTGTCTCTTCTTGAACAAGCATATTAGCCAATTCATTTACATTCCACTTGTCTTTAATAGTGTTGTAATGAATTTGAAATGGCCCATATTGAAGAGGTAAGGAGTTAAAAATAAATTGAACAAGAAAAGACTCATCTACATTCATCCCAAAAGCTTTCAGTTTAGCAGCTAGATTAGACATCTCAAGGATGTGCTCATGTATCCCCCGAGTACCATCAAACTTCATGGTGGTGAGTTCAGCCATTAATGTCCCAGCAAGAGACTTATCAGCTGAACGAAAACGTTCTTCCATAGTCTTAAAAAATTCCTTAGCAGTGTCAGGTACAAGAAGTGTTGATTTAATGTTGTTCGCTATACTCATTTGCATAAACATAATGCTCAATTTTTTCGATCTTTCCCAAGAATGATTTAAAGTCTTTTCTTCCGCACTACTAACTTCAATAATAGCAGGCGGTTTCTCAGTCCGAAGTGCTAAATCAAGATCCAATACACCTAGGTGAAACTGGACTTGCTCAGACCAGTCTGAGAAATTTGCTCCATTAAGGATCGAAACAGATGAAGCATGTGAATGAAGCGAAACAGGAATTGAAACTGCAAGTAAATATATGCTCACACATTAATGCTTTGAGTTAAATAATAAACAATAAATAATATTGTTGTAACACATCTTTGGATGAAAATTACAATATACAAAAAATTAAACTTTTAACTATTATGGTGATTCCCTTTCACCTATTAAAAAATAATAATTAATAATGTATCCATAATCCGATAGGTTCGTTACCTTTGGGTATCCGATTCCAACTTTCAATTAAGGATACACATTAATTATTTTACCTTAGTATATTAATCATAAGAAAAGTGGTGCACCTTTGGGCCAAGCCAAAATATTCTCATGATTAAAGATACATATAAATATCTATTCAAACTTTGCAAAGTCATTTTCTTAATACTTGGGATATGAGTATTAAGATCTAAACTACAACTTGAAACCTATGACTTTCTAATTGGATCACTTTGGTGATTACCAAACTATTTCATAAAATAGGTTTTCGAGTTGAAATAATCACTTTGTAAAATAATTTATCATCAATCACATCAAATCATCATGTAAACAATTTCATACATGTGGCAATTTCATGTTCAAATAAACTATAAAAAGTAATAATAATAATAATTATTATTATTATAACAAATCAATACAAGAAATGTTACTCATAAATTTCAAACATGATTCAGATTTTATTAATGATACACATTTTGTGTGTTGTGTTCTATACTGTAGAACAAATTATGAGCAATATTATCAATTAAATAAAAATAAAAATAAATATGTAACATCATGCTGAAAATGGAAAGTAGAAAATGTACTAAAATATGTAATTTTCTCAATTAATTAAAGCAACCAACAACATCATATTTTATATATGAGAATCCATAGATAACACGTTGGGTATAAAATAAATGAGATTTTATTTTGTGGAAAACTTTAATAATCGCAGCGGAAAAGAAAAAAAATTAAAATCAAAACTAAATCATATAAAATATATATGAAATCTTCCACAAATAATTGATTCCAACAAATAGATCATAATGGAAAATCAGGAAAGTCTTAACCTGTGGCTCTGATACCACATGTAAGTTAAATTCATGAATAAAATTAGTCTATGATCTTGACTATCATGATTTTCACATACAATTTAAATAACATATATGATTTTGCAAAGATAAATAACATACCTAAATCCATAGCAATTTCTTTAGAAAGATTGTTGATATGAAAATATGGATTTCTCCAGGAGATGAGTTTCTCTCTCTTGACCCTTTCTCTTAAAAGAAAATCTGCATTTACACACTAATGATGGAAATTGTATAATGCCTCTTAAAATGGGTAGAGAGAGGACCCATTTCCTTTAGTAACTGTTGATGTAGTTTTTGTAACTACCACTCTACTTCCCATCAAAGTTGGAAGTTAATAGATAGAGGAAAACTACTTCTCTAACTATTAGTAACCACTACTCTAGATATTAGATCAGTAACTTCCTTTTATAAAAGACTAAAAGTGTCATGTGGGACAGAAAATATATCTAACAAAGAGCACTCCTAATCTTCCAAACTTTTAACAAAACCTATGAGTAGGTATGCTTAAATCGGACGAGCTTCATCTGAGTCAACTCAATATTTGTGGGTGACAAGATTGGAAACAATACTCAGGATCCAATACGGTGTCCCGTTCGTACAAAATAGGTTAGGTGTCTCCTTGGCACACTTTAGTTTAGTTGGTGGTGTAAAACACCTTGGGTTACTAATCAAGTCCTTCACGCAGCCCAATGTGTTTATTTTCAAATCAAATTGTGGCCATTTATCTATAGAAACGGGACACCATACGGGATCTCGACTCCAAAAATATAAAGTATTCGAAAAATGCTGAAATGACAAAAAGTATTTATTGCGATTCTCACAAGTCTGACGTGGGATGTGAACATAGCAATAGGTGTGTTTCCACGTGATACGAGTAAAAATCATCTACGGTTAGCCATCCACGTGAGAATTGTGAGAATTCGGTGTCACCCAGCACGACTCTAAATATTCTTCCCCTCCTTCCATTCTTGGAAGTTAAATAGAAGAATAAAAGGAAAACTCTATTTTGACCAGCTCTCAGCAATGACCAACGAAGTCAAGTCAAACATTGCACCTTGGCTTTTCTCTCTCTCTCAACAACCCTTTTTAAAAGTTTCCTCTTTTGTTTTTTTTTTTTCCTTCCTAGTTTCGATCAAACCCAGCCTCTAAAACAACTTTCCTGCACTCCTCTCCACCTCTCTTCATTGGTTAAAGCTTTTGAGAGAGAGATGGGGTACTTAAGCAAAGATGAGAAATCTAAACGAGTTTTAAGAGTAGTGAAGACTATATTCTTCTTGCTCACCATGTTTGCTTCTCTTCTCATCTTATCTTCTCCTCTTCTACTAATCATAGCCGATACCCTTCTCCCTTCTGTCCTTCTATCTGCTTCTCTCACTCCCTCTCTTTCATTGCTAACTCTCTCTTCTCATCTCAACAACTATGATTTTCGATACTCTCTCATAGACATTCCTTTAATCTCCATCGTTAGATCGGCTGTTATATTATGTAAGAAAGAATATTCAAGAAAACCCAATTTTCTTTTAAAACCCAAAATTGGATGACATCGATACATAGAAGAGAGAAAAGCTAACATGGGTTGGTGTTATTTGTTGTTGTTGCAGGTGTTTATTGTTTCAGTGATGGGCCGAGGCGATGTCGTAAGCCATTCATGGGGATTACTACGTTGTGTTCTTTGTTGTCTCTTGGGTTTGTTTCTCTGAAGGCTTATTATGTATTTGGTGTTTCGCGAGACGGAAGTGAAAGATATCTACGAGCTATGGAAGTGGCTTTGTTCATGAGTTCTCTAGTTTTAGCGATTGGTCATACAGTCGTTGCGTATCGGACCTGTTGCAGGGAGAGAAGGAAACTGCGTATTTACAAAATTGACATTGAAGCTGTAAGACCTCTCTCTCTCTCTGGCTGGATGGCTGGAAAAGAACTAATCAACTAAAAGGCTAGGGTCATGTAAACAGATGGCTAAAAAAGTTAAAAAAAATCGATGACATTTCTAATTTCAAAGTTCAAATAATTGAAATACGATAAAAGGTAAGAGTTTTTTTTTAAATCTATTTGCACCCACCTTTTGGCTAATTGCATTCACTTCCTTCAATACATTCCACTCTCCAAAATGTGCTTGAGGCGGGTGCAATTAGCCACCTTGGTGCAAATAGAGCAACCCCCAGCCCCCGTCATTTTTTTTATTTTTTATTAATAGACGGGAGCGGATCCTTTATATTACTTTGTTTCTGCAATGCAGTTAGACGGTTGAGACAATGCCACTTGGCAAAAACATCAAAATCTGACCGTTCAAATATTAGGAGTTCAGTGACAGTTAATTTTCAAAGTCATAGATCACGCTTAAAAAAATATTCCTTTAACAATGTCAAATGTACTAATGAGATACCCTCGAAATCTGTAGGAAATGTACGGAGTTATCTCGGACAAGATAATCCATCTAACTCGATTTACAATTGTATATTCATATATATTTGTATGAAAATAATTACAATTAAAAAAAAAAAAAAAGATAACTTAGAAGATGCTTGATAATAAAATAATAGTTTATTTAGGTAATATGTATTTAAAGTCTAAAAAAAAAATTATTTCAGTTAAAATATATAAAATACCAGTTATGACTACTTTGAGTTTTACCGACTCGAATGAGATTTTCAAAATATCATCCAAGTCATCTGGTGAGATTTCACACAGTTGAGGTGCCGTGCCTATCTGTCTTGTTCATTGAAGATTCCAAGCCCGAGTCATCTCGGTCTAGGACAAGATTTGAAATCATGTTAGCTGCACATCAAATGTAGGACAGACATGGGCTTGCAAAGCAATTCCGAGGTCATGGTTCAAGTTCAGCTTACCCATAAAAAAAGAACAAAACCGTACGACAGAGATGGGAAGATGTTCCTAAGGGATTCCTAGCAATGTTGATCACTAAAAAACCTATATCAATCCCTAACAATCCTGTGTTTCTCCTTACATCTCATCATTCATACCTAAAAATCAAAATATCATAAAAGTTTGACAAGGAAGATTTTAATCTCAAACAACATTTGTGGCTTAGAGTCGATGTATGACTCAGATAATGAGAATCTGGCTAAAGAATCTCTAGAACCTGTAGTGATCACTGGGAAACCTGTGTTCTCATTGTCATAAGTTTGACATTACTCATCAAACGTGCATTGATATGAGAGCAAGCCAGTGGAAGGCAACATGATAATTTGTGTATAGGTCCACCAAAAAATTGGCCTAAATGATTAGTGGGCCCAACAATGTATCCCCTTGTGGTGTGGGCACGAATGACACACTTTCTGTTGGAGAGCTGAGGTGAGCATGTTTTGAACTATGTGCAGTTATCCGCGTGCCAGAAGAAGGGGTTCCCAAACTATAACAAGCTCCTACAAGAAGTGAGAGTGAAGTAGAAAAAGGCACTCCACATATGGGATTTACTCGAAGTTCTTTGGTAACCTTCATGACATCAATCGAAATTGGAATATTCCGCCAAAACATGCTGAAATGGCATGAAAACTTTGAACCATGAGTGTGTTCATTGTGAGTTGAGATATACTAATTCATGGATCTTGGTGATTCTCTACACCACACTATCAATCTATCATGCTTAATTTTCAAATTGCTGTATTGTTGGTTGATAACTTACAGGTAATGAACTTTGTTGTATAGGTCTGTTTGCTAGAGGATCAGCATCTGCAGCAAATTAGATGTCAGAAAACAATTTCGAGAGGCAAAACAAGAGTAGCAAACAACAAGGTTCCAGACCTTTAGAAGACCCTCATAGTTCATGTTGGGAAATCTCAAGGACCACGCAATGGAATGGACCTTGGGATGGAGGCTGTAAGCAATATATGCATACATAGAGGCCATGACCAACAAAAATATGAATTTTGGGAATACCTATTCGTTTGCATGTAACATCTGAAGTTTTGTATTTTAGTCCATATTTCAATAGGAAATTAACAGGAAGGAACCTTGTTTGGGCTCAAGCTTTGTTTTTAAGCTACCCATTGAGAATTGTCTAGGCATTTAGATGTTTCCCACTCAACCAAATGTTTGCTAGATGGACTGCAGTCCGCAATCAGATTAATGAGATTATGCAGTGTATAGTATCAGGCTTGGAACGCCTGTGAAATCTTCCTGGAAAAATGTCAGGATTCTCACATAAGAAAAACGACAAAGTTCGATAAGAATACCATTGAAATATGGATGATTAATAGAACAGTGGAAAATGGTTAATTATCCACAAGTCCTCTTATGCGCGAAATATGGTTCAGGTGCAGCAAGTAGAGTATTTGTTTTTAATATTAAAAAAAAAAAGGCCCAAAATGTCTTTGATTGACACTTGATATGACTACTGTGGTGGCCTCATTGTAACCAAACAAAATAAAAAAAGCTGATAACGAACATTGAACTGAAAATGTTCTTTCTTGAAAACAGAATGGGGAGCCTATTCCTTGCTAATTCTCAGCCCGTTTTTTATTTTTCTTCTTTTAGCAGGAAGTAGGAGTATACTAGGAATACAATCTGACAAACAAGAGTTAAATATAGCCTACCAAAAAAGAAGATGGGATCAAGTATAGAAAACTTACTTTGCACCCATCAGGGTAAAATTCTCTGAACTCCACCCGTAAGCAAAAGACACAAAACCATATACAATCCTAACAAGAAAAAAATATACTCGAGTCTAGATGCAATCAAAGAAAAGGATAAATAGACCCAACGAATAATACGTAATCTCAATCGAGTATTCAAGAACTTTCCATTGAGCAACACAAGACTCCACAATCAAATTACAAAATAATCTATTCAACAGAGTGATCTGAGTTTCCAATGTCTGCCTTCTCCTCGGGTCCTTATCCAGTTTGGGATCTGAGTTGAGCATACAGCTTTTAGTTTCCAATGGATAACACATGATTCCCAATGTGAAGAAGATTCTGCACACATTATCCTAAGGATGAAATTCAGATGTTTCTGTACTCTTTTAGAACTTCTAATCAGGCCTCTAAGATCTGGCAAATTTTTTAACCCATGGTACTCACACTAGTCATTGCAGAAGTTCATCCCATTAAGGAGAATTTTGGGATACTCAAAATTAGATTTCATAATTTAATATTTCTGTTACATTATGAATAACTTTGGATTTACCATTTATAGAAAATCAAAGATTGTTTTTTTGATGGGGTAAAAAAATCACCTAACTAATAATAATAATACTCGCCTAACTAATCAAATGATTTAACATAACGACTAAAAATCAGTGACTTAAATTTTCATTTTTATAAGTTTTAGTAAATTTCAGAGTAAGGAAAAGTAGCTAGTCTTGCTAGGTTATGTTTTTTAGAGTTGTTAACTTTTAATAGTTGCTTGTTAATAAGTTAGTAGAGTTAGATGTTTTAATTTTTTTACATGTTTATTTGTTTAGGGACGTGCATTAATAAATAGGAATGACTCCTTATTTTATCAAATAAAATGAATAATTGTTTTGGTTGGATGCTAGCTTCTTCATGAGGCAAGACTCCTCTGTCAACATTTTTTTTTTTGATAGATACTCCTCTGTTAACTTGATTTAAGACTATAAAATCCTCATACCAAAATAATACTCTTTACAGCCCCCAAAACAGAACCATAACTTCAATCTCCCCTTAAACCCAAGAATAAGCCCATCATAACCTTAGACCCATATCAAACCCTACTTCAATCAAACTATAGGTTGTCCATGTTTTTGTTGGATTTGGGAATAATCAACTACATATTTGGGCTTGAGTTGGAGCTCAAGATAAACCAGTGATACCCAGTCCAGGTTCCACTTGTCAAAAGTTTCAAGCATTGCTTGTCTCCCCTGCTTAAAACTCATTGACATTTTCTTTTCCTAAACTCCCCTAATTTCAGTTGAGATCCAATTTCATCCACCAAAACCCCAAAGAAAATTTTTCCTTTACCAACTTGTTTTCAGTCTATAAAATAGCAATTTGTTTTTATTTTCGAAAATAGAGCTATCATCCCCAATCTCACATTAAAAAAATAAAATCATAGAACAGATATTTATTTGTTTTTTTATTGCTTGTTGTAGGTGTTTGTAATATCAGAGCCTTATATTTCATGATATTGTTGTTGCTTTCATTGATGAAACCATTCATATTTCTGTGTCAATATTTCTAATAATGGAAGGCCTAGGGCTTTACCTTTTCTCTGTCCTTTTTCTGTTTTATCCTAGGCAACAGAAGCCAAGAAGTTATTCCAGAACAAATTATTCCACTACCTAGCGAAAGGGTCCAAAGATTTGGGGTAGGACAAACAAATCATATTCCTTCATTCAATTTTTTCTAGAGCCATATCTTTTGTTATTGAACCTTTGCTGTATGTCCCAAACCATCTCAATCGACTGTGTATTATTTTATCGCCTAGACGAATTCCTACATTTTCTCGAATGCATTCATTTCTAACATTATCTTTCCTAGTTTTTCCACTCATCCATTTCAGAATCTCATCTCAGCTAATTTATTAATATGATGCTTTCCAAACCGCCCAACAATGAACTCCATAAAACATAGTTGGTTTTATGGTCATCTTATAAATTTTCCTTCTAATTTTATTGGTATGCTCACATGGCACTTTGGAAGCATGCCTCCACTTTAACCATCTAGTTCTAGTTCTATGGGAAACATATTTTTCAATCTCTCTACACTTAAATATAGTAAATTTGAGATAATAAAAATGGTTGCTTTGGGACATTTCCAGACCATCATTTTTTACCGGACATTCATCTTCATGGTGTTAATATTGAACTTACACTCCACATACTTGGTCTTGGTGTAGACACCCTAATTTGCACGAACCCGTTAGGAAAATTCAAATTTCCTCGAATTGATTCCGAGTTAGACTTAAGCCTCTCAATGGACCCGCATTGCCACTTGGCATCATTGTTTATGCATACATGCACGCTTATTGCATCTCATATCATTGCATGCCCATACCTTGTCCCTAATCCACTTTAAACCCATATCCATCACTCATACCCTATCCCAAGTCCATATCTCAAACCCAAAACCAAGTCCATCCTAAGCCCAAACCCAAGTCCATATCCTAACCCAAACCCAAGCCCAACACCAAGTCCACTCCAAACCCATTCTCTCGTATCTCGTACCCCTTCACAAGATGACACATGTTGATATCTCATAAGCCCCCAATACCCAATGCATCATCTAATTGGAGAGTCAACTTTCCCTTTGTGAAAACTCAAGAATGTCCTTCTCAAAAAGTTTAGTCAAACCAAAAAGGTTATTTGGTCTTTTGTAATAATCCATAAAGGTGAGAGAACTTCCAATCATACCCTCAAAAGGTGGGAATCTTCAAGTACATACATGGAGTTCTCCCATTAGTCCATTTTAAAATTATACTTCTACCCTTACTTTATGTGTTATTTACAAATGAACTAAGGTCTACTTTTCACCTACCACTTCACCTTTACACATGCCATTCTCCTATTCACCCTCTCAAAAGTGCTTTTGTTATCCCATTGGTCCATTTCAAAAATACACTTCCATCCCTTGTTTTATGTGTTATTTACAAATGAATCAAGGTCTACTTTTTACCTACCACTCCACCTTTACACATGTCACTCCCTTATTCATCCTCCCAAAAGTGCTTTTGTTCTTTCACCTCTATTTACCAAAAAACCAAAGACCAAAGAATGCTTTTAGGGTTTCTTCACAATGTCATCTTTACCCCCATACAAATGAAAAATCCAAAAAGAAATAACCTAAATCTCATGTCCATTTTCTTTATTGTTAGGGTTGGACCACTTTATCCCCAAAAGTTCTCCAAAAACTCTATAAATACCCTCATTTTCTAAGAACAATTTATACTCTCAAGCCCCCATCCTTCAACCTAAAACTCTACCAAAATTTCTACTCATCTCTCAACCCTCAACTACATCCTTCAACTTTCAAGTTCATTTCTCAAGCTCAAGTTCATTCAATACCTCCAAGGGGACAAGGTGGGATAATAGTTATTTATTTATTTTCTTTTAACTTGCATCTTCTTCTTCTAACCCTCTTTTTTTATTTTTAGAAGCCTCTAGGATGTAATGGAGAACCCTCTTTCATCCCGAGTAGATTGAACCTCAACCTTGGGCATGGAATGCTTGAGGCAGTTTGGTTGAAAGGATGGAGGTTGAAACCCTTTTTAACTCATTCTCATGTCATGTATCATAATGTACACTATGCACACACATCACACATGTTTGGCTATGATGAAGAATTGTGTAGCTCTCTTGATGGGGCTAAAACACTAAGTTTCTAGTTAAGCATGCATACATTAAGGTTGTGGGTCTAAAGGGAAGTTCATTCATGAAACTTCTCTAAAATCTTAAACCAACATTTTAATTCATGTAAAAATGTGATGACTTTATGGGATATCCTCTCCTATAGGATATTCCTCATGTCTACACAAACATTAAATCATCTTTCAAAAGGGGTACATACACTATGTGCACCCACCCACTTCATGCATCTCATGCATTTTACTTGTTATGTTAATCTTTTCAAAAATGGCAAAATCTAAAGGTAACCACCATAGGTGGAGAGAATGGGGTGCTTAACACCTTCCCCATTCTCTAATCGAATCCCCTTACATAAATCTTAGGTAGACCATACCTTTTCCATGATTGAGAGTCACTACAATGCCATGAAAAAATGGTCTTCAAAATAATCAATTCGGGTGGCCATTCACACCCATTTCTAAAAAAGAATGGTGGCGACTCCAAACAATGTAGCATTGAGGTTCAAAGATGAATATTCTCATATCTACACTTGGGTCTATTTATTTTAAAGTACTTGGACTCCATACAATTCTCTCCAAGGCCGCAACACTTTACATCATATCAATACAACAAACCCACTCCCATCTTCCTAAGAAGTCCTCAAAGAAAACACCCTCAATTCCTTGAAGATTTTGAGTTTACATAAAGACAATAGGGAACTCATAATTGAAATTACCATACGCAAAACAAGTTGCTCCCTTCCTACAAAGACCCACCCATTTCACTCTTCCCAAATTCCCAACAGATCACAAAGGGTAGAAAGCTCCACAACAACCTCTTTGCATTGGGCAATAAATAGCCTATCAACATCCATGACTCAGAACGATAAATGAGACAAAACAGGAAACAACCCACTACTCCAAACAAACCTAGGAAGCGAGCCCAAATCTCCTGAGCTACTCTACAATGAAGAAGCAAATGGTTCAATTCTCCATTCTCTTTGCCCAGAGACCCCTTCTGATAACCTGATCCAACGTCAGGATCTTTCCCAAACTGTCGCCCAAACAACAAACCATAAATTCGAAGTAACTCATTTAGTAATGAATGAGAGCTGACAACAAGTTATTAATTCAAATAGGACAGCTACATTTTCAAAATTTGATCCCAAAAAAGGGCAAAATGTGCAAGATTTTTACTCTTTATTTATTTATTTATTTTTCTGCAACAAGTGTATAAATGAATACTGAAAACACGCTATACAATCGATACAGATAAATGGAAAAATATATATATATAGATAGATAGATATATCCGAAGCTCACCTCTTCTTGGAATCTCTGAAGCGTAAGACGCTTCTGCTCAAGATCAGCCCTTTGTCTCTCTTATGTAGATTTATGTGCACTGTACCATCCTCTGTCAATTTCAATTACAGATTACTACTTCTGCAAATTTAGGTATTTTAATACCTAATTCAGAAGCATAGAAATGAAATTGAATTGTGATTACTACTTCTACTCCCTAATCCCTAACAAACAAACACCTATCATCCAAAATGACGAATCGATCTTCGCGGGGAAGACCAGATTGTACTGCCAACCAATAAATCCAAATAAATAACCCTAATAACGACTTCTACATTAACAATTGAACAGTTGGACTGTATCTTACAGTATAAAAGCTTCGTTAGAGATGTAGATGTTAATCTCCTCTAGCCTCTGATTCCATTCGAAAACCTTCTGATCTGAAACAATGCAGAGATCGAAAACCCTAGAAATGAATTCGAACTCACCACCATTTCTCGGCCTTTTTTTTCTTCCCTTCTTGCGGTTATTTTGCTGTCTTCGCCTCTTCGGTCCTTTCTTTCGATCTCTCAAGGCTTCCCACTCTACAACTAACTACTAAGCTGGAACGAAACGGAAAAAACTTTGAAGCGGAATGCTTCTTCAAACTTTTGATAAAACCCTCTCCCTTGGATTTCACGTGGCACTTTAGAGTTCTAAATTTTGGCAGATATATAGAAATAAATTAAAACGCCACGTGTATTTTAACGAAGAGGGTTTCTTCAAAATTTTGAAGCAACCAGTCCGCTTCAAAATCGGACTCAAATAACGACCCGTGGTCATATATGCCACGTGGCATATTGATTCTTCTTTTTGAAATGGGCTTATTAAATCGTGGACCTTTGGGCCGACTTCCCTGGATCTACGATATGAGATTTTTTTCTTTCCTCTCCTAGTTTTGGATAATATTTGAGACACCCCTATGTTTACAAACCGACCACATGAACCACTTGAACTCGGTCTTTTCTGACAGACTAAATAGAAACTGACTGAATGCTCTCTCATCTTCGACCTCTAGCCTAAAACATTGATCATTCTTCTCAAACCCAATATTACCCTCATTTGCAACCTTAGATTCTATCTATGAGAGTCATTCTTACAGTAACGGATTGACGTTGAGACCCAAAACGTGACCCTCTAGAGTTAGGATGATGGTTATGTGCACCTCAATTGAAAAAGTTTGACAAAAAGATTTTACGTGCCTAGAATAGGTAAAATGGTTTTGGCATAGATTAGTCATTCCAATACAATATTTGAGACAAAAGCACGACAAGGAAACAAGAGAATTGATGGACAAACAAACCACTTGACTATAACAAAGGAGATTTCGTTACGAGGGAAGTGATCTCTTAAAGATCATCTCGTTACGAAGTCAGAACACGAGAACGAAATCATAGTTACATTGCAAAATGGTCCCTGAGGAGGATTGATCTTATTGTTTTTCATCAACAATCTCGAGGATTCATAGGGAATTTGATACCCAAAGATTCTATTCAAGGAAATTATCTCTAGTTCATTGCACATGGTTTTTTAATTCGGTATTTCATCTCGACTTACCCCCACTGATACACAAATCAAGTTCACTCATCCAGTCATCTCGTTTTGGAAGAGAGATAAATCCATTTTAATGCGCTAATTATATATATTTTAAAATAAGGTGTATTATAAAATGCTTAATAATGTGATCATATTTTTATTTAGATAACAAATATTTAAATTACAAAAATAATTATTTAAAAAAAATACAAAAACCCAATTGAATCAACCGAGTCATCTCGGTCTCGAATGACATTTGAAACCATGGCCCCAAGTGTCTCACACGCATGATTGTTCACGAAAGCATGCGCGTAAGACAATGTCTTGAAACGTCTAAGCTTTGTCCTTATAACCCATACACTGACACACACACACACACGTTACATGCATTACCTTTAGATCAGTACATTGAACCGTACATGACATGTGAAAAGTCTGGAAGTATTCACGCACATTGGAAGCTATTTTGTCCCTCGCCAACTTCAATTTGTGAACTTATTTTCACATGAGACATGTGAAGTTGATCACAAATCAAGAATTTGTTGTAATATATGAAAATTTCTAACCTCAAATGTACGTTAGAGATGGGAGGAAAATTATAGAGATATTTACAAAAAAGTAATCAACTTTTGACGAATTAATTTTTCCGTCTTATTGCTTGTTTTAATTACCAAAACATGAATGATAACGGATTCAGAGGTTTTTAAAGTCACTATTTTACAAGTTCAAAGTAACAATTTCACTTTAAACATGTGAAATAACGACTTAATTCTGAAATTTTTTTTTAACGAAAATGTGATTCTTCACATTTTGATAATTAAAATGAACAGTGAGTCCAAATAGTAAATAACTCGTTCTCAGCTCACAAAATAGTAATTCACCCAAAATTATAATTATCACCTTAGGGACCAAAACTAGTTTCGTTAGGAGTTAGGTTAACTCCTAGTTAGCAATCTCCCGTTTAACTATTGAAAAATTCATGAATTTTTCTTTTTATTTTTTTAATAAAAATATTATTCTCTGGATTATTGAAATATTATGAATAATTCACAAATTTTAACTTCAAAAAGAATAAAACATGATTTTTACGACTTTTGCGAATTTTTATAAAACTCAATTGAAAAAAAAAAAATGCTACTATAACATATTATATGTTGCTAATGTAAACTTATAAGTTGTGACGTATAACACAAGTCGATCATAAAGCAGCCATGCTTCAAAATTTTGGAGGAATACACTTTTTAGGTGGCAAATGTCCTTTTTTATTTTAAAAAAATTAACGGCATGGCCTTCTACATTTGTTTGAGATTACACATTAATTTTTCAAAATGATGATTTGTTTCTTGACTTTGGTATATTTTTATAAACCAATGGAATAATAACCTTAATGCCCTCATTATCACTACCATCATTATTATCATCACCTTCACAATCACCATCACTATTAACATCATTATCTTGTCACCGGATGTTTAGTCTTTTGAATTTTTAACTTAGACAGATAATACACGTATGACGCATATACCGCATATTTTCCCATTTATTGTATTTTTTGCAATCCAAAATTTTCACATGTCGATTTTTTATTGTATTTCGAATTTCTAACAAGTGGCTAGCCTGCCTAAATAAGATAATAATACTAAGGGGTCGTTTGGCCTACATGGATTACTAAATTGGCAATCCAACACCACAAGCCTATGTCGGAAAACTCAGATTAAAAAAGAAAAAATGGGTTGATCCAAGGTGATGAAAATGGGCGGTTACGAAACTCCCAAATTTAAAACTAAAAGATAACGATTTTTAAAAGGTCGGAAATCTCTAAAACAACATCTTCTTGTCACAACCTTATGTCTTCGAGACTATAATTGTCCTGTAAATTATGTAACTAACATCTTACCCAGAAATCAGTTGCAGCATTTATTCAGATCAAGGTTGCATTATAATTTTGATTTACAAAAATTGTGTCTGATTGAAGAAACTTCCAGAAAAAAATATCTAGGATATCAATGGATCATGTTTGGATTTGGGCCAATTTGGTATCAATCCAATAAAGATCAAATTGGACCTGAAACTGATCTAATAATTTCGGATCAGACTCTTATTTGGATCCAATAATAATCAGATTGAGTCAAGATCAAGTCAAACATGATTTCATATACAAAATCTAAACAATCTTCGTACATTTAAACAAAATATATAATATAATTTATACTCTTTCTCGTGTTTTATTGGTTCGGTTCCTTATCTGATTGGGAGGGACATTATCAATCTAGAATTGATCCAATAAGATATCAGATTGGAACCTTATTGGATCAAAGATCGGATTTTAGGTTTGATCCGATCCATCGATAGCCCTATTGTCACATATCATAATTGTATAAGATTAAGAAAGGAATAGATTTGGATTGCTTTGAGATTTGGATTAGATGTCTAAAAATCTTTCATTCCCTCACGAATTGTCCATGCCTAAAGGTCAAGAACCAACCTCCCAACCAAATCTCTTGGAATCATCCCAACGAATAGAAATTGAAGGATTGAGGGCCCCATAATTGGGTTACGGGTGTACCAAGCAAGCAACAAACAACAGGCATCCAATGACCAACCATGGCAATAAACCTAACAAAGAAGATACATCAAGAACACGGTCGCTTGTTTCTTGAGATTTATGTGTTGATTTAGGATAAGGATTTTATTTCTAGTTAAGCATGATAAATTTTGGGTGATGTGGAGGAGAGAAAGGCTTATTCTGATACTATGATAAATTTTGAAGTCTAACTCAAAATCAATTGACAATGAGTGGAGAGGCCCGAGAGCTTATAAGGAGAGACAAAACAATTTGTGTCTTATGTGGAACTGAACTCAACAAAATGGATTATGAAAAAGAGCTTAGAACTTATATAAATTGTGGAGGTAAAAATGTACAATTTACCTTGAGATTCTTATAGAATCTTTGACATCAACTTCTCCTTGATCCAAGTTATTCAAATGCCTAGGGTTTCTTGGCAAGCATACTCTAATGCCCAAATCACTCGTAGTACAATAATAGTTTTATATAATTATTGATTTCATATTTTTCCCACTTTCATCCTCCCTTTTTATAGTTTCATATTTAGGATAAATTCAATAATTACTTTCCTTAATTTTATTCTCCACTTGTGTTCTGATTCTTCAAGATCCCTACTTCTATTAACCACATTTAGATGAGTTAACTAAAAAAATTCTTTGTCACTAACTGGTAGGTGCATAGTTTTATCGCTCGCTTTTCATTTTAGATTTCTCATTGGGCGTAATTCCTTTTATGCGGATCATAGATGCTTTTCACTTGTATTTTAGTGAAAAGCATCCATAGTTTCGTACAAGAGTGGAGTTAGTAAGGAGTTGATGGGGGCAATTGCACCCAACAGAACTTTGAGACACCCCTATATTTTCAATTAATGACATGCCCTATTTGTTCCAATTCCCTCACTTCTCCCCCATTTGCCTCCACACGCTCACCTCCCTCCAATCCCCCCCTTAATTTTTTTTTTTCATGACATTGCTTCTTGACCGGGCCTTCTCATATACTAATTGGAAATGACTTAAGTATCATTTTCTTCAACTTCTAACAAAAAACCTTTGAATTTATCCTTAAAACCATTCATCTTCAAGTTCTTCAACTATACAACTAACCATAGTTTGCCCCCACTACAAGAAAATCCTGGCTCCACGACCCTGGTTCCGTACACACATCCACACCAACAAAGTATGAATTGATGTGAATTTTAAAGTCACTGCAATTCCTCTACTTCATTCCATCTACTATTTACTTTCACTATCTTGATTTATCCACATTTTCCAGGGACTCCTCTCTTTTCTAGAACCTTCAACTTGAATCTACATTCAGACTTTTTTTAAGAATAATCAAATCATCTCAATCAACTTTTATTAAGTTTATCATCTATATTGAATCTACATTTATATTTTTCGAACGTTTTTTATTAATTTAACATGATATTTCTTGATCATCAACATTTAATACCTTCAAATACAATTAATCTTATACTATCTTATAATTTAAAAAACAAAAAATTTGGTGTCTTAAATTTCAATTTAAAAGACACGTGTCGATTTGTTATTCATTGAACGGCTTCAAACCCACACTTGTAAACAGCAAATAAAGTAGTGTGATATATGGTGACACTTAAAGCTTCTTTAGGCTCCAACCGCCATATGGCGTTAGCCGCAAAGGGCGTAGGATTTGAAGCCTCACCTAAGAATTTTTCTGATGGAAACTTCGGGGAACCGCTCAAAAGGAGAACGTTAGGGACTGGTTTGTCTTTTTCACCATTTTTCAAAAAATCAGACCGTTGGTTGGTGGGGGCTTGAACGTTCCTCGAAGGTTCTTCCTATTCGTACGTGCACGGGCCATTGTTTTCTTTCACTTTTCGGTTGCATTTTTCATTGTACCCGTTCCTTAAAGGTTAAAATAATTTGATTTTTTTATTTTTTTTTATTTGACATTTCTACCCTCTCTTGAATTATGTTCGTATTTAAGATTGATTAATGCTAGAGTGACCTAAATGGAAGACATTCTTGACGTGGTGACGCACACATGTCTGTAGATGTGTTTTCTCTGAGATACGAGTAAAATACATTCACAGACATACGTGTGCCATTACGTCAAGATGTATCACTCTAGCACAACTCTTTAAGATTTGAAGAGACATAGCTGTATTCCTAAATATACTCATTAAAAAGGAATTTGATCTTGATTCAATTCTCCTACTTTATCAAGTTGAAAAAAACTTAATCAAATATATGATTCCTTGCGTTATTTCTACATCGATTGTCAACCTGATTTAACACGCATTATTTCTAAATCAACTATTAATCTGATGCAACCTCGGCTCTTTTTTTATTGGGGGTTAAGTGAGTCTCAAGTAAATCCAACAAATCAGAATTAAGATTCGTTGATGAGATCTTACTATGTAATAATAAAGAGTAAATTATCATTTCGTAATTTTAATTCTCGAAGTGTCGTGATAATCTGACTCCCCTCCCCCCCTAACATATGCCCCCCATCTTAGAACTATAGATCATTTTTCGGGACACAAGAAAAAGATTTATGGCTCTGTGTATCTCCCAAAGCAAAAGATTTACGATTCTGTAATGGGGGTGTATGTTAGAGGGGGGTATCAGAAAATCACTATTCATTCCCAAAACATGAATGTTCGAGATCACAGGTTTTTCAAGAGATGATTTCTCAGGCATGATCAATTTTTTAGTGCCAGATTGTCACTTTAAATTAAGAGATTTTCACATTTTGGTAATTAAAATGAATAGTAGCCCAGAATCGTAATTTAGTCAAAAGTTGATCATGTTTTAGTAAAAGTTTCAATAATTTATCCTACATTGACTTTCAACCTAATATGATTTATTTTTACGACAACCTGATGCAACCTATCTTAAGCAACCAATTTCCTCATATAAGGCATCAATCATGGGAGTGGAATTGAAGCTATCCATCAAACAGATAACTATTTAGATGCAATGCAAGAAATTTCCGAGGAAAATATATCTTAAAAATTATATTAATCCATAAAAAATAAGAACTGTTTAGTGAGAAAAGTACCAGTAGATGCCCATGCAAATGGCACGTGTCATCCGCACTTGAATGTGATCCTTCGCAGTATTGCAAAGTTTATTAATGGGTAAATTACCATTTCATGAGTTGAAAATGAGTTATTTATGATTCTGACTCATTGTCCATTTTAATTACTAAAAAATGAATAATCACGTTTTCGTTAAAAAAATAATTTAGAACAAAGTGACTATTTCACAGGTTTAAATTGCAATTGTCACTTTAAACTTGCAAAATAGTCACCTTAAAAACATTTGAATTCGTTATCATTCATGTTTTAGTAATTAAAATAAATAGTGAGCCAGAATCATAAATTTGTCAAAAGTTGAACACTTTTTCGCAAGTGACACCCAACCTAAAAAAATGGGGGCACTGGATATTTTCACTTTTAGGTTCTGTTTGGACGCATCAAATTGCATTTTACGTATCTTGAATTGGATTTTCCTTCATTCCGTGACAGTAAACCTTGGCCAAATTAGTTTCAAAGTTGTTTGTCCAACATTAATCTTGACATGGAATTAGTCTATATGTTGTTTGTCTGATATCAATGAAAGTATATTCTAATGCAATAAATTATTTAAAATTTTAACTGCAAAATATATATATTTTAAAGTAAAATCTTAACAAATAATTTTTTTGTCCATTTTTTTACTCTTTTCAACATCTCTTTAAAAAAGTTAAAATTATTAGAGGATTTTCATTATTTTCTTAATCAAGGTTTTTTGTTTTGTAAAACAATTTTGTCCTTGTTCTTTGTATTTTTTTTTTTTACATTTCATATTTAAGGAGCCTAAATTAACATGAAACCCAATAATAAATTATCTTTTTGAAGAAATTATATAACCTAATTAAACAATTATTTATAATAATAAAAATTTGTACTTTTTTTTTATAAATAATTGTTTAGTTAGGTTTTTTTATTATAATTTCCCCTAACATTTTTAGCCGAGTCAAACTATAGGATGTTAGATCATTACGTGAGCTCACACTTTGGCATTCAAAAACGTGATCCAATAGGGACGTAGCGGAATTTTTTTTAAAAAATTTGAAATTTTAAATTTCAAAAAAAAAAAAAAGTTATTGTACATACACCATTGAATTTTACCTTTGGATTTGAGAGTTCGATAGCCGTCCATTTTCAAAACCTAAGATGAAGCTCAAAATAGTCTTTCTTTTTTAAATATTATTTTAAATCAGAGTTTTCCATTAAATCTTGTGGTGTTGGTTTGCTAATATAGTAATCCATGTGGGTCTAATGACATTTAGTCAGATTTGAGATCTTACTAGGGTTGTAAGAAAAATGGTTCCCTTTTTAATTATAATAAGACTCTTGTTATAATTTGAGAGATGTTGGAAGGGAGAGACATGGGAAAGGGGAATCTTAGTCTTTTGGTGGGATTTCTTTTTCCTAGTTTTATAAGATTTTTAAGTTACGCAACTCTCATATTGGATTCGTTAAATTAATTTTTTTTGTGAGACAAACGCAAAATTAGTGGAAAAAGTATCTTACACCGAGGTTAGGATACCATAACAATAGAGATAAACACGGCATTATTGGGTTGTTGGGGTCGATTTGCGTGGGACCATTCTGATAATGATCAAAATCGATTCTATAAGAATGAATTGGGAGATCGGATTGGATGAAATCCAATTTGATATGTAAAATACAAATAAACTTCTTATAAAGTTACATGATTTCACATATTTTGATTGGATTGAGGACCAATCAGATTGGGACATAATTGATCTGGAACAAATTCGATATGTTATTAAATTCAGTCTTTGTCGAATTAATTAGATCCTTATCAAAATCCGAATCTGCATCGAGATACAAAATTTTCAGATCAAATTTCAGGGATTATTCAATCCCTTGCAACCCTAACAGGACAACAAGCTAAAATAATGAAGAAACATTATTGTCTTGTACATATTCATTCCTTATTGATTTGATAATTAAAAAAATGTACTATGAGGGCATTTTTGGATTTTTCAGCAACTAGATGTGAATGCAAGAACCTACTAGGATTTATATAAAAAACATAAAAGTGTACTAAATAGAAATAGATTCTAATTCTGATTTTTTGTCAATATAAATGGATTGCTTTAATTTGGGAATTCTTTGAATAATTTGGACTCCATGAATGAATCATGTAATTTGGGGAGTCTACATCATTTACAATAAGTGTACAACTTGGATGAGTTGACCCAAGCTCAACCCGATTGATCAACAAGTTTGGGCCGAACTATGTAGAACATGAGTTCAATTTGGATTAGAATAATTCAAACCAACCTTAATTCGGATTGAGCTCAAGTTGAGAGTTTGGGAAACAAAACCTAATGCTATATAATATTTTTATTAAATTTTAAAGTGTTTTTTTAATTATTTTTGTTTATGATATAAATTTTTAAGATATAAACTTTTTTTTTTGCTAATCAAAGAGTCCAATCCCCCCCACAACTACTTAATTCAGACTAACTCGAGTTCAATCTGAGTTTAGAAGCTCAAGTTCAGATTTTCAACCCACCCATGTAGCGGCCAAGTCATTTTCTGGCATGTACATATGACATATGCTATAAGTGTAATGATTTTCTTGTGCCCCTCTTTTGACGTATGCCCCATCATGGAATTGTAGATCATTTGCCCCTTCTTTGACGTAGGCAACTTGTTTACGACTCTGTGATGGGGGCATATGTCAAAGAGGGGTCATCAGAAAATCATGACACTTATATAATGTGTGAAACAATGTCAATTTTAATGTCACTCTCGCATGATTGAAAAAATAAAGAGCCGTTCTATATTGACTTCTTACAACACTAAGCTGAAGTGGTGGTTTGCACGGAATCATAGATGCTTTTCACTCGTGTCTCGAGAAAAACATATATGATCCATGTATGAGCATAATGTTGAACGTAGGTGTGGTAGGAAGTCAGTTTAGCATTTTTCAAAAATAAATATCCCCAACATATATAAGGTATCTCTAGGATAAATCCAAAACATCTATGATCCATGCACACCTCCATATCAGCGTAATGTTGAACGTAAGTGTGGTAGGAAGTCAGTTTAGCATTTTTCTAAAATAAATATCCCCAACATATATAACGTATCTCTAGGATAGATCCTAAGAATTGGATTTCTAGTTTTTAGGGGTTAGAACGAATCCCAACCCTTGAATATTTCTTAAACTAGTGAGTATCCATAGATCCTACGCGTCACCAAACGCAACCCATATGAAGCCATGCAAGAATAGCAACAAAAGCTATGAAGCTTCCTGGAAAATACCTTAGCAGTGAAATTGCCAGTCTGTTAGCTTGGTATCTGCCAACATATAAAAGGAAGACGTTGAGGGTGAGCTTTGTTATAGAACTCTTGATCCATCCTGTGTGCTACTGGTACTGCTAGTAATATAATTATCAAATATCAGTAGTGGTTACTAAAATCATGGCCATACAGGAGACCTGGAAGGGCTTGGACAAGGAAGATCAGATCTACAATGGACGGACGGCTCACAGCTTATCGTCTTCGTCTTTGCGAAAGAAGTCGGACCTTGAGCTTTTGTCCAAGGTTCGGTGTAGGCTTCTTAGAAAATTGCTGGCTAATGTGCAGGAAGTCACTCTGGGGACTAAGCTCTTTGTTCTCTTCCCAGCTATTGTTCTAGCAATTGTTGCCCAATATTATCACATTGGGAAGGTTAGTAATGTTTGAAAAACTCATTAATTTTTTTTGACTCTGAATTAGGACGAGTTGACTCAGTAAATGAGTTTCATAAAATTAATTAATTAATATTTTTTCTGTACAAATTAACAGCCATGGGTTTTTGCTTTGAGTTTGCTTGGGCTCACCCCACTTGCTGAAAGAATTAGTTTTCTCACTGAGTAAGTCATCAAATCCAAATTTTGATTTTAATTTTTTTTCTTAATTTCTTGTTGAATTCTCATTTATTTTTTTTGTAAAAAATTGCAGACAGATTGCATTCTACACTGGGCCAACAGGTATTTTCTCTCACCATTTGAAGCTTTATTTATTTTTATTTATTATTGAAAAAAAAAAAAAAAAGTTTGAAATTTGATTTGATTTGGAAATGCAGTTGGAGGGTTACTTAATGCAACATGTGGAAATGCAACAGAGCTAATAATAGCAATATTTGCTCTAATTAGTGGAAAAATAGATGTGGTGAAGTATTCTCTATTGGGTTCCATACTTTCAAACCTACTTCTTGTTCTTGGGAGTTCTCTCTTATGTGGTGGCTTAGCCAACATGAAAAAGGAGCAAAAATTTGATAGAGTAAGACATTTAATCACGAACCCATTTCAATTTTCTTCTTTTTTTCATTACCCAACTCACTAACCGACTTGAGTTATCTGATACCGATTTAACAGAACCAGGCCGATGTGAACTCGTTACTTTTGCTGTTAGGTTTGCTGTGTCATGTTCTGCCATTGATGTTCCGATACGCATCTAGTTCCGAATATCGTATTGGAACTTCTATATTACAGATGTCGAGAGTGAGTGGAATCGTTATGTTAATCGCTTATGTAGCGTATCTCTTCTTCCAATTGAAGACACATAGGAAGCTCTTTGAAGCTCCAGAGGTAATTATTGCTTTATTTTACCAACCTTTTTTTTTTTTTAAAGAAGATTTATTATTCAAATCGGTCTCGCTGCATTTGTTTAGTTTTTTTTTTTTTTTTTCTTCTTTTGTTATCCCTTGTCAATTGTCTGTACCAGCTTTAAACTGACTTTCTTCATCATTGTGCTGACGTAATAGTACGCAGAGAATCATACATTGTTACCTCGGGATACATGGAAGAAAATCAACGGTTATTTGCACACTACCACGTCACACTGGATTAACGTGGCACTGCACAAAAACAATCATAAATTATCTGTCTTTCTTAGAGTGACCTTAAATTCGATGAAGCTGGGATGACACAGGATTTACTGTGATTCTCACAAGTCTGACGTGGACATACATACATAACTGTAGATGATTTTTACTCATATCACGAGAAAATACATTTATGATTATATACACATCCCACGTCAGACTTGTGAGAATCGCAGTAAATACTTTGTGGCATTTCGGCATTTTCCCCTTAAATTCACTTCATCATCTATGGTTCCATATACACAACCACATAAGCAAAGCGAGAAATTGAGTTAATTCTAAAGTAGGGATGGCACTAGATAGGTTGGATATCGAATCAATACCACTCTAATACATATCGATTTTAAGCATGTACCCGATTTGAACGGATTAATGAATATGTGTACCGAATCTGATATGTTTCATTTCATCCTTAATTCGAAATCAATCTGATTTGAACACATGCCTTATTTTTAAATTATCAATGATTAAAAAATTTAAAAATATATAAAATCATATAAATTTTAAAAAATCTATTTTCCAACTTATCTATATGTATTTACATGAAATTAAGAATTATTAAAAAAAATATTAAAATGAATTTGGATCGGAATTGTTTCAAAGTGTATTGGGGTACATCCGAATCCAGTCCAAATTTTTTTCTAATCTAAGGTTTTAATCTAAATCCGATCCAAAAATATGATTTTTCATGTTTTTTCGAATCGAATCGATTCAAACATTGGGTATATTTTGGTTAATTGTCAATCCTATTCCAAAGTCACTCCAACATTTTTCGAGATTATTTTTCTCAACGAAAATAAGATTTGTGTTGGAGTGACAGTACAGGATACTGCATTACACACTATGCTGATGTGGACGTGCGAATAGAACCATAGATTCTTTTCATGTGTATCTCAAGGAAAATCGTCTATGGTTCTATTTGCACCTCCACATCAACACAGTGTTTAACGCAATGTCTTGTACAATCACGTTAACATTTTTTGAAAAATAATTTAGGGTTCTCTATGCACTGTCACATCACCACAATGTTGTAGGAAGTCAGTTTAGTATGACTCTCTCTCTCTCTCTCTCTCTCTCTCTCTATATATATATATATATATATATATATATATATATATATATATATATATATATATATTATTAGTAGCTTGTTTTGACAAAATCCTAGTTAACATTCTAGACAAAGTTTTGTCTTATATGGCTACAAAGTTTTAGAATGGAATGATTTTTTGTGAGGATGATCTTTATAGTCAGTAGATCATCCTCATAAAAAAAAAAAAAAAAAAAACAGCCAATTTTGAAACTTCTAACCCCATGAAAAGTGATTACAAACTAACAGTAAAAATTGATGGTTCACAATTCTTTATCTTATAAACTAGGGTTAGAAATTTCAGAATTTGCCTATTTTTTGTGAGTTCTCATCATAGAGATCATCCTCACAAAAATTCACCCCATTATGAAATTTTTAACCCATATAAGACAAAATGCTTTGTTTAGAATGTTGTTTAGGATTTTGTTAAAAGAATGCCAACCTATATATATATATATATATATATATATATAGTTATGTGCTCACTATCATGTCATTGAGTGTTTTTTTTTTTAAATTAGTATTCATATTTCTTGATGGGAAAGGAAAATGCTAAAGTGACTATGCAGGACACTGTTCAACACTGAGTTGATGTAGAGGCATACGTGGAATCACAATGCTTTTTCTTGAGATACGAGTGAAAAAATTATTGTTCAGGGGAAATTCTAATATAGAATGTGGTTGGACATGGAGTGTCCAAATGAGGAAAATTTACCCCTTAGGAACTAATCAATAGGAAACCTACATTTTTCTTCCCATTTCATATTACACCTCTTGCTATCTTTATCTACACAGACTTCCTACAATACTACCATCAAAACTGTGTGACTATCGATTTTCTTCAATTGTACGATACTCATATCTCGTGGAAAAGCATCTATGGTTCCATGCCCACACAGTGCCAAAGGCATAGGCGCCTTTGCAATGTTATTTTTAAAGTCAATTTAAAGAAAATTGCTAAATTGATTAAAAAAGACACTTGAGTGGCATGGCAATGAGAAATATTTTTCCTTGTATCCCGAGGAATAACGTCTATGAGTCAGTAAACATTGTCACATCAATTTTAGTGTCTTTTCAAGTTAGTTTAGAAAGACTCTTTTTCTTTTGCGAATACTCCCATTTTCTTTATTTTTTTAAATGAAAAATGCCGAAGTGACCACATTAGACACTATGCTGACTTGGGTGCACACAAAACCTTGAGATACAAGTGTGAAAATCTATGGTTCTGTGTTCACCTCCACGTCAACCTAGTGTCTAACGTAGTGCCTTGCACAATCACTCCAATACAACTTTTTTTAAATCTCCAAAAAGGGAGAGATCTTGAGTTCAAGCCCCCTTGTTGGCTACCCATAGGGATTTGCCCGACTTACCTGGTATGTGTGGTTTGTGAGGGTATTGCATGTACTTGGGGGATTTGGACGACATATGGTGCTCTAATGGTCAAGTGCCTTTCCCTTATTAGTCGACCCTACGAGTCCGAACAAACTCATAAAAAATAAATAAAAATTTGGGGTTACAACGTGATATGAAACTCTCCATACAAGATAGCAAATCATATATAAAAGTAACTCAGATTTATGGAGTTGATTATCAGGAAGAAGATGATGGTGATGATGCAATCTCCGAAGAAGCCGTAATAGGATGCTGGAGTGCATTTGCTTGGTTGGTTGGAATGACAGCATTGATAGCTTTGTTATCAGAGTATGTTGTGGGTACGATTGAGGTACATATATTATTCGAGCTCCCCTAAATGCATTTTGCTAGGCAAGCGAGATTAGTGATCAATAATTAGTAGGTGAAGATAGGTTTTGAACCCAGATCGTGGTATCAACACTCAGACTTTAACTAACTCAACAAGTTGGCACCTTACAAGCTCTTTCATACAACTTCATAATTATAGCTTAATTAAGAGTTTGATCCTAGCTATGCTTAACGCATACAAATCGAACATTTTTTTTTCTATATGTATTCTTTTATTGACCAGGAAAATGCCTTGTTTGTTAGGACGCATCAAATACTTGGGGCATCTCGATCAGCTTCATCAGCTTAATCTTGCTTCCAATCGTTGGGAACGCTGCCGAACACACAGCCACAATCATATTTGCTTTTAAAAACAAGTTGGTACGTAACGTGGACACTTTTAACTATATTTTTCTTATTGAAATAATATAATGTGTTTCGCGTGTTTAATATTTTGGAAATAATGCAGGATATATCCTTAGGTGTTGCTTTGGGGTCTGCAACTCAAATTTCTATGTTTGTGGTGAGAATTTAGAGGAATCCAACATAATTATTTCTCTCTTAAAGTTAAATTTTGTTTTAATTATCTATTATTATGATTCAGGTTCCCTTAAATGTGATCATTGCGTGGATAGCTGGTATCGAAATGGATCTTGATTTCAACCTGCTTGAGACTGGTTCTCTGGCTTTTGCAGTACTTATCACTGCCTTCACTTTACAGGTTTTACCTATACACTTGTCCAATTTTATTAACTTCAAAACAAAAAAATTGGTTACCCCATTAATTAAGTTTTGTTTTCACTTGATAAAATTATAAATAAACATATTCATGAGAGAGCCGTGCCACGGTGACACAGGGGAGACCACGGGAGACGTGGTGGCAAGCATATAACCGCATATGCTTTTCTGCGAGATATGAGTAAAAAGCATCTATGGTTACGTGCACACCACGATGTCAGATGTGTCCTCCATCGTGTCACTCCAGCATTAGTCTTCATGAAAATATAGGAATAATTCCAACAAGTGATAAATTAAGAAAAAATCAATTGAAATACTTTAGTCATCAAATACGACAAAATCAATAATAATGTTACCAGAGAACAATGTGCAAGTTGAAGATTCTAAATGAACATGAGAAGATACACACTCACACAAAAAAAACCAATGAGAATGGACATGAACCTACTTAAATTAACATAAGATATTACTTTAAATGGAATGGAGTACAAGAACAGGATTAATCATTCAAAAACTAAATTTTTTTTTGGATGAGGCTTTGATGATGTTGAGGAAAAATTAAAATAAACTAAACCTAAAAAAGGAAGAATGATATTTGATTATTCTTTGATGATTACAATAAATTAAATAGAAACATTAAAGGATAAGAATGGATCATTCCAAATCTAGAATGTAATCTATCCTAATCATCATCATAATCTAAATCAATATTTTAGTTATTCAAAGATAATTTTAAATAATACGATGCAGCACAGTACACCTGATTACATTGCATCCTATGTAATACTCTAACAATATTAACAGGATGGGACTTCACACTACATGAAAGGGTTGGTTCTCCTGCTTTGTTACATCGTTATCGGGGCATGTTTTTTCTTCCTCCAAACACCACTGAGTGAGTTTCCATATTAAATTAATGAATTTTTAAAAACGAAATTCAATATGTGCCTTATGTTATCTATCATTATTTCCTCGACTAATTGCCTTTTCGATACCAAAACCAACAGATACCATGAACTCGGGAGTCGAATCATCATCAGGAGTTCTCTTAGCATAACCGGCAAGTTTTAATATGTAATTTGTTATAAATTGGCTATTATATGGACAATAATTTTTGTTATTTGACGAATCATCATTTAATATTTGTAGGTTTTGGTTTTGGGAATAACGATGGATGCGCATCTAGGCTAGTGTTTATGTCTTGAGACCTTGAAAGTCTTGAAGCAATGCACATGCAGTTACATTTTGCTTATCAAGGGAGAGTACTTATTTGGTGAATCAAAGGATAAAGTTAGTGTCTAAGCCATCATATGTATATGGCTGAAGATGGATAACTATGGAACCCATGAAGAAGCTTCAAGAGTAGAAACAGTTTATTGTAAAGGAAGTTGTGCTTGTTGAACTGGTTAATTGGTTTCTCTAAGCTTCTTGCTAGTTTCATTTGAATATGGTTAATTGAATCATGTCGAACTGGTTTTAGTTGGAAAAAAATATAAAATGGTATCAACAAATAAATGTGAAAATGAAACCCTAATTTTTTGTCATGGTTTTAAAACTCAAACTTGACCGTGTCAACTCGAATCAATTGGATTTTGAGGTGAATTGGCCCCAAAACTTGATGGAACAAACTTGACAAATCAACTCATCAACTTGACCAAGTCAACTTGTCAACTCGAAAATACAACAACTTGGGTCAAAAACCTGACCAAGTTATTCAATTCTATATAATGATTTTTGTGGATAAGAAAAAATAATTTATTTTATTTTAAAATCATTTTTCAAATATTTTTAAATTTAATATATTTAATTTGAATCATTCAAGTTAACTCACGAGTTTTGGACTTGACTCAACTTTGTGGATATTAGAGTCAAAATCTCGAGTTTTCAAACTATGATTAGTCCCCCATTAATTAATTTCTAATTAACTACCAATTGAATCAATTCATCTGAGTTACATAACAAATTCAATTTGTTTTAATGTTAGTTTTCAATTAACAGAAAACACAACTCTCATTTTAAATATCAATTACTAGAGTTTGCTCGTGCTCTTTGGGGTTAAAGAGGTAAAATAAGAAAGATAATAAAGTTGGAGGGTAAAAGAGAAAAGATAGTAAAATTAGAACGATAATATTAAAAAGGGTGGGGGAGAGGAATGACAATAAAATTAAAGTAGGGTAATGTAGATTTCATTTCACTATATCTAGAGTTGGACATTATACCTCACAACTATAATTAAAGTAAGACCCATCATTTCATTTTATTATATAGACTAGAATTCGCTCGTGCCTACAACACAGACATCTTGTTTGGGGTAAAGAGGAAAAATAGTAAAGTTAGAGGGATATTATTGAAAAAAAAAAAAGATAAAAGAAGAAAGATATTAAAATTTGAGGGATGTTATTGAAAGGGGGGTGTTGAAATTTAAGTGAAGGAAAAAAAAAATAGAAGAACAAGAAATTGCTTTGAGGCACGTAGTATTATATATTATCTTATAGATAACAAAAGCCTCCACTACACTTGAAAACAAACATACAAATGAGTTTCTGGTGAACTTGTCTTCAAGATACAAAAGAGTTGAGTTTAACCACAAATTGTATGTCCTCTAAAAATTTATACTTATTTTGAAAGAACCTGTCACACAAGATTTCTAATACACGAATAGCTCTTTCAAAGGAAAAAAATAAAATAGTTTAAAGAACGAGAAGAAAATTGAGAAAAAAGAGTCTTGGAATGAAGAAAGATGGTATAAAAGACTTATTTATAGGTTTCAAATTCCCTTCAAAAAGATTTTAAAAACAATGTGGGATTTTATAAATATTTGAAAAAGAAATCCAAAACAAATTTTCTCACAAAAAACAAATTTCAATCCATATGAAAAGACAACAACCAATAAGATTGCTCCAATCCACATCACTTATTTTTCACTCTAACAAAAAATACAACAAACTTCATGTAATTTTCTATAGTTCGCATGTATGAAAGGCAACCCCTATTTAGGGAAGCCTTCAATACATAGACCAGTATGATTATGAGATTTTTTTACAATGTCTAAATCACCCAAAATTTTGGGTGTTTTGTGGAAAATGGTTGGATATTCTACAAAAATTACTAAACTCGTCATAATTTTTTAGGGTGATTTAGACATGCCCTTTACTTTTTATTGAATATTAGAGATTCCCCTATGTTTTGAAACCGACAACTGCATCACTTGACCTCAGTCTTCTAAATAGGCTAAGAGGAAACGACTTGAATGCCCTCATCTTCAAACTCTAGCAAAAATCCAAAATTTTCTTCTCAAAATCAGTTTTCTTCAAGCTCTCCAATCTCTATGATATATCTACTCAACTTTATCTTCAATTCATCATTTCAACGTAGAACTAACCTTTTATATAAAACCCTAGATTTTCCTACCCAAAACCTCATCATTTTCAAAATTTCCAAAAATCCAATATGTGTTTTCTTCCCAAAATATTCATCTTGAAGCTCTTCAACCTCTAGGGTAACTTTAATCTATTCAACCTTATTTTCATCAAACATTTTCTACTTTGCCTCTTTTGTAGAAAAACCTAAATTTTTCTTTCCAAAATTTCAACAATTTATGTTTTTCAAAAATTATATCTTGCCTTGAAATTTGAAGGTTGAAGCCTTGAAGTAGATAAAATGTTAAGATGGATAATGAGGATTAAAACTTTGATACAAAAAGATTGAAGATGATTGATTTTGAGAAGGAAAACATGGGTTTTTGACTAAAGGTTGAAGATTAGGACATTTGAGTCGTTTCCCCTTAGTCTACGTAGCAGACTGAGGTCAAGGGATGCATGTCATCAATTTCGAAACATGGGGGACTATCTCTGATATTCAACAAAACATGGGGGGCATGTCCAAATCATTCTTATCAACATTAAGGGTATTTTGATTATTTTACCAGATTTCAGCAATAAAATACTGTCAAACGAACATCAATTTGTGGCTTATGTGTTTCTGTAACGAACAAGCTTTTGCTAAATATGGCTTTTTAGGCTCTAGACTTTTGTTTTTTTCCAGAAGTCATTATAGAGCTAGAACTGAATTCTATAAAGAACAGACCCTTTGTTTCAATTTGAGTCATACCATATAAGTTAAGGGTATTATTAAAATTTTTGTATTTTAAATACTTTACACCCAATCTGTTTAAAATTCTATCCAAGCCCTTCTGCATCCATCCAAGAATTTTAAAATACCACACAACTATTGAGTTGACTCATCTGAGTCATCCCATCTCAAACGAGACCCATTGATTTTTATAATTGGTATATTTTATCTTTCAACACATTTATTGAGTTGACTCGTTTGAGTCATCCAATATCAAACGAGTCAACTGGGTAAAATAAAATATGATCAGTCATAAAATTATAATGTTTTCTATTAGAAAAATAGTTAATTAGAATATTCTCAATTACATGATCATAAATCTATTTAAAAATAAATATTTAAATAAAATTATTTTTATCACAAAATTATATATAAAAAAAAACTTGTTAAACTCGGGAAAAGTAGATGTGTAAAAGGAATTGTACGAAAGCAAAAGGGGCTTTGGTGAAATTTTTAAAAAAATTATGTGATTAACTTGTTTCTCAGGTTGGAACAAAATCCTCTAAAATCTCCTCTTAATTTTTATGTCAAAATACCTTTGATTAGTTTCTCACGTTGAAATTAACTAAAATATTCGATTCTCTCTTGTGCCATGTGTCATATTTGAGAGTGTAGTAACTCCCACTCTCCTAGTTGGAGCTGGGGCTATCAAGCCTCTTTTTACAATGGCTGTGCATCAAATAGCCAAATATATGAAAAATAACTTCCAACATTTCTTTTATAAACTACATAGCTGTTATAATAACTTCCTTTGCAAAAAAATTTTTGCTCTTACAGACTAAAATACCCCCATCTACGTATACGAGAGAACCATGCAAACCATTGGGGCATGTGCCACGAAAACAACTCATGATAAAAAGAGAGTAGTGATAAGATGACTTGCCACTTGGGATTCTCAATCGACTCCCTGACATGGCAAGTTCGGAACTGTAGATTTGTACGCCTCAGGATACACTATTGCACTTTCTTATATATAAAAAATTGTATCTCGAGGGAGCTGTGTATCTCAAAGCATACAGATCTATAGTTTCCGAATTTGTCCACGTCAGGGACTTGATTGAGTATGCCACCTGGTGAGTCATATTATTAGGATCGTAAAAAAAAAATTATAGATTCAACTAATGATAAATTAATTAACTATCACAGGACAGTGGATAATGATACCACGGGAACTAAAAGAGACATTCTACAGTCACATCAACTTTTGCCAAGAGCACACCAATTCACATGATATTAATGAATGATTCCCACACATCTTGGGGTGTTCCGGGTAAAAATTGGTGTGATAATATAAGCTCTCAATAAAATTTAAAATCCCATGGTGACATGCATAAAATAGAGTTTGGTTTTTCAAAAAAACAAACTTAAAAGGGTATGAATGGGTAAAAATCCCCATTTTGTTCGTGAAACCTAGTGGGACTTGATCCTTCCATTTCATTAGTATTTCTTCATTGCTTGTTGTACACTTGGATTATTCTTGGTTGTTATCGCTCAAATGGATATCCAAGTTGATCAACTCTTATATTCATCAATTGTCGGTCCTCATAATTATGATTTCAACCGTTGCATATCGTGTAATATCCTAAAAAAAAAAAAAGAATTAAGTGTATAAATATAATAGTGTATGTATATAGGTGTGTTTGGTTAAATATAATTGATAACATATAAATATAAACTTTGTTTCCATCATTTTATACACTAATAATATTTTTTTCTCTTTAGGGGTAAAAAGGTAATTTTACCTCATGATAATTTAATCACTTTGAAAATATCATTATCAAATAAATATTTATCCTTTGATATGAGTTTGATGAACTATTGTAGTTGGAAAATCATAACTTAATAGAAAAATAATATCTCTTTATAATAGGGATGCAACCATCATTTTTATTGGAGTAATATATATTTTTGGGTATTCAAATGTTAAAATTTCACATCGACCAAAATATAAAAGATGCTTATAATATAATTTTACAAAACATATCAAATTTTCTAAATTTTAGGAGACATAAGATTTTTGAATTATTTTGCCCTTCACATATTTTTTTTTACTTCTTTGTATTTTAGTCTTTTTATGCGAGATCCAACAAGGAGATTTTTCTAAAAAATTTCAAATGTTAAAAGACACCTCAACATATTTTTTTTTAATTTTAAATTATTTCTAGATTGTGGGAGAGAAAATGGGGGTGGTTAATTGATGTTTATCCCATAAATTTGAGAATTTTAAATTTGTAAGACTTTCTTATGCCATGTGCACTGAACCGTATTTCTTTTAATCCAAAATGTAACATGTTTTTAATCCTATTATTTGATTATATTGAACTCTAAGATGTTTCCATGTTGTTCAAAAATCAATAAATCAATAATTATCATGAAGTAGTGAATATTTTAACCTAAATGGATGCAAACTATAAGATCAAGGCCACACCAATTTGTTGGGAACCTTAACTAATATTGGAGGATCAGAAAAATAAACTTTAAAAGTTTTAAAAATCCTAGAGGTCATCACTTCAAAATACTTAGAGAAACACCATTATTTATTAGAAAAACACCATCGGAGAAGTCCCTGAAACTTCTATATGCTAAAGTTGTTTGTTTTCAGAAGAAACACTAAATTTTTTCATCTTATCAAGGTCTAAAACCTACTTCATTTTCAGATCAAAATATAAGATAGGTGCATACCTATATTTTTTCTTGATCTTTTCATTATAATGGTGATATCTTATTTGTAAAGTTTCTTGTACATTTTTTTATGTAAGAAAAAATTATTTGTTTCTTTTTATAAATCATTTATGATAAAAGAATTCACAAATGATGCATTATTTCTAAATCAACTGTTAATCTGATGCAACCTCGACTCTTTTTTTATTGGGGGTTAAGTGAGTCTCAAGTAAATCCAACAAATTAGAATTAAGATTCGTTGATAAGATCTTACAATCACAACAAAATTTTAGGTTCTTAGCGGGGGTCAAAAACTATTATTAATAGTGATGGCCACGTGTAACACCACTATAGGTGGTGTAGCTAAAAACCATATTAAGCCCTATAGTGACGGTCAAAAACCGCCACTAATTATTGTGTTTACCGTCGCTACAGATGTAAATGAGGCCCATAGTGACGGTTAAAAACCGCCGCTAATTAATTGTATTACCGTCGCTATAAATGTAAACCATGTACGATTTGAACGCCTATAATAGCGGTAATGACCGTCGCTAATAAGATTTTTTTAATTTTTAATTTCTTTTATTTTAAAATTATTTGTAATTAAATACCTATTTTATACAACCTATTAATTAAACACGATTACTTAACAATTTTGGATACAATGCACTTATAATCAACCAAAACTAATTAACTTTAGAAATTCTCATAAATTACAAAGGAGTACATAGTAAGTAACTTTTGATACATCTCGAGTCTCAACCAAACAAAGCAACCACCTCATTACAACAACTCTATAAAAATAAAAATAAAAAACTCTCTCCTCTTTGTAGACTCTTGGATAACAACATCAATTTTAACTTACAACATAAAACCTAGTAAAAGCATAAAAGAAAATGTGAATAAGAACACAAGTTCTTTTATCAGGACCTTCAAATGGTTCTCAGGTGCAGTTTAAATTGTTGTGCTTTAAATTCCTGTCATCACATTTTCAAACTATTAGCTTCCAAACATTTATCTATATATTATGAGGATACATATAGTTCATTTAAGTAGATTTGCAATTTCTTCTTCTTTTTCCTTGTATGGTAATTATAACAACCAAGTTCGGATTCGACAGTTATGCAATTGGGTTCAGTTCAGTTTAATTTGGACAAATCAAGAAAAAAAATTTGCAAAAATTTTGGGGATTGTACAAAGCCTCATAAGATCTTTGGCACATGTTCCAACTTGTGCCAAAGATCAGGGAAAATCTAGCCCATAACATGTAATAACATATGCATTGCACTTAGATTCATTTGTGAACTATTTCACATTATTTTGAGAATCGACAGATACTCACACTGTTTGTAATTGAGGGGAACTGAACAGGTGATGCGATACTTCTCCTCGAAGTTGAGTGTCTTCCATGGCCCTGCATGACAAGATTTGTAACTTCAGGACAAAAGATTGAAACCTTTTTTTTTTTTTTTGTAAGAGATCTTGTGAGATGTAGAGGGAGAGAGATACAATATGGTCAAGGACTCTAAGGCTGAAAACAATAGGGGAACATCTAATGTATCAAAACTATTATTGCTCATGTCCCTGCAAGGCACAAATTATGTTTAGTTGGTGATGAAGAACAACATTACTTAGATGATATTAGATAAAAACTTATGATAATACAATTCTCTCTCAGAAATAGAATTTGGGTTAGGAAAGAATCTTCTTTTCTTCCACTCTCGTAGTATATTTATCTCGATATAATTTGTAAAGTTGTTCATACTTGCACGTAGTTGAGGAGGTACATGCTTGTTAGATTAGGTATGATAACGAAAAACAGTAGCACGTCCAATCACGTTAAAAACAAACAAATGGATCCGGCAAGCCATTTCAAAGTAACTTACACATGTATGAGAGCCATGTTTGAGCTGAAAAGTTTAGGTGGGATGGGACCAGAGAGTAGATTCTTTCCGAAATGACTGTCAAGAACGAACCAAAAATGGAAATCAGTAATTATCATCAACAAAAAACTAATAAGAGAAATAAATTATTCCGAATAGAGAAGACTTAATACATACAAGTGCTTGGTGTTGTGTAACAAATCCAGACTAGGAATATTCCCATGAGAGACGGGAATGGTTCCAGTAAGCTTGTTGTCTGTCAGATCCAACCAAAAAAGAGTAGATAGCTTACCTATCCAAGGAGGTATATTTCCACTAAAGCTATTAGAATTTAGAGATCTGCATGGAATCACAATATGTAGGTAGGTTAAGAACAATATACCAAGAAAAAAACTAGTACTAAAGTTGAAAGTCTTACAAAAATATAAGTTGTGATAGAGAGCTTATCGAGTCTGGGATTGGACCAGAGAAACCACAACCAACCAAGATTCTAAAATGCAACAAAAACTAATTAGAACTATTAAAGGATTTGAAGTAAACATCACGATTTTCTCACAAGTTTGATAGTTTCTTTAAACTCCCAATTGTTTGTGGAATAGGACACGTAAGACCCTTGTTGTAAGATGGATCCCTACATGGAACAATCGGTAATCAAATATGAATCTATTCGGAAAAATTAAAATAGAATTAGTCTTCTATTACAGGGGAGAAAGTGAACTACAAAGAGAAGACATACAAGACAAGTCGGAATATCTCCAGACGTCACCACAATTAAAATAGTTGATAATTGTTTGAGATGAAATTGATTTGGGTCAGAATTTCAAGTATTTGAGATAGAAGATTAAATATAACAAGCACTTACATGTGGATAACACGTGATTCGTTGCAGCGGATTCCCACCCAATCATCACCACAAGGATCTGAACCCACCCAATTTGGTGAAGTGTTCTCCCATACATCCTTCAAGGAGTTTAGAGCAGCAACTACACAAGGAGAAGCAAAAGAGTGTACACTATAAGCCTAGTCACATAAAACTGAATTGGATCAATCAAAGCCAAGTATGGATCACTGATTAGATCTTAAGATAAATGCCCATGGGATTCTCTTCGGAGTCAAGACTCCGATTCAGCAAAATGTCTGGCATAACAATGACATATACTTAATCAAATTGGCAAGTTTTTCTTTGTGTCAAATGCGTTCTCAACAGTATACAAAGTATGATCTAATAACACAAAACATACCATATTTGAATTCTCTAATGGATAATTGATGAAAAACTAGAGACGACAATGATACTACATACCATCCGACATGTCAATCACCACCATTACAGCCAAGAGTTGGAGCATAAGAGCAAGCAGTGAGGCATGGATTGTTCGGTCCATTGGTCAAATAAACATCCTGAAAATCATTGTATTTAATTGGTTGGTAAACATTCTTCAAAAAAATACTTCTATTACAATTGCTTGTGGCATATAACCAATTCTAAAAAAAAAAATCATTTCAACCAATAATGATTTCTACAGGCCCATACAAAATAAATTCTTTTTTCTAAAAAAAAAAATGAAAGCTGTAGCCCCTCATGTTTAAAAGAATACATATTTGATAGGTTCTTGTTTAACAGAATATTAAACCAATTATAGGTATAATACTTCAAAACAGAATATTAAACTAATATAAAATACTTCAAAATGGTCTTACATGAGTTATTGTACATACACCATTGAATTTTACCTTTGGATTTGAGAGTTTGGTAGCCGTCCATTTTCAAAACCTAAGATGAAGCTCAAAATAGTCTTTCTTTTTTAAATATTATTTTAAATCAAAGTTTTCCTTTAAATCTTGTGGTGTTGATTTGCTAATATAGTAATCCATGTGGGTCTAATGACATTTAGTCAGATTTGATATTCTTACTAAGGTTGTAAGAAAAATGGTTCCCTTTTTAGTTATAATAAGACTCTTGTTATAATTTGAGAGATGTGGGAAGGGAGAGACATGGGAAAGGGGAATCCTAGTCTTTTGGAGGGATTTCTTTATCCTAGTTTTATAAGATTTTTAAGTTACGCAACTCTCATATTGGATTAATTAAATTAATTTTTTTTGTGAGACAAACGCAAAATTAGTGGAAAAAGTATCTTACACTGAGGTTAGGATACCATAACAATAGAGACAAACACGGCATTATTGGGTTGTTGGGGTCGATTTGGGTGGGACCATTCTGATAATGATCAAAATCGATTCTATAAGAATGAATTGGGAGACCGGATTGGATCAAATCCAATTTGATATGTAAAATATAAATAAACTTCTTATAAAGTTACATGATTTCACATATTTTGATTGGATTGAGGACCAATCAGATTGGGACATAATTGATCTGGAACAAATTCGATATGTTATTAAATTCAGTCTTTGTCGAATTAATTAGATCCTTATCAAAACGCGAATCTGCATCGAGATACAAAATTTTCAGGGATTATTCACTCCCTTGCAACCCTAACAGGACAACAAGCTAAAATATTGAAGAAACATAATTGTCTTGTACATATTCATTCCTTATTGATTTGATGATTAAAAAAATGTACTATGAGGGCATTTTTGGATTTTTCAGTAACTATTATGGATGTGAATGCTAGAACCTACTAGGATTTATATAAAAAACATAAAAGTGTACTAAATAGAAATAGATTTATAAATGGATTGCTTTAATTTGGGAATTCTTTGAATAATTTGGACTCCATGAATGAATTGTGTAATTTGGGGAGTCTACATCGTTTACAATAGGTGTACAACTTGGACGAGTTGACCCAAGCTCAACCCGATTGATCGACAAGCTTGGGCCGAATTATGTAGAACATGAGCTCAATTTGGAGTAGAATAATTCAAACCAACCTTAATTCGGATTGAGCTCAGGTTGAGAGTTTGGAAACCAAAACCCAATGCTATATAATATTTTTATTTAATTTTAAAGTGTTTTTTTAATTATTTTTGTTTATGATATAAAATTTAAGATATAAACTTTTTTTTTTCTGTGTGCTAATCAAAGAGTCTAATCACCCATAACTACTTAATTCAGACTAACTCGAGCTCAATCTGAGTTTAGAAGCTCAAGTTCAGATTGAACCTAGGTCTACCTTTCAACCCACCCATGTAGCGGCCAAGTCATTTTTTATCATATTGTAGACACCCTATTTTTGCGTATGCCTAATTCGACAATTCGTCACCCGATTATCGTGAATTCCTAATGATGAGTGCAAAGAACTCGAAGGCTTGTGAGTACTGTCCTTGATTTCTCCCGTTCTCAATCTTTCCATCTCCCCTACTCATTACGACTCGACATAGAAATTTACGCACGCTTAGAATCGCTACACCTTACACCCGATTTAGCAAACATATATACGTTTAGGATCGATACACAGTTCGATAACTTAGAGACATCGCTATGCTAGGAAAATATGACTTTGAAACTTAGAAATAATCACGTCGAAACTAAAAGAAACCTCACGTTAAAATTCGTAAAAATTTGCAAAAATCGACAAAATGACGAAAATACCTTTCATGAATTTTGGACGTCAGAAAGACCTTGAAAGTACTTCCATTGCACTTAGAATATGATTTCGAGTCTAACGAGACCAAAACCGACGAAAACAGATAAATTTAGAAAAAATTCATGGAAACGACCGAAATGCCCCTCAACATCCAAATTCAAATTAGAGACCTCAATCCTTAAGAAAATGTAATAAAAATTGAAATCAAATTTAAAATCTAATTTAATAAAAATCAAACTCAAATTAAAAATTAAACAATTAAAACTTAAAATTTAATTCAAAATTAACTAATTAAAATCTAATTAAAATTAAACAATTAAACATTTAAAATTAAAATCAAACAATTGATCAAATTAAAATTAAAACGTAATCAATAAATTAAATCAAATGAAAAAAATATTTCAAATCGATCAACCAAAATTCCAATTAACCAATCATCAAAATTAAACTCAAATCTAATCGACAAATTTAAAATCCAAAATTAATTCAATCCAAAATCAAACTTGATCGATAAAATCAAATTAAATAATTAAAATTAAAATTTGAAATAAAACACAAACTCAAATTTAAATTAAAAAAGAAATTTTAAGTACCAAATCAAAATCAAAATGTCAATGAAATCTCGTTAAAAATCAACCCAAAACGAAGATCGACCAACCAAAACTCGACAACAAGAGACAACTAATAAGATGAGTAGCGTGGGATTGCCCCACCATCATTCTCCAAAAGGGAATTAAAAAAAAAATAAGAAAGAAATACGTGTAAACAAAAAGGAAAAAAGAAACAAAATGTTTTTAAAATAAAAAGTTGTCTTCCATAAATAGAGAAAGCCGTTTCTCTCTCAAAAAAAAAAAAAACTTCCTCTCCACAGTCTTCTTCTATTCTCCTTCGACTCACTCACTCTCTCTCTACTCTTTGGATCTTCTTCTCCATGGACTAAACGGCTGAACAACCCTCTCCACGTTTTCTTCTCTTTGGGCTGGTTGGACGTCTTCTTCTTGCTCCTTCTCCTTGCTCACTTCTCTAGGCGAGCAGTAGCTCTCTTTGACTCCATTACAACTCTCATCTTCTTCCTCTTTATCTCTTTCTCACGTTTTTCACAACCCATTACAGCCCCCTACAACTCACTTTTCTCTCACGTCCCTCACCTCCATAGCAGCCCACTGCAGCTCACCTCTCCTTCAACGTCTTCTTCTCTCAAGATTCACAGCCACAGGTCCCAACCATCGTGTTGCCTTCATCACTTTCAATAGTCCTCTCTACAAACGTGGCTACTGCAGCCATCTGCCCCGGCACCCCTCGATCAATCTTCGCCTCACGTGTTAGCACGTTTCCAATGCCCCATTGCAGCCTTCTCTCTATCCTCATCATTCTAACAAACCGGGAACACGATCCTCTAACAGCCCTCTTACTGCCCAACGTCTTTCTCAGACTTTTCTCCCTCTTCACGTCTCCTTCTCCAGCGAAGAAGAAGGTTCTCCCCTTTGCTACCTTCGTCTTCCTCGGCGGGCACTCGCAAACTATCGGGATCATACCTGAAGGAATTAACTCCTCTCATCTCATTCTTTAAGTAAATTTATTATTGGTTTATGTTATTTTATTTATATATTTTTGTTCTCGTTTTCTCCTTGTTCTTCACGGCACACCTTTTTTTTTATGTATTAATAGAATTAGGAAAATATCGTCTAGATAATTATTATTTTTTATTTTTCATCTTTGCATATCGGTGGGATTAGACTTTTTTTTATTGTTTTTATTATGGTAGGATTAGGAGGGTATTTCTTATTTTATGTAATTTTTATGTTTTTTTATCGATACGGTTAGGTTAATTTTCTTTGTATGTTGACCATAGGATGATTTTGGATCGTAGTAGAGACCAATCATCTTGATCGGACGGGTTCGGTGCCTAATACCTTCCGAAACCTGTAATCTGACCCCTTATCCATATCTTTGATCCGTGGACCGATCTATATCCATTTGGAGTTATTTATGGTTCCTAGACTTAAACTAGGTGACGACTCCCATTTTTTAAAAGTCCCTCATTTATAAATCGGACCCCTATCTACTATTTAGTGAAAACGAGTCGAAGCGATTTCAATGACGACTCCACCGGGGATTTTAGGGTCAAACTCGACCCGATCCAAGACTATCCTTGGGTTGACTTTCACTCGAGTTAAGCCAGTTGACTCAATGAGACTCTCAGATTAGGTTAGATTTTGTCCTTTTTTTCATTGGTTTGTGATTGGATGTAATCAATTATTGTATTCATTGTGATTGGTTTGATTATGGGATAAATGTAGTTTGTATGATTGGATATTCACGAAAACGCCCCGGGCGCACTTTATCTCTTTGCACACACTCACGAGCATGCATATACATGTTTGCATCATAACATGTCCTTATAAACCCCCGTAGCTGGATCCAAGCTAACCTGGTCCTTCGGAATACATGGGATGACAGTGAACGCTACAACTTCAGTACAGTACCTTCGGGTATATCAAACTGGAGCACCACATACTGCTTGACCAAGTAAAACTGGGATAGTATATCGGTGTTTCGGACTGAAGTGACCTAAGCTTTGTCCTAACCTAACATCAATTATATAGTGAGCTTAGAACCTTGAACTTAAGTGCGATCCCACTAGGCCGGGACTCGAATCGACTAAGAGTGCTCCCGAGTTGTTTTCCTTAATTTAACCAAAAGGTAAGAGGGTGGACCGGTCTACACCGCTCAAATTGAACCCGCAATACCGGTCCAACCCAATAAATATAATTGATGAGACATACCGATCAATGTCAAGTTAAACCAATTAGCCCAATTGTGTAGACACCCCTTGCACTCGCCTGATTAATCAACTGGTTAATCCGATTGCAACGGTTCTCAATGATGGATGTTTATTCCAATGCTTTATTTTGTTACCAGATATGTTTTAGAAATCCGGATGAGGTATCTCGAACTCACAAAACTGTAGAAACCGCGCTACGCTAGGAAAATATAACCCCAAAAACTTAGAAATCATCATTTTTCAGACAAAAAGAAGTTTTACGATAAAAATCACTAAAAAATGACCAAATTACCAAAATACCCCTAACATCAAAACAACCTTAGAGCCTACGTTATGCTTAGAAAAATTCATTCAAACACATAAAATAACAAATTGAAACCAAATAAATCATTTTGCCAATTTTCACAAAATTTGACAAAATTACAAAAATGCCCCTCATAAAGTCCACGACCATTTCACACAAAAATTTCATAAATGACACAAACCAATATTTCCATTTAATTTCTTATGAAAAACCGATTCTAAAACATCCTAGAACATCAAAAACTGACTTGAAACGCAAAAAGTCTTCTCCGAGGGCAAAACGATAATTTTACAATTTTTATAATTAAAAATTTTGAAATTAATAAATAAAATATTAAATAATTAAAGTGAAACATTAGTAAAATTAATTTAAAATTTTGAACCAAAAAAATCGATCAATTAGGTTCTCAGGCAAAATTGTTGAGGGTTGCCAAGATATTTATTCAAGGACCCCTCTATTTGGGGGTCCAAAGAATTAAAGATATAATAGAGGGGGGTTCTCCAAAAAAATTAAAGTCAATAAAGTAAGACTAAATTCAAGGTATTAAAGTCAATCAAGTAAAACCAAAGTCAAAATTAAAGTCAATTAAGTAAGACTAAAATCAAGGTATTAAAGTCAATCAATTAAGACTAAAGTCAAAATCTTAAAATCAATCAAATAAGACAAAAAGTCAAAATCCTAACAGAGTTCTAATTAAATAATAACTATATTTAATAGAATTCTAACTAAAATATAACTCTACCTAAAACAATTCTAATTAAAATACAACTCTACCTAAAATAATTCTAACTAAAATACAACTCTAAGTAAAAGAATTCTAATTAAACATTAATTCTATCTAAATCAACCCTTAAAAAAATCTATAAATAGGGGTCCTCACACCCTATTTTCGTATCAAATCAGAAACCTTAGGAAAAGTAGGTCAAGAAGCCTCCCCAACCTTCCTAAAATCCTAATTGTAAAGCCCTAACTCCTTACCTAACATCCATACCTCAACTTTACCTCAAAAAACACCCAAAACCCTTCTAAAACACCTTCAAATCCATAAGAAAAATCAGAAAACTCACAGATTTTAGAAGAAGATACCTCAACTTGGAGATCAGAAATCAAATCCGGTGACGGGCGAATAGCAAGGAAATACATACGTAGATACTCTTCGCTGGTGCTGAGGGAATCGTTGTAATCGGCAAGATAACTTTCTTTTATATTTTTTTATTATAATTATTTATTATTTTTGGTTTATTTTGTAATGTAACCGATTTTGGGAAGAAGTAGAGACCGGCACTTGCCAGGCGGGGTTGGTGCCTAACATCTTCCAACCCTGTAACGTGATCCTCGGACCCGTATTTTCTTTCGTAGATAAGTTGTCTTTGTTTTTAGAGTCAATGATCGGTTCCTAGATCGTAATAACTAGGTTGCGACTCCCAAACTTCAAAGGTCAAAAGCGGATCCGCACACCCCACGGATTGAAGGCACTTTCAAATTGGTAAACGGATCTTATGGATTAAGACGTGGACCGATTGGACTAATTGGCTTAAAAATAGTACATGAAACGATTCAAGTAGAATATTCAGATCCATTGGGTCGAACCAGCCCAAATTCCAATGGGTACCTAGTCCTAATCATTTTTATTGGCCAATTTAATTCAATGGACTGAATATTTTATAATCAACAAGATCGAGATTAGTAAAAAGTCATATTAAGGGATGTATCGAGTAGTACAATCAGAATCTTACTTTTTGAAGGTCGTGTAATCCTTAATTATGATTCAAAATTTTTAAGATTCTTGATCAATCAGCAAATCATCTTCATGTAATCCCTTGCTCAGAATGTTTCATCGATTAGAGACTTTGAATCTAAGGGGTTAATTTAATAAACGCTATCAAGAGGGACTTTTAGTTCTAATTGTTAAAACCTACCATTGGGTCTGCAACGAATAATCCACCTTTGATGGGATTTCAAGATATCATTGCTCCTAAGCTTAAGCGTCCACCACCTAGTTGGAGTCATGAGTTGGGTCGGTTAAGACGAACATCAATACCAAGTGAACCATCAGAAATGGCCTCTGAATCGGAACTCGTAGAAATTCAAAAGGTCTTAGCGGTATTTGCAATGGACATAAATAGTATCAAGAGTAAGATAGAAGTGTTAGAACAGATCTCCGAGTCAATAAGAAATCCCCCTAATGATTAAAGGGGTAAAGGACTGGAAGGAAGCACAGTTAGAAATCTAGAAGATGTCTACGAGCTCGATGGGAATGAAGAACAATTTAACGAAAATCCAATGCTAGATAATATAAGGACTCAGTTGGAAACGGCTTTGAAAAACATCAAAGGAATTGATGAAATCACAGCAAGCATCGAGGTCCTAAATCAAATCCCTAAAATCCGTCTACCTGAGAAGTTTGTGATGCCAAAAATGGAAAAATTCAATGGGGTAGGTTATGCGAGAACACACCTCAAAGTATATGTCATTAACATGCGTACTCTAGGCTTAAGTGATGAACATATGACATTATTATTCCAACGTACTTTATCGGGATTAGCACTACGATGGTTGATGTCTCAGGATCTAGCTGCAATAAGGACATGGGAAAGTATGTCAAAGTCATTCTGGCATCAATACAAGTATAGCACAGAAATTAAAACTTCTATGAGGGATTTGGAATCAACCAAACAAAAGAATAAGGAAACGTTCACTGATTTCATTGGTGGTTGGAGGGCCAAAGCTGCACAAATGTGGGACAGACCATCAGAAAATGAACAAGTGGCAATCATACTGAAAAACCTCACACAAGGGTACACTCAGCACTTGGTCGACCAGTACCTCCCCACATTCGAATCTCTATTGCAAACCGGTAGCCAATTAAAAGATGCTTTCGCTTCCGAGGTCATTTCCAACCCTTATGACAATAAGTTCAAAAAGCCATTCCCCAATTCCAAGCCTAGTACTAATCATCTTCATGTAGCCAATACGTTTATTACACCCATCTATTCTACTACCCCGCTTATTAACCAAACTAATCCCAGTCAACCTCGACCGCGCAGGAAGTTCACTAATCTTGGGATGTCTTTGAGTGTGTTCTTTCAGAAACTATTAAGTAAAGGGCTTATTACACCTCTTCAACATCGACCTCTACCAAGTCTACTCCCCGCTTCTCACAATCCCAACTCATTTTGTGAGTTTCACTAAAATCCTGGTCACTTTACTAATCATTGTGTTGCTCTTCGTCATCCCGTTCAAGACCTCATCAATGTCAAAAAAGTTACCGTCCCTACCCCTGCGCAACCGAATCTTACAACCAATCTTCACCTACGTACCAACCTCCCCAGACCTTGAACATGGTGTCCAATACCTATATTTCATTTAACCCAGTCCTCCTCATCCACCCAGTCAATCCTAAATCACCTAGCCCTCCTCTTATTGGAATGATAGTCCCCAAGGAAGTTATCACCACTGGCTGTGAAAACATTCAATCTAATTTCAGATGAAATCTATTGCTTATCCCCACCTCATCGTGGTAGCTCTACTCTCATCACTCAAACGGATGAATCTAGTTTCTTAAAAGATAAAAATCCTTACTTATTGGACCAAGAATACGAATACTTCTCCCTCTATCGCAATGAACGTGAACATGTGACACGAGAAAAAAGAACTTTCAAAATATCTGAACTCGATACGACCTTGGTCAATAAAGAAGAATCAAATCCGAATAAGAAAATGTCAAAAAAGTGCAAAGAATCTGCAGAAGAAGTTTAAGACTGGTAAATTACCACAGAGTCTCTCAACATTGCCCAATTGTTCCTTGAAGATTATCATGTTTCAGTCCTACCAGTTGAAAGCGACGTTCTGACTCCTCAGTCTGTAATCAAACCCGTTGTGGGTACTTATCTTTAATTTTTCATGAGTCATGTGATTTAGTTTGGGTTTTGTTTTTTTATTATTTATTTCGCAATGTCTTATTCTTGTTAGATCAAGTCTAGCATTTTATTCTACTGAGTCAAGTCAGTTTATCGAGTCTGCAATGGTGTCTGTCGCCCCATCTGAATTTAATTAAATAAAAAAAATTCTAAATACCTCGAGCGCATTAACGAGTTAACTAATAATCTTGCTTTAGGAGAGGATCCGCTAACAAGGAATCCCCTCCCGAATCAATCGAATTATTTAAACAAGAAGACAAAGGTCAGGTTCAACCTCTAATCGAGGAAGCAAAGGTCATTGACCTCGGAACAAAAAAATAATTCTCAAAAAAATTCAAATCAAAATTGACTTATCCCCAGAGGAACACGAGGAGATGATGAATTTATTCAGAAAACTCAAAAAACTTGTTCATGTGGTCCTAAGAGGATATGTTGGGTAAGCTTGGGTGTTGTTCAATAAGAAATAGGTACCTGTCCTATGAACTAGAGCAGAATCACGTAATCAGAGGACGAGTCACATCATTGCTGAATTTCTCAAAAATAATAAAGAATCCAAAGTGGAGCACTGTTAAGGCAGCTAATAAGAACCTCGAAACTTCTATCACAAATGTGTTAGACACATTGAGATTGACAAGAGAAATCATAGTTCACGCCTTCAACATGTCAAACTTCGACTCAATTTTCTATACGGACTACTCAGGGTTCTATGTTCTACGTCATGAAAGAAAGTTTGAAATGGAAAATTCGTTTCTTAAAGTGCAAATAAAATATCCATCGTTAGAAGCGAATTTGATTTATTGCCATGAATCATTTGTATTTTGATACGAAAGCAAAAATGCGGTACATACAAGTTGAAGATTGAACCTTTAAAGAAAATCAAGCAGTTATCTTCAACCGAATAAAAAAATTGCAAATCCAACAAGGAAGGTCATCTCGTCACCAAGATAAGACTATTTGGAAAAGCTGTCAGACTTCAGAGATCATCACACGCCAAAATACTAAAATCAATCAACCTTGACCAGATCAAGTAGTACTGCATTTAAGGAGGCCATCTTTGGCAGAACCAAGTTTCCTGTTACCCAGTTAAATATCTCCCTTCTCAGCCCCTCATAGCCCTTTTCAAAAAATATAAATAAAAAGTCTTGCATTTTTCTTTCTTAGTCCGATCATCTAACCTAAGGGAGGGAATGTATTCGAACTACGTTTTGGTCGGATCCCAAAATTTTGGGGTATGTAGGCAACCTAAGAAATTACTTCAGGCCCGACCACATCAAAATAAAAAAATGGATTCCCCTACAAAGAAAAAATCCAAAAAACAAAATCAAAAAAGGGATATTGTCAAAATGGGAAAGAAAATTCAAAGAAAAATAAAAAAATTAAAAGAAATACCACACAAGGGGCATTTGGGTTTTGAGCCTCAAAATTCCTTTCTTTCTATACCTAGTCCTAAGCTTACCTATGGAAGCCCTCCTAAGTACCGTGCAAAAAAGTCAAGGAATGAAGCAAAGCATGATCAGACTAGAAGTTCAAAAGGAAAAATAAAGCCTGCTAAATTAAAAATTCGAAAGGTCGACTTAGGCAAAAATCAAGGCAAGCTCGCAAGGTTGAAAATCCGAAAGGACGACCCTGACAACAATTAGAGCAAAAAGAAAAGAAATAGAAGAAAAAATGTAAACTCGTTAGATTAAAAACCTGAAAATACGATCTGGGCAAAAACTAGAACACACTCGCTAGATTGAAAACCTGAAAGGGCGATTTATGCAAAAATCAAAGCAATCAAAAGAAATCTCATTCCAGTTGAGAATTTAAAAGGTAGTCCGAGCCAAAACATTGAAAGTCCGAAGGGCCAAGCTGCATCGACTTCGGGGCAAACAATTAATCATCGTACTGTCGATACCCAGTTTGAACCAAATATAGACTCAATGGATACAAGTGTCTCGTCTACGATTGATCTAAAAAGCATCACGTCCCTAAGTGAATCGATGGGAAGAAAGAATAGATTCTATGACGAATTTCAAAAAGAAATATTTTATTCCAATTTCTTCAAGGCTGACTCAAAATCTTCAATGTAAAAAGTCAAAATTAAAAGTTAAAACTTTATTGCGCTTGCCGTAATCAAAGATTTCAAACTTTCATAACAGGGGCATTTTTCTTTTCCAAAGAGTGCAATTCCCCCCTTACACAAGGGGCATTTTTTTCAAACCTGTTCGATTATCCTCAATGCAACATTCCCTATCAAACTAGGGGCATTTTGTTCTGATGCCTGATCAATTTCGATCCCAAAAGATAAGGTTAAAATTGAATTAAAAAGTACCCTCTTGATAGTAATTTTTGAAAATCCTCGAGGTTCAAAGAACATTAAAATGTTGACCAGACCTTCATAAAACCCAACTCTTTCCGAAAGTGTTGTTGATTTCTTACTTGTTTTACCCAAACAAAATAATTCATTACTTTTTCACCCCGAGTAGGTAGAGTAGAACCCCAGAAAAGGTTCATTACTCTTCCACCCCGAGTAGGTAGAGTAGAACTCCGAGACAACAGTTCATTACTCTTCCACCCCGAGTAGGTAGAGTAGTACTCCCCAGAAAACAGTTCATTACTCTTTCACCCCGAGTAGGTAGAGTAGAACTCTCAGAAAATCGTTCATTACTCTTCCACCCCGAGTAGGTAGAGTAGAACTGTCAGAAAATCGTTCATTACTCTTCCACCCCGAGTAGGTAGAGTAGGACTTTTAGAAAATCGTTCATCACTCTTCTACCCCGAGTAGGTAGAGTAGATCTCCCAGAAAATAGTTCATTACTCTTTCACCCTGAGTAGGTAGAGTAGAACTTCCAGAAAATGTTCATTATTCTTTCACCCCGAGTAGGTAAAGTAAAACTCTCAGAAAATCGTTCATTACCCTTCCACCCCGAGTAGGTAGAGTAGAACTCCCAAAAAATAGTTCATTACTCTTCCACCCCGAGTAGATAGAGTAGGACTCCCAGACAAGCAGTACATTACTCTTTTACCCTGAGTAGGTAGAGTAGAACTCCCAGACAACAGTTCATTACTCTTTCACCCAGGTATGTAAAGTAGAACTCTCAGAAAATCGTTTATTACTCTTCCACCCCGAGTAGATAGAGTAGAACTCCCAGAAAATAGTTCATTACTCTTCCACCCCGAGTAGGTAAAGTAGGACTCCCAGACAAGCAGTTTATTACTCTTTCACCCTGAGTAGGTAGAGTAGGACTCCCAGACAACAATTCATTACTCTTTCACCCTGAGTAAGTAGAGTACAACTCTCAGAAAATCGTTCATTACTCTTCCACTCCGAGTAGGTAGAGTAGGACTCCTAGATAAATAGTTCATTACTCTTTCACTCCGAGTAGGTAGAGTAGAACTCCTAGAAAATCGTTCATTACTCTTCCACCCTGAGTAGGTAGAGTAGGACTCCCAAACAACAGTTCATTATTTTTTCACCCTGAGTAGGTAAAATAGGACTCCCAGAAAATAGTTCATTACTCTTCCACCCTGAGTAAGTAGAGTAGGACTCCCAAACAACAGTTCATTACTTTCACCATGAGTAGGTAGAGTAGGACTCTCAGACAAATTGTTCATTACTTTTCACCCAGGTATGTAGACTAAGACATTCAACTTTTACTCAGATTATGCTAAAATTATGCTCAGATTACGTTCAAACCTTATGCACAGCTATGTTCAGTGTATGCTCATATTTTATTCAGTTTTACTCAATTTTTAATTCACAATTTCCTCAGGTTTTATTCAAATTTTGTGTTTTCACAATTTTTCATTATTGAGTTTGTTATCCTCTCAGCATGAATATGCAAAATGGAGATGTGCCTTTTTAAAATCATCACTACACTATTGCACACATATGCACTTGCATCAGTCAAGGAGAATTTCAAAATTCAAGGATTTGACATTTTTAGTCCAATGAGAGGTTACCCTTAAGGATCTGGACGCATTGACAAATTGCCGAATCAGGCTGCAAAATAAGCTGTCATTAGCTTTGGCATTCGAATGTCACAATATCTATCACAATAGTTTGGCCATCTAGTTTGCTACTACCCTCTGCAAAGAAATGCATTATAGACACCCCATTTTTGCATCTGCATAATTCGACAATTCGTCACCTGATTATCGTAAATTCCTAATGATGAGTGCAAAGAACACAAAGGCTTGTGAGTACTGTTCTTGATTTCTCCCGTTCCCAATCTTTCCATCTCTCATACTCATTACGACTCGACATAGAAATTTACGCATGCTTAAAATCGCTACACCTTATAGCCGATTTAGCAAACATGTACGTTTAGGATCGATACACAGTTCGATAACTTAGAGACCTCGCAATGCTAAGAAAATATGACTTTAAAACCTAGAAATAATCACGTCGAAACTGAAAAAAAACCTCACGTTAAAATTCGTAAAAATCTGTAAAATTTGACAAAATGACGAAAATACCCTTCATGAATATTGGACCTTTGAAAGACCTGAAATTACCTCCATTGCACTCAGAATATGATTTCGAGTCTAACGGGACCAAAACCGACGAAAACAAAGAAATTTAAAAAAATTCATAAAAACGATTGAAATGCCTCTCAACATCCAAATTCAACTTAGAGACCTCGATCTTTAGGAAAATGTAATGAAAATCGAAATCAACTTTAAAATCTAATTTAATAAAAATCAAACTCAAATTAAAAATTAAACAATTAAAACTTAAAATTTAATTCAAAATTAACTAATTAAAATCTAATTAAAATTAAACAATTAAACATTTAAAATTAAAATCAAACAATTGATCAAATTAAAATTAAAACATAATCAATAAATTAAATCAAATAAAAAAAATATTTCAAATCGATCAACCAAAATTCCAATTAACCAATCATCAAAATTAAACTCAAATCTAATCGACAAATTTAAAATCAAAAATTAATTCAATCCAAAATAAAACTCGATCGATAAAATCAAATTAAATAATTAAAATTAAAATTTGAAATAAAACACAAACTCAAATTTAAATTAAAAAAGAAATTTTAAGTACCAAATCAAAATCAAAATGTCAATGAAATCTCGTTAAAAATCAACCCAAAACGAAGATCGACCAACAAAAACTCGACAACAAGAGACAACTAATAAGATAAGTAGCGTGGGATCGCCCCACCATCACTCTCCAAAAGGGAATAAAAAAAATAAAAATAAAAATAAAAATAAAGAAATACGTGTAAACAAAAAGGAAAAAACAAAACAAAATGTTTTTAAAATAAGAAGTTGTCTTCCATAAATAGAGAGAAACCTTTCTTTCTTAAAATAAAATAAAAAAAAAAGCTTCTCTCCACAGACGTCTTCTTTTCTTCTCCTTACACTCTCTCTCTCTCTCTCTCTCTCTCTCTCTCTCTCTCTCTCTCTCTCTCTCGGCTCTTTCTTTCTCTGCTCTTTGGATCTTCTTCTCCATGGACTGAACGCTGGACAACCCTTTCCATGTTTTCTTCTCTTTGGGCTGGTTGGACGTCTTCTTCTTGCTCCTTCTCCTTGCTCATCTTCTCTGGGCGAGTAGTAGCTCTCTCTGACTCCATTACAATTCTCATCTTCTTCCTCTTTGTCTCTTTCTCACGTTTTTCACAACCCATTACAACTCACTTTTCTCTCGCGTCCCTCACATCCATAGCAGCCCCCTGTAGCTCACCTCTCTTTCAACGTCTTCTTCTCTCAAGATTCACAACCACAGGTCCCAACCATCGTGCTGCCTTCATCACTTTCAACAGTCCTCTCTGCAAACATGGCTACTGCAGCCATCTGCCCCGGCACCCCTCGATCAATCTTCGTCTCACGTGTTAGCACGTTTCCAACGTCCCATTGCAGTCTTCTCTCTGTCCTCATCATTCTAACAAATCGGGAACACGATCCTCTAACAGCCCTCTTGTTGCCCAACGTCTTTCTTAGACTTTTCTCCCTCTCCACGTCTCCTTCTCCAGCGAAGAAGGTTCTCCCCTTTGCTACCTTCGTCTTCCTCGGCGGGTACTCGCAAACTATCGGGATCTCCTCTCATCTCATTCTTTAGGTAAATTTATTATTGGTTTATGTTATTTTATTTATATATTTTTGTTCTCGTTTTCTCCTTGTTTTTCATGGCACACTTTTTTTTTATGTATTAATAGAATTAAGAAAATATCAGCTAGATAATTTTTATTTTTTATTTTTTATCTTTGCATATTGGTGGGATTAGACTTTTTTTATTATTTTTATTGTGGTAGGATTAGGAGGGTATTTCTTATTTTATGTAATTTTTATGTTTTTTTATCGTAACGATTAGGCTAATTTTCTTAGAAATTTTTTTTTGTGTTTTGTTCATTTTTTATTCTTTTTTGCATGTCGATAGGATTAGAATAATTTCTTGGGTATTTTTCTAGGTCTTTATTTTTTTAGCATCTCAATAGGGATTAGGAGGATATTTTGTTTATATATATTTTTTGTATTTTTTTTTTTTTTGTGCATATTGGTAGGATTAGGAAAGAAGTTGTTTTGCTTTTATCTTTATTTTATTTTTATTTTTTTATGAACTTGTGATGACATGATCCTTGTATTCAAGCATGATGGTCCTATACTTCTACAATGATTTGTGAAGATATATTTTTTAGCATGTCGTTGAATGATAAATGTTACTGAAAAATTGATATATGTCATTGCATGATAGTTGTTTTGAAAAAATTGATGATCCTAGAAGCTTGTCTGTTTGAGTCGATTTGAAAACCATTTGAGTTTGAAAATTTTGTATGCATTGGTATTTGTTGATCTACAATTTGGTAAGTATGGTATTGTGAACTTTTTCTTGTTATTTCATAAGTTTCCAAATTGGTGAACCTGGGCAAATTCACATTTTTTTTTAATTCGAAAATTCCCATTCATAATTTCGTTTTGAAAATCGATATTTGGAATTTTCTGATATGGAAATTGCATAATTTTATATTTAAGGAAGGAATATATTTATAAATTTCTATTTTAAGAATTTCACATTTTATTAATTTCTAATTTAGATGATTTTGCAATTTCATATTTAGAAAGTTCATGGATTTAGAAATTTCTAACTCAAAATTGTGATATTTGAAAATTTTCTATTTTGGGAAAGTTCCATTTTTTAAAAAAATTTCTAATTTGGGAATTTCACATATATTTTTGAATTATAATTGGGGAAACTTCGGATTCTCAATTTGAAAATTCTTTAAGTTCCAATTTGGCAGTTTCTACTTTGGACAGTTTGGGGAATACTTACATGTGAAACTTCTTAATTGATTCAAGATCATGAGACTAATTATGACTTTTTCAAATCCTTCTATTTTTGTGGAATTCAAAGGATAATCATGTGATAATTGAGACGATTTTAGCCATAGGATTTGTTTGGCAAACCCAACATAAATTGATGATGATGATTGGACTGTAATCTTGACCGTAGTCTTTGTATGTTGACCATAGGATGATTTTGGATCGTATTAGAGACCGATCATCTTGATCGGGCGGGTTCGATGCTTAACACCTTCCGAAACCCATAATCTGACCCCTTACCCATATCTTTGATCCGTGGACCGATCTGTATCCATTTGGAGTTATTTATGATTTTCTAGACCTAAACTAGGTGGCGATTCCCATTTTTCAAAAGTCCCCCATTTATAAATCGAACCCCTATCCACTATTTAGTGAAAATGGGTCGAGGCGATTTCACATATGACATATGACATATGACATATGCTATAAGTGTAATAATTTTCTTGTGCCCCTCTTTTGACATATGCTTTATCATGGAATCGTAGATCATTTGCCCCTTCTTTGACGTAGGCAACTGGTTTACGATTCTGTGATGGGGCATATGTCAAAGAGGGGTCATCAAAAATCATTACACTTACATGATTATATGTGCATCTCCACGTCAATAATGTGTGAGACAATGTCAATTTTAAAAAATAAAGAGCCGTTCTATACTGACTTCCTACAACACTGAGCTGAAGAAATGGTTTGCACGGAACCATAGATGCTTTTCACTCATATCTCAAGAAAAACATATATGATCCATGCACATCTTCGTATCAGCGTAATGTTGAACATAGGTGCCGTAGGAAGTCAGTTTAGCATTTTTCTAAAATAAATATCTTCAACATATATAAAGTATCTCTAGGATAAACCCAAAACATCTATGATCCATGCACACCTCCATATCAGCGTAATGTTGAACGTAGATGTGGTAGGAAGTGAGTTTAGCATTTTTTTTTTTAAATAAATATCCCCAACATATATAACGTATCCCAAATATAAATCCAAAACATCTATGATCCATGCACACCTCCATATCAGCGAAATGTTGAACGTAGATGTGGTAGGAAGTGAGATTAGCATTTTTTTTTTTAAATAAATATCCCCAACATATATAACGTATCTCTAGGATAAATCCTGAGAATTGGATTTCTTGTTTTTAGCGGTTAGAACGAATCTCAACCCTTGAATATTTCTTAAACTAGTTAGTATCCATTGATCCTACGGGTCACCAAACGCAACCCATATGAAGCCATGCAAGAATAGCAACAAAAGCTATGAAGCTTCCTGGAAAATACCTTAGCAGTGAAACTGCCAGTCTGTTAGCTTGGTTTCTGCCAACATATAAAAGGTAGACGTTGAGGGTGAGCTTTGTTATAGAACTCTTGATCCATCCTGTGTGCTACTGGTACTGCTAGTAATATAATTATCAAATATCAGTAGTGGTTACTAAAATCATGGCCATTCAGGAGACCTGGAAGGGCTTGGACAAGGAAGATCAGGTCTACAACGGACGGATGGCTCACAGCTTATCGTCTTCGTCTTTGCGAAAGAAGTCGGACCTTGAGCTTTTGTCCAAGGTTCGGTGTAGGCTTCTTAGAAAATTGCTGGCTAATGTGCAGGAAGTCACTCTGGGGACTAAGCTCTTTGTTCTCTTCCCAGCTATTGTTCTAGCAATTGTTGCCCAATATTATCACATTGGGAAGGTTAGTAATGTTTGAAAAACTCATTAATTTTTTTGATTCGGAATTAGGACGATTTGACTCAGTGAATGAGTTTCATAAAATTAATTAATTAATATTTTTTCTGTACAAATTAACAGCCATGGGTTTTTGCTTTGAGTTTGCTTGGGCTCACCCCACTTGCTGAAAGAATTAGTTTTCTCACTGAGTAAGTCATCAAGTCCAAATTTTGATTTTTTTTTTTTTTTTTTTCTTAATTTCTTGTTGAATTCTCGTTTATTTTTTTGTAAAAAATTGCAGACAGATTGCATTCTACACTGGGCCAACAGGTATTTTCTCTCACCATTTGAAGCTTTATTTATTTTTATTTATTATTGAAAAAAAAATAATAATAAGTTTGAAATTTGATTTGATTTGGAAATGCAGTTGGAGGGTTACTTAATGCAACATGTGGAAATGCAACAGAGCTAATAATAGCAATATTTGCTCTAATTAGTGGAAAAATAGATGTGGTGAAGTATTCTCTTTTGGGTTCCATACTTTCAAACCTACTTCTTGTTCTTGGGAGTTCTCTCTTATGTGGTGGCTTAGCCAACATGAAAAAGGAGCAAAAATTTGATAGAGTAAGACATTTAATCACAAACCCATTTCAATTTTCTTCTTTTTTCATTACCCAACTCACTAACCGACTCGAGTTATTTGATACCAATTTCACAGAACCAGGCCGATGTGAACTCGTTACTTTTGCTGTTAGGTTTGCTGTGTCATGTTCTGCCATTGATGTTCCGATACGCATCTAGTTCCGAATATCGTATTGGAACTTCTATATTACAGATGTCGAGAGTGAGTGGAATCATTATGTTAATCGCTTATGTAGCGTATCTCTTCTTCCAATTGAAGACACATAGGAAGCTCTTTGAAGCTCCAGAGGTGATTATTGCTTTATTTTACCAACTTTTTTTAAAAAGTTTTCCGATTTGGCGGTGGTGAGCTTTCATCCTTAGCCTTTTATTTTCCTTGGTTCGAATAATATCTGGTTAATCCCTCCATCTAAACTCTTTTCTTCTCCTTTATCAGGTGCAACACGCCGTGGCCAAGCTCGTGGAATCCCGCGATGCTTCGTGGACAGCCTTTAGGTCCACGGAAGGTCGCCTCCATCAGCTACAGGCTTGAAAGGGATGCGGCTGCGGCCAATTCCCAGAAAACTCCAATCAAGCTTGATAGCGCACTATCCGAGCTGGAGCAGAATAAGACAAGCTAGCTCTGGCGGAGGGGAAGATCTCTTCCCTAGAAGAACTGGTGAAGGCGAAGGAGGTAGAGCAGGAGGAGAGCACTCCAGGATCAGCTCAACTCCCTCCAAGCCCAGCTGGACTTCAGAGGAGGCCTGGGAGACGGCTTATAATAAGCTGAAGGCGAAGCTAAGGAACGCCGAGGCCGCTGCAAAAAGGCCGGAGGTGACCCCGGAAGCCACACCAATGGCTGCTCCCGAGCCGATTCTCGAAGCCCCAGTTGCACCAGTGGACATTCAAGCCCCCGAAGATGCCGTGGTAGCGATTGTAGAGGACGAATAGTTTTTCTTTTCTTTTTTTTTTTTTTTTTTTTTTTTTTTTTTTAGCATGTTTTTGTAACTCCATATGTAATCCTAATGTAAATATATAAATGTACATATTTTTCGTCGACTCTCGTGCCTTCTTGCTTTCCTTTTTTTTTTTCTGTTAAGGCATTATACTTAGAAAGAAAAACAAACGGAATAATTAGCTATACCTAACTCCTTAGGCTCATGCCAGTGAAGATCCGGAATTCTGACTCTAAATCAGATTCCGTATTAGGGACCAGGTTTTTAATTTCGGATGAGTTCCTCAGCTGGAACCCATTTGTCGAAGCTTGGTGAGATCACCAGAATGATCCTCAAATTCAGTGGGGCCAAAACGAGCTAGAAGAGCTCCCTGAAAGCTGTCCATGGACGAATCCGAGATTCTTCCGTGTCCATTGATACTACTGCATCGCGTCATTTTCAAGATGGAGTGATGCCATGGAAATATGTTGATCAGAAGGGACCTCATGATATTTGAGAAATCGTTCTGCCTTGTCCAACAGGGAAATCAAATCGTCAAGTGTATTGGATGTAGCGTGACTGCCTTGTCTCTAGTGGAATGTATTTGCTGAACGGGCTCAAATCGGGATGGTCTTGTGAGATCAGGACTGTGATCACAGATTCTGCACATGGATCCTCGCTCAGCTTGCTGGCAGGAATGGGACCCCCATCAAAGGACTTTTGGGATTCGCCCCCAACGTTTCCATTTTGGTGTAATTCCTCCACTCAATCATGAATTTTTTTGCCAATGTCTGTTGCTGTTGTTTCCACGACCTCAAACCGATCTGTTGTTGGGATTCCATAGAGACAAACTGTTGTTTGAAAGCATTGAATGCTTGTTTAATCGATCAGTTCCCTCATGTTCTTCTCGAGGGAATCTCCGTTGTATTACGTGATGCCATTTGCAAGGCATGTCTTGATCATAAACAACAGAGGAAAAAAAATTGGGTGAAGAAGCAGTAGTCACTTTGAGGATGATGACTTTGATAACATGTATTAATAGAAACTGAAGCAATTTTATAGGAAGAATAGGGAGAAGGAGAGAAAAAATGGAACACTTTGGCTAATTCGAGGAAACCAGCCTCCTAAATTCTGATTGGGATGAAATTCTTATATTTTCTCATTCAATGGTCTCCCAATTTATAGAAACAAGTCCTACACAATAATTCCAAATAACCTAATCGTAAGAAACAAATCAAAAACAAGCTACCTACTTTCCTTGATTAGAGGGATGTTATTTAGAAACTAATCTAATAGATATCTATAGTAGAAGATTATAGAAAATCTTGGAGATTTCCTACGCTGAGTGCACGTGCCTGTGGTTGGGGTTGTTACTGCCCACTCAACCCAATTAGCTCTTTATACTCAGCTTCAATACTTGGATCTTGCTACCATGCTCTGCTTCTAATTCTTCCACATAAAAAGATTACATCCAACAAACATACAGTAATCAGTAGTTGACCACCTATTAGATGGAAATCTAACCTGGCCTACATCACATTATCCTTCCACCCTTAGATGTCCATTACACTTGTAAGAAGACCACAACTCGGAGTACCTTTCAGATATCTTAGGATACAAATCAATGCATCCGTATGAGGAGCTGTGCTTAATGTAGGAACTCATGATGTTGACCCTGAAGCCAGTCATGAAAGTGAAAGCAAAAGGACTGATAAAGGTATGTGATGAGATACACGAGAAAATCTCGATTCGAATTGGAAATCTACAGTTTTACCAGATAATATGCCCCGATTAATTTCAACTGTTGGCTTAGTCATCTTTGGGATTCCTCTTGTAAATTTTATTCATTTCTACCTTTATTTCTGCTCTTCTTACTTCTTCTTTTTTCTCTCTCCTTCCTTCTTATTGGTCCCTGTTATATTTTTATTGCAACTCTTGCTAACTTGCGCCTTTGATTATGTAAATAAGATCTGCAACATGTGAATATGCTTAATCACTCACAAAGCCACATGGGCAGTTGTAGTTTGACATTTCCTGGCACATTATAGACACTATGGAGTAGTGAAAGGTTGTATGATAAATTCTGTGCTCCTCAAAATCCTTTTTCCTATTCTTCCCCAGTCTTGAAACTGAAACACTTTTTCCTTTTCTATGTTTTTCCCTTTTTATGATGACCCTATACTTCTAGAATAATTATTTACAAGTCCATGCTTCCTTTTGCACTCTCTTCGGGTAAACATGAATTGGTTTTAGTTATTATGTTGATTATGTCTTCATAATGTCTATGCATTTCTTATGCACTATATTTTCAATAATAGGCCGGGTGTGGTTTACTTGTGCTAATGCAGAGAATGATGTATCGCAAGAGAACCAGAAAGATGAGTTGGTGAAGTCCAACAACACTAGAAAACAAGAAGATAATTCTGAACCTTATGTTCCGATTTCATCAATACATGAACCTTTGTTGCCTCAAGGCAGTCGAGATGGAAAAGATTTGGACGGTTTACCAGAAAATATTGGTACAGGTATGAAATATGATTCTTGATAATTATGTCGTGCAGATTTTTTTGAAAAGCAATTCGTGTCATATTATTAAAATTAGCCAATTCTTGGGTAATTCTGTCAAATTTTATCAATTTGGAGCCTTGCAAAGTTAAGTTTACCTGACATTTGTCAAAATTTTTTGTTCATGTTGGAGGACGTAATTGGAGATATCCATTAAGTCCTACAAGCATTCATGACATCCTCCTATAATGCAAGACAAAAGTTCTAAAATGGATGAGAATTGTTGTAAACATTTCTATAAAAGTACATCTGATAGCTTCATTATGTCCCACAAATACCCATTTTTCCCTGTTGTAAACATTTCTAATATTCCTCTGGTTGGGTACGTTTTAGTTATTCTTCAGTAAGAATCATGTTTTTTTCCTCTTTCTATTGCTTCATTTTTTTCCACACATTTAATTAAGATTAGTCACTATCATGTAGTCATCAGATTTACAGATACACCAGTCACTATTTGATACCTTATTGAAAGTTGAAAGATTAAACATACTTTAATTGTATCTAACCTAATATTTTCACTACATATTGGTGTTTAATAGTGTGAATCAACGTGAAAATACGCGCTTTACTTAAAATAAATAGTTATAAGAGTCATTTTATAATCTAATTTTTTAAAATATTATTTGTCATTAAAATATTGATTTTATGCAGATGCCAGCTAGCTTAAGATATTGATTTTTTACGAATGTTTAGGAAAATTCAAAATTTTGAAATATTTCACTTTGGTGAAACATTCCTCAGAAATGACATTTTAAACCTTGGTTGCTAATGTTATTCTATTCAAAAGGTGCATTTTATTCCACCACGATTAGTAGGGTTATGTAACATTTCAACTTGGGTCTAACTGAACCTTGTGCTGGCTTGGGTGGAATTTCCCCCTTAGGTTTGGTGCAAGCTGGAATTTCCCCCTTATCTGTATAATAACCTTTCTTTTTTCGTTTTCACCTTCATTATCATATTTATAATTACCTTTACTATAGATACATCCTTTTCTCTTATTATTTTGTGCTAATTCTGTCATCTGACCCAACCTAGCTCTAGCCTTACATGCACATGAGTTTCTCTTCATGTGCACCATACCCCTTTCTGTGTGTCTTATGTTATTGGTTGTGTGGGTGGCATGAGAGAATACCTCTCTTATTCAAGTATCCTCCTACTGTGATTTTTGCTAACTCACATTAGAATGATAACTTGCCACGTTAAATTCCACGGAGAATCTTCTTGCCAGTATTTGAGAAACACGAGATCTTAGACACCCATTTATTTATAGCATATTAGGATTTACATTGCCGAGTCTATGTTTCTTTTAACAATCAAAGCACAATGAACTCATAACAAAGCTAGCTGTTTTGTGTGACAATTGATGCATGTGATGACCTTGCAATTATCTATGTTTGATAGTAATCTATTTCAAGAACTTCAGCTCCTTCAATGGGGCTTATGTTTTTGTGGTCCCTTAACCATAGTCACAAAGTTGGAGTACGGGTTTAAAACGGCAAGGGAAAACTTTGGAAAAAATGTTGAAAATGGGAAAAAATGATAAAAATATAAGATAAAAAATATTTTAAAAGTTATGAAAATATATATATATATATATAATCAAGTTATTATCATCAAATCCCATATTTTTACATTTATGAGTCACCAAATTTTATTATATATCAATTCCCACATTGAAAAAACAAGAATTTGTTTAATTTTTTGTCTCGTGAAAAAAAAAAGTGGGTATAAAACGGCTTTTTTTTTTTTGTCTCAAATGAATAAATTGTGTTTTTTAATCGTCAGAGATGCAAGACTCGTTTTTTGTTACTATGCTCTTAACTCTTATTTTTCAGTTAAATTTAACTTTTAACAGTTGTATTTAAGTTGGTTAGGTGATCAATGGAACTTATTTTCCATTCTCATCACATTCCTTAATATAATCTAATTTCTCTCTTGATATGATATGCAGCGAATGATGTTATGCTAGATATGCCAGGACCTTCACCTGCATCCGGGACATTGACAGATGGTGTAACTGAACCTCTTGAGGATGAACAAAATGTGGATGGATCTAGAAGATTCCATGAATTGGATATTTTAAAAAGCATTGTGTATGGAGGTTTGATTGAGTCAATTACAAGTCTGGGTGTTGTTTCATCTGCAGCTGGTGGTGATGCTAGCACAAGTAAGTGTTTGAAACATATTTTTATCCATCACTAATTCACTTTGTTTTATCTATAATTCGATTTATTCCAAAAAATAAAATAAAATAATAATTGATAGGTAAAAGCTTTATTAAAAAACAAAGAAAGAAGATCGAGGAGGCCTACTTACAATACAACAGAAAAATAGAAAAACGGAAGGAACACTGAACTACAATACTCTCAAGCTGAACCATAAAGGATTCCAGTTAAAGAACTCAAACAATTTGTTATACATATGAAGTAGCTATTATGATAGTAGTAGGTTACAACTTACAAAAATTCCTATTTAACAAAACAAACTAAAAAAATAGTTTGCGTATCTTCATCTCTTCATATCATCTTCAGAAGGTTTCTTGGATTGATTTTGAAGTCTCTCTCAAGTACTCCATTATAGAAACTATTTTCTATGCAAAGATGATCCAATAGTAGATTTGTGAAAGAGATAGAGAATGAGATTATGAGCTAAGGTTGGGATTTGAGGTTTTAGATAATCTTTTGCGAGTGCTACTTAAATTTTCAACTTCAATGGAAAGTTTTCCTCTTCATTATGTGTTGCAGTTTAATTGCAAGGATTCCTCCTTTTATGTTAGTGCACGGGTGTTTCTTATGATTAATGAAGTAATTTGATTTTGTTGAAGCTTATTGTTCTTTCAAGTTTCAACTAATTTTGGTTTAGGTAATATAATGCATATTACTTAAGATTCTCATTTTATGCCTTTGCTGCAGTGAATATAGTAGCTTTGGGATTGTCGAATCTGGTCGGTGGACTTTTCATAATTGCTCATGGCGTGAGTAATTTTTACATGACAATTTTTTCTTTACAGTCATAATCATGGATATAAGTAGATATGCAGTAACTTCAAATTAATAATTTAACCTTCATATATTAGTAGGACCCACCGTCTTACCAAATTTTTGTTCAGATACTTGCATCATACCAGATAAGTACAAATAACACATACATACATACCATACATGCATGCATGCATGTTTCATGCCATACTCATATTTTGACAAAAATTGGTGCAGATGTGGAGTGCACCAAACATATTAAGTTTTGAATTATCACTTTTATTGAATTTATTTGCACGTGAATTGCTTGCTGCGTTATAACTTTATTAAAAAAAAAAATGATGTTTTACTGGTTATAGCTTAGTTTGCTCATTAAAAAAAAAAAAAGGAAACTATCTATATAATAAAACACAACGGTAGGCCCCACTTTCTATCTCAAGATTTATAATATAAATTACGTATCTCGAGGACAGGTTTTGCCTTTTCTCTTCAACTTTCCAAAATACCCTAACTTCATTCTCTTTCTTCTTCTACCATTTTTTCTAATATAACCCCTCCAACTTTATTGTTTTTCCTCTTCTCCCCCCTTCCTTAATAATATCTCTCCAACTTTACTCCATTATTTAATAATACTCCTCCAACTTTATTATTTTTCTCCTTTTACCCCCTTAACCCCAAAGAGGATGCCTGTGCACAAACTCTAGTGATCTGATATTTAGTAAATCCATAAGTGAAATTAAATGGCACTTGTTGACAAGGGTCTTTGCATATTGGAAATCAATTCTGTCCACATCCAACTTTTTTTTCCCTCAGTGGGTAAAGCGGACTTGAATCCACGACCTCAGAAGTTGCATTGCAATATGTCAACCACTGAGCTATGGGTCCAAGCCCCACTGCATCCAAGAATATCAATAGTACATACCACGATGTTCTTCATTTTCTGACATTGGTTGTTTCTATGATCTCGATCTTCATTTTCTGGGTTCTGATTCAATTGTACTTGAGATATTTGTTCGTATTAATTTCTAATGAGCCATAATTGTTTGCATATTTGACTTGTACCTTGTAGCTTAGGGATCTGAAAAACGAACAACAACATGGAGGAGCCACAGATCAAAATTCAAAAGTTGATCACTACCAAGAAGTCCTGGGACACAGAACGAATTTCCATCTGCACGCAACAATTGCCGTGCTATCATACCTGGTATTTGGATTAGTGCCACCTGTCACATATGGCTTCTCATTCCATAAGAGCAACAACAAAGAATACAAACTGATGGCCGTTGCAGCAGCTTCTCTCATATGTATTGTTCTACTTGCTATTGGCAAGGTCTACGTTCGTAAGCCGCCAAAGTCTTACATCAAAACCATACTCTACTTTTTAAGCACTGGGGTGGCGTCCTCAGGTCTTTCTTACATGGTAGGTGTGCTGATCATTAAGCTCCTTGAGAAGCTAGGTTTGTCCGAACAAAGTTCAGCTGTCCTGGCACCTCCGTCTCTATTAGTATCAAATAAGCCAGCCTGGGCATCTTATTGATGGAGACAGTATGGGCCTAGCAGCTAGTACAGTATCACATCGAGCTGAATTCGATGAAGTGACCATGGTTTGCTTAATTTTTTCCTGCATTTTGAAACTTTTCTAATTTTCGTTACTGTAAGGTACTGGATTTGGTTTCGGTTTCTATTTCTGTTTCTGTTTTGATCAGTTTGGAAATGGAAATATTTCGTACGAACATTTTGATCAGTGTGGAAATAAATACAATTTTCTTATAAATATTATAGAGCTGATATAAATATTGATATAGTTTTAATTGAGATTATAGGAAATCATAAAGCTAACATGTAAACCCCAAGGGGTTGGCCTAGTGGCAAGCCAAGCCTTGATAAGCTCTTTAGGAAGGGTAGGTCAAGTGTTCGAAACCCCACGAAGCAATGAATTTCTTGGGGCCACTCTCCAGGGTCCGGTTGACCCTCGATTCAACTAGTTGCACGTAAGACTTTCTGACTGTGGGATTCACCCGAAGGTTGAGGATACCCACGATTGAAAAAAAAAAAAAAAAGAAAAAAAAAAAGAGAAAAAAGCTAACATGTAAGCTCCTATATGGCGTGTGGAAGTATCAGATAACCAAAAAGAGTAGTATTCTATAAAAAAAAAAAGATAAATATAATATTAATGTTATATTAGCTATACATCTCTTCATTATTTAAATATGTATACGTAAGTGATTCATTTAATAACCAAGTAATTATAACATGTATATATACTTAATTTTACAAGTCCTTTATACAAGTAATTTATATTTTTATAAATTTTATTGAGTTTTAAAATAATTTTTTCTTGAAATTGTTTTCAATTGAATTATATTGTTTATTGAAGTATTTCCATTGAAATCTTGCAGGTTCATACTTAAAATTTGATTATTTCAATTAAAATTTACTACCCATTGAAATATCTCACCAAAAGGAAATTGTCAATTAAATTTATCATCAAAGGCTTGTAGAAATAAAAATATTTTGTGAAAATTGTCAATTAACAAAATGATAAGTAGGCCATACTTCGGTCTCCAAACTTATCGAACACCTTTTCAGCATTAAATTGGTGCACGGAACATACACATCCATGTCCTTTGTTACATCCATTCAGATCATAAAGCGAAGTGTCTAGGTCTTTAAAATCCTCAAAAAATTTCAATCCATTGGGACATACTTTACTACCATCAAATTGATAATCCACAGAGGTTTAACTGTTTTATCTGCCATAGCCGACGTGTAGTTGTTGCTGAAGTTGCGAGTTTTGAGACGTGATGCATGAAATGAGATTCATCTTGTTGATTTAAGCTTAGTGAATGGTGCTTTCTGGACTTCACACCTCCCCAGTTATCACGAGTTTACACTGTTGATGTCACTGCAATGCCCTCTTCTTTACAACAATGTATCCTAAAAAATCATCCCAACTCACTTAGATGCTCACACTCAAAAGAATGCACACTAACGCTCGACTTGTAAACGTTACTCAATCTTCGAGCTAGGGTGATCCCAAAGAGTTGGTTAAGAAAACTCTTTTGAGACAAATTGGGGTAAAGATTGATTTAAACTAAATTAAATAGTACTTTTCAAAAATAAAAAATTAAATTACATTAGGTTCAACTCCTCTACAAGTGGCCATCTCCTAGCATCATCGACCAACCTTTGACTACCCAGAGATAATCATACATTTATACTCTAAAAGACGCACGAAAGCTTTTTTTAGCAACAACATCCTGTGATCAAACTTTTGAATTACTTGCTTCTCTATGCTCGTTTGAGTTCTCACGCTCTCCCAGCCATTCTTGTAGTTTGGCTTCTCTACCAGCTTTGAACTCTTCGTAGTTTTCCAATACGGACGAAAGGTCATGATGAGCTACCGAGCTTCCATCAAATGGAATTGCTTCTTCAAGGTTCTCATCAACAATCTGACTCGACATAGGCAGTTCTTCAGCTTCTTTATCTGGCAAAGTTGAAACAGCAGTAGTAGCAACCACAGCTATTGTTGAATAATGTGGTTGTATCTGCTCAACTTTTGTGTCGATTGATTGTTTGGTGTCGAATTGGGGCCATCTTATGCTTACTGCTCTCTGTTTAGCTGACTTTATAACTGTCGAGAAATAGCTACCACTACTTTCTCCATCCTGCCGGGCACCATCACTCTGACCAAAGGCTTCTGGTCCCCGCAAGCTGCTTCTACCCATTTGAGAAGCTGAACTCCGGTTATGAATCAACCTGATTCACAACAGCAGCTTTAAAAAGTTTGCAATTACTGGTAATTATACAATTTGACCAAGTTGTTAGGTTTTATCGAAGCAATGTCCAATAATAGTTGACACAAGTGTTGGACCCGTATAACTCGGTTGACATAGTGAAATACAACTTTGACGTAGTGGTTTCTAGTCTGGCTTACCCAACAAAAATGAAATAAAAAGAA